>NW_017729025.1:152248103-152292802 GCF_001723915.1 Gavialis gangeticus | reverse complement strand
GGACCCTCGGGGCGCAATGCGTGCCCATCCATGTCATGCCTCTGGTAGGCTGGCTATGGCTGGAACTGTCTACCCTGGGGGGTTTGCAGGCAGGGTCTTGGGCCCTCCCGCGCGCCCACCTGTGCAAACTCCACACTAACTCGCACGCCAGCAGGCAAGCACACCTGTTTGCACAGCCTGTTCGTGCGGCTCCAGTCGCGTGGCTCCCTGGGGGGCTAGGTGAAGTAGGGGCCCGGGTGGGCCTTGACCTGGCCTGGCTCCACTCAGCCTCCTCTCCCACTCAGGGGTTAACCCCCTCCCACCATGGGCCCCGCTTGCCTCCAGCTGTGCTGGGGGTCAGCAGGGGGCTCCACGGCTGCTGGGGGGTCTCTGGGGGGCTTTGGGGGAGAGGGGCGTGGCGGGCTTTCACCCGTGTGTCTCTCACCGCTCCGGAGCCTAAATGGGGCTTTTTTTGCTGTTGGCGGGCCCTTTTAAACTGCGCACATGCGCAGTGGGCCTGCTGTCAGGGAAAGCTGCTCTCAGGCAAGGGGGGGCCCTGCCTGGGATTTGGGGGGAAGGAGCTGCTCTGTGGTAACTGCCTATGTGCACACTGTTATCTTGTGGTGCTTAAAAGATTATGTGGGGCTATTTAACTCTCTTTTATGGAAGGCATATCTGTTATGGGACGTAACTGTGGAGTAGCTGGAGAGAAATGAACCGCTGCCTTCCTTTGCCTCTCAGTAACTTGTCTGTGTGCTTATGTCATGTAACAGTGAGTAGTGTCTCTTTAGGGCATTGTCCAGGGCTATATAACTACTCTAGGAAGGTTCAGCCAGGCTCATTTTAAAATTTCTTTTATTAAGGAAACACTCTGTGTCACTGTTAGATTTGTTTTTTATTCCCATTCCTCATTTTTATATTAAAACATCAAAATGCTCCTTTAGTTCTTCATGTTCATTAAATCCAAATAAAAGCCAGGGGCTCAATTCTTCCCTGGCACAGTAGTGAGCTTGGAGGGGAAAAAACAACTTAGAAACCAATTTGTTTCAAGCAGCCAGAGGACTATCATTAAAAAGAGGAATTAATAAGGAATGAAAAATGACTTGATGATTCCAAGTACATAAAATTTTCATGAGTGTTCAAGTGACTCAAGTGCCCAAGTTCTATTTTTCCAAAATTAATGGAGGCCAGATTTAGAAAAGGCGTTTAGTGTCCTGCAGCTGAAAATAGGTTTCTAGTAAGATCTGCAAAGATGTCAGTGTTGTTGAAAATCAATAGAATATATGACCAAGATTTTCAAAAAAGAATTAGTAATTTGGGTGCCTGAGACTCTTTAAATCAGAGGGGCCAGCTCTTTGCAGGAGTGCCACAAACTAGCCTCAAACCTTCCCCAGGCACCACTCTGACCCTGTCCCACTCATAGCACACCTGTTAAGGTTGGCCACCCCTGCTTTAAAGAGTGTGTGCAAGGCATTTTCTGAAATCAAGTTCCATTCAGTTTGATGCTTAAAATTATGGCACGTCTGGCAATTAATTGCTTCTGAAAATCTAATTAGAGGGTATGAGCTTTAAAAGGGGAAGGGAACTGCTGCTCACTGAGTATATGAGGTGTTATGGTCTAATTCAGGGGTGGGGAAAATGCAGCCCGCGGGCCAGATGTGGCCCACCAAGCCATTCTATCTGGCCCGCAGGGTCCCTAAAATATTTAGAAAATTAATATTAATCTGCCCTGGGCTGCCTGTCATGTGGTCCTTGATGGCTTGCCAAAACTCAGTAAGTGGTCCTCCGCCCAAAATAATTGCCCACCCCTGGACTCTAATGCACAATCATGTAGTAATACATGTTAGTTATAGCACCTAAGTTTTGACTCTGCATTTGTACCACTATGGTCATGAAGATGTAAAACAGTTGTATTATTAACAACTTGTACTGGTATCCTTTGATATTGATACAGTTGTTATCTCTGCCTATACCACCAGCTCTTCCTTTTTAGACTCCAAGCACCCCTTGGAAAGTGCCAGCTCTTAGCTTTCACTTGTTTCTTGACTGGCAAAAAAAATAGAACAATTCTTTTGTTGCGGAAAGCTCACGAAGACCACAGCAGATCAGGATGTTTTTGACACTATGGATTCCTATTTGAAATCTCTGGGTTTATCTTGTAAATCACGTGCAAGTGTTTGCATACCTAACAGCGCTAATATGGCATGGCAAATGTTGTGGTATCCTGTTTGCTTGTTACTAGTCTATACCCTAACTTATTTTTTAAAGTGAGATTTATGGTCTTAAAGCACTTAAGCACATTTGAAAAGTTTTACCCCAGGACTTTAACAGGACCAGGCTTAATGTCAACGGGAAAACTCCCATTGATGTCAAGGTACCTGTGAGCTTCAGATGCTGGTGAGACTGCCTCAGCCTTCTGCCTCTAGAATCCTTCAGTTTTCATTACATGAAAGCAAGTATTTTTTTAATTGACTGAAGTGAAAGATTGAGAGCTTTTTCTTTTTTAGCTCAAAATAGGCAGCAGAGTTACCTAAAAGTGAGTAGAACAATATAAATGGGCCCTGTTTCCCCTGCAAAAAAATCCAGTCATTTCTAAGTAGTAAAAAAAAAGAAAAAAAGAAAGAAAGAAAAAGAAATAAAGGAGATTTGAGAGGCTCACTGGAGCATCCAACAGTGAAAACCAATCAGTTTGTACCAGGCTTATAATATAAAAACAAACTATCAAATTTTAGAGGGAAGTAAAACAGAAGCTGCAACATTTGCAGAGAGGAAAGGGAAATCATGGGGAGGGAGGACAGGGAAGTAAGAGCAGATTCATGGGAACATTTTAATATGATTTTTTTTTTTGTCTGCGTGTGCATGTGCTTTCATTGCCAGAGTAAATCCAGTCTATGAAAATTAAATTTATATTACCCTGTAGTAGTGAAAGTGCAAACCATATAGAGAGAATTGTTTGGTTAAAAAAAGAAAGAAAGAAGACATGGACAAGAAGTTGACATGGCTGTGTTCTGTTTCCAAGGGGGCCATTTACATGCTATGTGGTTACGAGCAAATCACGTAGGGTTAGACCCAAAAAGTGACGTAGTCATTTGGTGACTGAGGACCTTCTGACAAGCACAGAAGGAGAATCAGGTTGAACAGTGAAGTGTCTATCAGTTTAGCTGCTTTGGCATTCTGCAGCACCTGAGCAGAGGTTTTCAGAATCACATTTTGAGATTTAGGCACCTGGAGTGTCTGTACATGTGTTCTGGGGGTGGGTTGGGGGGGTGCTTTAATTAGAGCATCTCTGAGAGCCACTCTAATTAAAGCAGTCAGAGCGTCCCATATATCAGCGCCCCCGAGCTTCAAAATGCTGGTGCAGGTGCTTTATCTAAAGCTCGTTCAACAAGCTTTAGATAAAATGCCCCCACCATCATTTTGAAGCTTGGGGATGCTGATACACGAGACGTGGAAGTTGTTTGGAGCACAGTAATTAATCAAGTCTGCTCTGATGTGCTATATTTACAATGCGTTGAAGCAGCCCTCATGCTTGTGTATAGCCACCTCTTAATTCTACTCATGCCCAAATTTCTGTGCTTAAATACTTACTGGATCTGTCCCTTAACATTTCTGTTCCACAGTTTACCTCACTGTTTAGTGGTGGTGAATGATACTTAAATAGGGCTGGATCCATAGCCCATTGCAGTCAGTAGAAAGATTCCCAATGGCTTCAAGAGGCTTTGAATCAGTTACTTAGTTGAGGAGAACTTAACAAAAATTAGTTGAAAAGCTTCTACAGATTAAGGATTTAGGACCTATAAAGCACTTTGAGATCATCAGGGCTAAGTACAGGCAGTTGAAGAGCTCAAGATTGAACTGATTCAATCTTCGCAGGCTAGTCTAAGCTGTGTAGACTGAACTGTTAGCAAGTGAATAGACATTCACTTTTGATTCCGGAAATGCAGCCACATACCTGCAGTGGTCCAGGCCAAGAGTTGGGGGGTGCTAGACATGCCTCCCTGCTGGGCTGGGGCAGACAGCTTGGGCCAAGGCTATCCCAGCCACCCTGGGGAGTGGGGGAGTGGTTGTGAGGGAGTGCAAAGCATCTTGGGATCTGGGGATCTGGGACAGAAGTTCAATAAGCTGATTTAACCTAAATCAGTTAAGCCTGATGCTACATCCATCCAGGTTTATCTTAAACTGGTTTTGGCCATTTTGAAAAAGGTCTATGAGCACTGAATTTCTGTTGTGTTACGGATTTGAACCAGTTTCTGATCATATGTATTGATTTGTGTGTCATTTCTGTCACTAGCCCAGATGACAAGTGTTTACTAGGGCTGTGTGAAATGGCACCTTTCTGTTTTGCCTTCAGTTTTGACAGTTCAAAGGAACAGCGTTCTGTTTTGAATTTCATTTTGGTTTGAAACAGCTGTTCTGTTTCATTCCGTCGAAACTGAAAGGCTGTTTTGATGCTGTTTCAATGTTTCTCTGGGGTTGGGAAGTCAGCCCAGCTGAGTTGACTTCCCATCCCTGGCATTAGATCGGGCGGGGGGGAAGCAGAGAGTCAGCCCAGCTAGGCTCACTCCCACCCCCCCTTGCTGCGATCAGGTTCAAGGACAAAGAGTCAGCCCAGCTGAGTTCACTTCCCCCACCCCCCATGCTATGATCAGGTGTTGGGGCTCACAGTTGGGCTGACTGTGCCTCCGCACCCAATCGCAGCACGGGGTGGGGAGTGAGCCCAGTTGGGCTGACTCTGCCCTGCGCCCGAATGCAGCACGGGGGGGTGGGGGAGTGAGCCCAGCTGGGCTGACACTCTGGCCCCGCACCCGATCACAGCGCGGCATGGTGGGGAGTGAGCCCAGCTGGGCTGAGTCTCTGCCCTGCACCTGATTGCAGCATGGGGGTGGGGGAGTGAGCCCAGCTGGGTTGACTCTCCACCCCCCTGCTGGATTGCAGTGCCCCCTGACGGATTGCAGTGCTGGGGTGGGGAACTGAGCCCAGGCTCAGTTCCCTTCCCCTGCACTGTTATTGGCTTCTGGCAGCAGGATACTGGGAGAGCCAGGGCTGCGCTCCTGGCTGGTGCTGGGAGCACAGCCCTGGTTCTCCCCTGTCTCTCACTGCTGGCTTCAAAACTCAAAATGTTTCAAAATTTCAAAACATTTTGACTAGCCTTGTTTTGTTTCAAGTCTGTTTCAAAGCCCTTCATTTCAATTCAATCTTACTGTTTTGGGCTTGAAATTAGTCGAAACAGTGTTGAATCGAAACAACCAGCAAAATTTTGCACAGCCCTAGTGTTTACATGCAGCATGGCTGTAATATCCTCCTGTTATTATGTTTGCTGTCAAATGCATAGAAATGCGTGCTGCTATGGGAGACCAACTTTGACAAACCAGTGGGAAATCCACTTGATTTCCTGGCAGAATTCAACACAGTAAAATATATAATCCATATAGCAGTCTCTCTGTTGAAGAACCCTTTGCTTCCTCCTCCAACCAGGGTTCAGAAGCTTAGACAGCCTGTTCCTCAACCTTATGCAAGTCATAGCTAGTTACTGCCAGAAATCCAAGCTCCTGTTTGTTCCCTGCTGAGAAGCATCATGCACAAACTTCCCAGTCACAAGGCTCTTTGGGAATATAGCATGGAGATTTCAGCTGTGCCTTACCTGTCATTAATAAACCCTCAAAGGCAGCCAGTCAGCCATATTGCTGTCAGACTCAAGCTTCTCTGTTTTCTGAGATTAGTTGGATTCTTTAATAAAACCCATCTGAGAAGTATTTCTTCACTTACATCTGGAGTGGCAGAGATAACTGTCTCTTTTTACTTAATTCCAGTGGGACTTCATTTAATGAATAGTATTCATTAACTAAGGACCTACTAAATGTTTGCCTTTTAGTAATTCTTAGACTATTAGCATTTGTGCTAGAAAAGGTTTAGTGCACATCCTTTAAAAGCTAGACATTATATCTGAAAGAACTAAATTTAATCCATTGTCTACATGTTTAGGTACTATAGTGATTATTGCTTTCTATAGGTTCACTCAGATAAATTCACAGTAAATTGTATACCTTCCTCTCCTCTCTTCTGTGGGGAATGAAATGGTTAACTTTGTCACTTAAATTATAATCACTAGTTAACCCCTCACTGGAAGAGACTGGAGAAGTGGACACCTCTGTGAGTTCTTGTTTCAAGTTGTCTGCAGATCTATCTTTGGTTACATTCAACTCACATTTTAAAGTATTTTTCCACAATAACAACAGCTAGGTGCCCTCTACATATGCAGGAGGCTTGACTGTGTGCATAATGCATTAGACCCAATCATGCCCTATTGCTGGTGTAGGGGAAGGCAAATCCAGGGCTCCCCCTGCATCAACAAGAAGCAGGCACCCACAGCTGGGGAGCCCCCTTTGCTGAGGGGATTCCCAGCTACAGAGGCCATGAACAGTCAGGATTGAGAAGAGTCCTGTATCTGATGAGGCTCTCCATCTCAGCAATGCCACACGGGCAAGTGAGACCAAGAGCCCTGTCGGATGTGGGATTCTTGGTCCTGGTAGCCCCTGTGGTACAGCCAGAACTAAGAGTTCCACTTGGTGTGGGACTCTTGGTCTTGGCTGCTTTTGTGTGCCTGGGGGTTTCACATCAAAGGTTGTGAAGGTACTACAAGAATTGTGGATTTGAATCTTCTTCTAGGCTAAGTACAGTCCATGGGTGAATCAATTAAATCTTTGAAGGTTAGTCTAAGCTGCATAAATTGAACTGATAAACAAGTGAACAGACATTCATTTTTGATTCTGGAAATGCAGCCACATGCCTACAATGGCTCAGGCCAGAAGCAGGGGAGGGGGGCACTAGAGCATGCCTCCCTGCTCCAGCTGGAGCAGACAGCTTGGGCCAAGGCTAGCCCATCCACCTGTGAGGGGGGTAGGTTGTGGGGGAGGTGCAAAGCATCCTGAGATGCTGCGGGTCTGTGAATTACCTTCAGTCTAGAGGGGATGTGGAACAGAAGTTGAATAAACTGATTTAACCTAAATCAGTTAAGTCTGATACTACATCCATCTAGGTCTAGGTTTATCTTAAACTAGTTTAGGCCATTTTGAAAGTGGTTTATGTGCACTGAACTTGTGGGCTAAGTACAGACAATCAAAAATCCCAAGGTCATATCAATCCAATCTTTGGAGGTTAATCTAAGAAGCATAGATTGAACTGATAAAAAGTGAACAGACATTCACTTTTGATTCTGGAAATACAGCCACATACATGCAGTGGCTCAGACCGGAAGCTGGGGGGTGGGCACTAGAGCATGCCTTCCTGCTCAGCTGGAGCAGGCAGTTTGGGTCAAGGCTAGTTTGTCAATCCACTGGGGGAGAGGAGAGAGTTTGTGAGGGAGATGTAAAGCATACTGGAGTGCTGGGGGACTGTGAGTTAACTGCAGTCTGGTTGGGATCTGGGTCACATGGTGGCCCAGTTGGTGCTGGTAGCAAGCAGCCTGCCTCCTCCACCCTCTTGCCAGGGCAGGACAGGCCAGGCTGCTGGTAGTACCTGCTGCCATGGCTCCAGGCCCCACTCCTCCCACACTCTCCTTGAAGGCCAGCTGCTCTGCTGCACTGCTCCCCAGCTCTGGCATCTGGGCTCAGAGGGCATGGGACTCCCAGATAACTGGGGTGAGGAGCTGGCTGCGTCTCCAACCTTCCCCCTCCAGGGAGGTGCCATGGGACCAGCTCCTCATGGCACCATCACTGTACCCTGAGTGTGCCCTTGCTGCATGTGCCCTGGGCAGTGCATGATGAACTCTTTGTGCAGGTGGAGGGGTACCCAAACCACTAAGCCCTGCTGCTGATGATTCTCCTGGTGCCCTGGGCACACCTGCACCCCTGGTTTGGGACCCTGAGCTGTGACAGTGCAGGGGGCAAGCCCAGGGTGCCCCACAACCTTCACTGCCATCTTGAGGGCTACCTGTTGTGCACTACATAGCTCTGGCCCCCACTGCTGAGAAGGACATTGATACCTTCTTCAGGATGTGAGAGGCCTGTGGCCACCCAGCTACAGGGACAAAGGCTGCTGAATAAAGTTCTGAACTGTGTTCTGCCTTCCTGTGTGGGGGCAGGGAGTAGGTGCTGAGACCAGAGGCAGGGGTGCGAGCCTGGGCGGGGGGGCCCTCCCCCAGTATGGGACTTAGCATGTGTCCAGGGCTAGCAAGGCTGGCAGCTTGGCACAGGCCTCCCTGTTGGCTTTGGTGTCCAGCTGCTCCTGGTGTCTGCAGCTCATGGTGAGTGGTGGGCCAGGCCCCAGCTAGGACTCTTTCCCCGCCCCGGGGAGGAGTGGGCACTGCTGGCAGCTGGCAGTTTCATTTCCAGCTGTTCCTCATGGCAGGGTGTTGGGCTGTGCCAAGGGCAAGGCGGCTGCTGGGCAGGGCTCCCAAGCTGCCAGTGGATGCAGCAGCTAGGAAGGATGACAGAGCGGGGCACTGAAGGCCTGAGGTCCCCCCTTCCAGTGACATGTCATCGGAGGTGTCCGGGTAGGGCAGTGCTTGGGCAGGCCACTCCTGCTGGTGCCGCTCACAGGGGTGCTGTCTGTCTCTCCCAAGGCACCAAAATGTTGGCTTCTGCATAAAGACCTTGAACTTTTGGGCACAACCAGACCAGTGTTTGAAGTCAGTCACAGCCATCCACTGTGCCCACAAAGCCTTGACCTTTATGCAGCACTGCCATGCTGGCCAGGAGTGCCCTTGCTTCTGCATCCCTCCTGACAAGGCCTCATAAATGTGGGCATTTGAGCACCCACCCTGCATGATCTGCCTCTGCGCACTGGCACAGCCTCAGAGTGCTACGAGGTCACTCAGGTCTTCCTGGATCTAGTTGGGTGCTTGGGCAGTTGGGATAGGTGTAAGCACCCAGGTGGGGCTGGGGCTTGATGGGGAGGAGGACAAGGATGACATATTCATTCCACACCAGCTCTCTGGGCCCCCATGTGACTATCCCTCTGTGGCTGGCCCTGAATGGCTGCCAGCAGCATGCAGGATGGGGGCACAGTCAGGGACTGGGAGCTGCGTGGCAGAGGCACTTCACCACAGCACTTGGGGGTGAGCAGCAGCAGGGAGCAGGTGCTGGCCCTGGTGCCAGAGACAGCCAAGCAGCAGCCCTGGGGCTGCGTTCAGGGTGGCCCCCTAGTGGCAGGGCAGACCTGGCACTAATATTAGTGGCAGGTCGTGTCTACGTGTATGTTACCATGCATTAATTAATTGCAACTAAATTTGATACCTGCATTTGTAGATGTGTGGCCATATTGTGCATAAATTTAGCCTAATATGCATTAACGTGTCTTGTGTAGACGAGCTCAATAACTATTAATTTTGGATGCCTCCATTTTTGGGTGCCCTATGTGAGATGCTTTTCACAGGCCTGACTTTCAGAGGACCAGTGCTCCACACGTCCTGAAAAAGAGAAACATTCTTTCAGCTAAACACAATATTGTTAGTTATTATTGTTCTTTATGTTGCAGCTACCTGTACAGCCACATAGTTTATGTTTTTGGTCCATGTTGAACATGAGTGAGACAGTTTTGTGGCTGAGTATTAGGTGAAGCTAGTGGACAGATGGACATTGATAGCTATTCAGAGTTTAATTTTTTAAAGGTAATTATTAGAAACCAGGTAAGTCAGAGTTTATGATTTCACAACCAAGTGTCTTTCAACTTAACTTTTAAATGGGTTTTTGGTGGGTTTTTTGTTTTGTTTTGGTAATTATGCTGTTTTAATAATGTTGTTTTACTTGAACTGTCATCTGTTTTCAGGTGTTTGTATTTTCAGGAAGATTCTTGTTTTGGAATATGATAAAAGTCTGTAATAAACACAAAGTGTTGTTAGCCAGTATTGAGTATCTCTTACAACACTGAAAATGTGGAGCTTGTGAGTGCTGCAAATTGTCTTTGCATCATGCCATTATTAATGCCTTATCCTTGAATACAGTTTTAATGGGAAAGATTTGTGTTTTCTTAGAGTCGATATTTCAGTTTCTGTTTGTACATTTTCCATTGCCTGAAGCAGTTAAGTAGCACTATGAGCCTCCAGTCAGGGTATTTATCAGCAATATTGGAGAAATCCTGTAGTTCTGTTTAGGTAAACACAATACCAATTGCCTTTGAATGCCCTGGCAATCTGTCAGATCTAGGTAAATAAACTAACTACATTAATTGCTGCAGAGTCTCTTGAGTGCCTCCACTCACTGGGATGTGCAGTAATGTTAATGTACTATAATCCATTACTATCTGCAAAATTAAAATTTTCTTCTGTTGCATCAAGTTGCTGCAACTAATTCAGAACTTGTAATAAATGCATTAAGAAGGAAGTAATAAGCAAAAGGAGGGTTTCTCTGGGACAGTATAATACCAGTTTTCCTTATGCCACTTTTTTGGTGGGGTGGAAGAAGTCATAGCGATATATGTGTATAAAAGACCACATGGCTGAAGGAAGTCACTGAGGTAAGGTAAGGTTGTAGTAGCTGTTGTCCTTAGGTTTAGGAGAGTGGGAAGGATAACTGCAGTGATGAATGGAGGTCAGGCATTGACATTCCTCCTAACTAGTGGGCTTTGTCTGTGTTTGAACAAAGACCTACTTAGTGGGGGACATTGGCTTAATCATTCTAGCAGTGAGACTAGGTAAGGAGAGGGAGAACCCGAAGAGCAGAGGGATACACCTGGAGTAAGTATCAAAGGGCTGGATGTGTAAGAGGCCCGAGACCTGTTATGCACAGCTCCCCAAAGTTGGCTTGAGAGGAAAGTAGCAGCTGTATCACCACTGTGGAGTTGGCCACTCTGTGCTTGTTTGTACTGCATCAGAGCCCAGAGCAGCTTGACTAGTGACCTGGGGCAACTGAAGCATGTCAGGAGCAGGATGTGTTTAGCCAGATCCTCCCTGAGACCTGGTACTGAGATGTGGCCCTGCAAAGTCCCATCCCTCCCTGCTGCATCTGGATGCCAGAGGGCAAGAGCAGGGAACCACCCCTGTGCTCATGCCAGGGCACTTAGCTGAATTAGTTCCTGGTAATTGACTTAATTAGTAGGGAGAAGGGAGTGTGAGGGAGAGAATAAAATATGAGTAGGAATACAGGGCATAAATCCAAATCAAGACATGAGAAGCAAGGAGGGAAAACATGGAAAGAAAGGAGGGGGGAAAGATCACAGAGACCCAAGGGTATGTGGTAAGGAAAGCAGGATAGGGGAAAACAGTCACTAGAAAAGGGAAGGTGTGAACAGCTGGCAGTCCTATTTGAAACCATTTTCTCTTTGGGCAAGGAGGGACTTTGACAAGAGAGGTTAGGCAGAAGGCAGGCTATGGTAGCATATGTACTAACTTGTTCAGAGAGGCATGATGTTTCATCGGCTATAGCCTACTTCATCAGATGCTATCATTGGCAGATTAGAAAGAGGGCGTGAAAGCAAAAGGCAAAAGAATAAGAGAAGGAAATTAAGAACTTAAAAGCAAGTCACAAGGAGAGGAGTGTGTCACTGATGGGAGGTGGTATATTTTATTAACCTGTGTTCTATATCTTTCTAGGGAAACCTACACAAATCTGTCAGTTTGGTTTGAGGAAGGTGATAGTTCTTCAGCATCTTACAGCCAATGAGATTTTAACATAATTAGAAATGTTCCTGCTGTCCTCTTTTGTTTTCTCACCTCTCCCCCTACATGGTCTCATTTTCCAGTGTACTTCCCAGAAAGATGCGGAGCCCTAAAGCAGGACATCCAAGTGCCCCCTGTTCTACTCAGCAGTCTTGCTCTCTTAAAATCCTGAAGTTGCACATCCTGCCATGGATGTGTGGCATGGCAGGGGACACAGTGGTTGGTACTCTGGATCAAATCCCATCACACAAGAGCCTTGTTAGTGTGAAGGCAGGCAGAAGGCAAGGTAGGATTGCACCTTATAGCCTAACTCAATCAGAAATGCATAAGCTTTTGTAAGCACCGGCTTACTCCACCAAATGCTAAGAAAGGACTGAAAGAAGCAGAGCTTCTAAATTGAAAGCAGTTATAGTCTCCACATTGGTCAGGGACTGTGCCTCTAGCATGCTTTCTGGAAAGTGACTATTCAAATCCAGAACTCTTGGAGTACCTTCACAGACTTTGACAAAGTGTAGCAGAGTGGTACAATTTTTCTGCAACACTGAAACAGCTGTACTGAAAGAATAGAAGTTCTTTAGTTACAGAGACCTAGAGATTACCTGTTTCCAGGTGGGTAGGGATCCCGGTTGATTTTGTTACAGCACAAACATTTTGTTCAGCAACGTTTAACCTTGTTGCTTCATTGAAAGCTGTTAGGGGGAGGGTTTGGGATAATTATCCACAGGAGCTTATGGTATCTATTGGTTCAAGTAAGCAGTAAACTCTTATGAAGTTACTTCAATGAAAAATTGTATGCAGAGCAGTCATTTATGTACTGCTTTTTGTAAACTGATTTGTTCATTTTGTGCATATGTTGGATTTAAGGCTGTGTTGTAGTTTGTAAAACTTTGGGCGAGTGAGTTGTGGAAGGAGGCCAATATCACATAAGAGTAGTAAATTCTGTACTGACATAGGTTTAAAAAAGGAGGAGTGTTTGTTGACTTAGACTGGATATTTGTCAGCTTTTCATCATTTAAGAAAAATGGGATTAAAATAGAATAGAATAATTTTAAGTAACAATAAAGTTTATCAGTATGAATAAAATAAATATCTGAAAACAAATAGGCTGTAATGATGCTCAAAAAGTGTTGATACAAAAATATACACACATTTTGCTATTTATCTCCTGCATTCATAAAAACATTGTGTTGCTAGTGCACTGTCATGAACATCTGTTTCCTGAGATTTCATTAGCAGATGCTGATCCACTTTTAGTTATTTTATCGTATGTCTCACTTCCAGAAACATTAGATTTCTGCTCCTTTGAAGAATGCATCAGCAATGCTTTTGATTTCAGCACTGCGTTATGCAATTCAGCACTCGTCTCTCCACCATCCATCCCCCTGTTGCATATACTGGAAAATTAGTCCCAAATGTAACAGCTATGCCTGGTTAATATATTATATAACCTACAGAAATCTACATAATTGTGTGTGTGTGTGTGTGTGTGTGTGTGTGTTTAGATTTTTGTAGGTAAAGGAAAAGCATAAGAAAAAAGAGGTTCTAATTCGCAAAGTGACTTCTTAAAAATGATATCAAGGACTTCATGTTTATTATTTGTCAGTGACTTCTCAGTTTCTACCAAAGACATTGGACTTGATTTTCTACCATGCCACTATTTTGCCAGCATAACTTCAGGAAATTCAGCAGTGTTATATTGGCTTAAAGTTAGTGCAGCACGGTGGAAAATGAGACCTATTGTTACTGTGTACCAACCCAGGAAGAGTAATATGCAGTCTCAGTGGAAACACCTACACGAGATGCTTTACTGCTCATTGGACTATTGGAAAGTGAGCTACACATATATTCATGTGTGCAGCAATTACTGAGCATTAGATTAGTCTAATGCACTATTTGCTAATACCAATATATACAGGTACTAGAAAAACAGCGCATTAACTCATATTTGGTCTTGCCTTCATTGCCAGTGCTTCCACAGGGTTGCTCCAGGGGAAGTGATCTCCCACTTGATCAGTTCCCCTCCCTAGGGGATGCCACCGGGTGCACAGCCTACCCTGGCTTGCACTCATGAACAACAACAAAAAACCCTTTGCAGAAACACGGCATGTAGCATGGTGGCATCTGCGTGTTCATAGCAGCAAGGCCCTTGGAAGGCGGCAGGGCTTCAGCAGTTGCACGGGTGGAGGTGCTGGGGGAAGGAGATCCCTGATTGCTTTTGCCCCTCCCTTCTGCATGGCAGTGAGCCTTGTAAGCCAGGAATTGCCCTCCTCCCTCCAGCCACAGAGCAGATCATGTCAGAGGTGAGTGTGCGCCGAAGGGCAGAAAATTCAGGTGCATTAATTGCACATGTAGTTGCGCCTGGTGTCAGGTTGGGCTCAGCTTGGTTTAATAACCACAAATATTCTACAATTGATTACATGCAAGATGGAATAGAATACAGCATGTTCTCCCATAGCTGTGAGGGTGCTACAGGGGTAACAGGTATAAAACCTAATTTTAACTTGATAAAGTCAGTAAATGCAACAGTGAATTCAGAACAGAGAACTGTTTTTTTCCAATAAGACTATATTTAGATAGTCACTTTTCAAATAGACTCAAACTTTAATTTTTTTTAGAGTGCACAGTTTGTTTTAGCCTAGAATCCATTGTAGATGCTGTCTGGTATGTTGAGTGAATATGCTCATTTTTTACTGCTGAAATATAGTTATTTAAAAAAAAAAAGATCAAAAAAAAGTTCAGAAAACTGTTCACAGGATCTTTGGTGAAACTTCATTTAACCCTTTTTCTTGCATCATGGAGATTTCAAATGAATGTAAATTTGCCAGGGGCACCTACAGTGGCACATTTTCAGTCAGAAGCGAGCCCAGTGTAGCACAAAAAATAGACTAATTCTGAATTTACTATCCCATGCAAACATGTTTAATTTTTAAACATTTTGTGTGAAGTTCTGCTCCTATTCAAGTTGGTGATAAAAATCCCATTGACTTCAGCTGAACTAAGATTTGGTTTCAACCCTGGACTTGGATACAAATGAAAATTCAGGTTGGCTTCCATTCAGTCCCCTGGGCCCAATTTTTAAATATGTATACAAGTTTTAAACTAATGCAAAATTAATATAACTTATTCGGCTTTGTTGGAGCTGCACAGATGCGACATTTGCACAGCGTATTGAAGAATTAGACACTTATGACAAGTTATAAAACGACTTTGGTGTATACATCATTGATGATGTTTGTATAGAAAATAAAATCATCATGACAGTGGGCACTAACTGAATGTCAGCACTTTTTGTGTAGTCTCAGAATAAGCCAAGAAATGAACTTAATAGGCTGAATAGCCCTGAACCCCCAGAGGTGTCCTTTGAGGTCATGGTTGAGAGCATATTTCTAGGATGGAATGAGGACATTTAAAATATTCTTCCAATGTTATATATATATTAGGTGGATAAATAGGATAATTTTTCTTGAGAGTTGTCTTCAACTGCAGAAAAGTATCTTTCAAAATAAATGAATTCATTTTCTAAAGGATGGTTAGAACACATAAAAGCATCTTAGCTTGTTTCACTTGGTGCATTTTATTTGCCTGTGTGGGTTGGGATTTTGCTGGGTTATGTGCAACATTCCGTAACCAGGAGATAGATCCGCTAGTGTATTAAATCCTGTTGTGTTCCTGTGTTGATACGCTTTTTATCTGCTGTACAAAAGTTTGGTTTTTAAAAAGACCATGAGAAAGAGGAGAAGGAGGGGAAGGAAACTGTGTGTGTTTGCAGAACTCATCTTTTGGTCATGTATTGCTTTGGGTCCTGATCAATATTTTGTCTGTGTGTATCTCATCCCAGAAAAAACTTGGTCCAAACCTACTCTAGAAATATGTGTGGATATAGTAGAGTTGGTTACAGGGGTGATTTTTGTTTTTTAATTAAAAAAAAATTATACCAGTAAAAGCCCTAATATAAATGAAGCTATGCTAGCAAAACAGTGTTTTTGACTTGCTGAACTGGTGTAAGTTATATGGGCAAACAACAGTTGCTGGTATAAGCTGCATCTACAGTAGAAAACTTTCTGGTATAGCTGCACTAGTAAAATGCTACTGGTATAGCTGTCCTGGCAGGTCATTGGGAGGACAGACCTTGCCTGAGGCATGTACTCAACTTGTAGGTAAAATTCTGATGACATTAATGACCCTGAATTTAACCTGTTTTACAAATAGGAAGAAAACCTCTCAAATAGTTCTTAAAGTCCTATATCTGCTCTTTTCTCTTGTCACTCTCCCATCCCCACCCAGCTTCTTCCTTTTGCTGTTCCAGTGGTGCCAGGCCTGCTTGGTTTTGTTTTTCTCCTTCTTTCCTCTTTCATTTCTTCACTGTATAACTGTAGTCCCTGGAAGTCCTAGTCATAGACTTAGGACCCTTCTGATCTAGGTGCTGTTCAAAGACAGAACCAAAAGATGATCTCTGCCCCCAATACACTTATACAAACAATACAGGAATCGACAGGCTGATAGGAGCACTCAAGGAAACAATATGGGTCATCATGACGGGCTGCAGTCACCGTACATTAGCAGACTAATTGTTGTCAGAGTCTTTTCTACATGTTACAGAGAAGAGGAGATTTAAGGAAGGATATGCAAGATGATATTGAGGTAGCTTGGAGGACTTTAACAAGGACATCCTCCCAAACATGAGAGATAGCAGGTAGGAAGCGGGAAAGGCCTTGCTTGAAAAGCTGCCAAGTGGATGATGGAGGCTGGTAGCCAATCAGAGGTGGGTGCTGTCTGATCTGAGACTGAATGAGAGAAGATAGGTAATGTTGGGGATAGGCTGTGAAGGGCAAAATAAAGGGTGGCAGCTTATGTTTGCAGTAATAGATAAGTTGAAGCCAGTGCAACATGGAGAGAAACAGTGTAGTCAGAGCAATGGGCTAGGAGAACACAGCTGCAATCTGCATGGCTACCTGCAGGGCAAGGTTTCATCTGTAAAGAATTGAGATGGGAGTTGATAAGAGCTCAGTGAATGTTTTAGCTGAATGTCTGGTTGGAAGGGCTCTGTCTCAGAGATGCTTATGCATAAACTAACTACAAGACTGTGGCACAGTCTATAAATGGAAACTAGGGAGTAGTGAGAAATGAAGATGGTACCCAAATCAAGGACCTGAATAGCAGGCAGGATGATGATGTCCATGGAGGGGAGATCTTCCAGTGGAAAATTAAGAGCTAGCTCTCTTTGGCCATGTTGAGCCTGAGAGAACCATCCATGAACAGATGTAGGCAGCTAGGCCAATATTTTAGTTTAGACAGAGGGCAAGAGGTCTGGAGTAGGCAGGTTAATTTGTGAGTCTTAAGTGGAGAGAAGGTAGCTGAATTCGTGTTCATAGATGATAAGGGAGAAAAAAAGAGAATTAGGGGCAGAGCCCTGTGGGGTTCCCCCTCAGAAACCCTGCAGGGGCAACAAAGAGTATGCATAAAAAAAATATAGAAAGAGCAGTTAGAGAGACAAGAGGGAGAGCCAGGAGTTGAGCATGTCACAGAAACTGACTGTGCCTGGCTAATAGTATTGAAGGAGGATGACAAATCAAGGATGATAAGGGTAGTGAACCAGTCTGTGATTGGCTAAGAGATCATTGTATGCCATGGCAAAAGCAGTTTCATCAGAGTGTAAAGGGCAGAAACTAAATTAGAGAAGGGTCTAGGTAGGATGAATTTGGAAGAGAAGAAGTTGGAGGGGGTAACAAGGAACAACGGCCATAAATTGACTGAGAATAGATTCAGACTAGACATCAGGAAGCACTACTTCACTGTCAGGGCGGCTAGGATCTGGAACCAACTTCCAAGAGAAGTGCTGGCTCCTACTCTGGGGTCTTCAAAAGGAGGCTAGACAGCCACCTAGCTGGGGTCATTTGACCCCAGCATCCTTTCCTGCCCGTGGCAGGGGGTCAGACTAGATGATCTATTTAGGTCCCTTCTGACCCTACCAACTATGAAGCCCCAGACAACCAATTGTAGACAAAGCATCCAAAGAGTTAAGAGATGACACAGGGAAGAGAGATAGGGTGGTTGTCTGAGAGGCAAGTGGAGACCAAGATGGGGAATTCTTTCAGAATAACAGAGATTTTTTAAAAAGTATAATATGAGGGGGAAAAACCAGAGGAGTGTGAGAGATTCAGAGGAAGAGTAAGGGAGGGGATGAGAGTAGGTGTGAGGGATGTCTGGGAACAGAATGGGATAAAGTCACTGGAACAAGTAGTGGGATGAAAGGAGGAAAGCAGACAAGAAATCTGTATCTGTGACAGGGAGGGGAAGGAGAGAAGTGTAGGAGATGAAGGGAAGACAAGCTGAGAGGAGGGCAAAGGCCACATTTTTTTTTATTGCTTTTTCTCTTGGAAGAAATGGCAAGGTTCTTGGTGGAAAGGGAGGTAAAATGAACCTCCTGTTCCAGTGTGGAAAACTGCTGTAGATAAAAACCTTTCCTGAAAGTTCATTCAGTTTGAGATGCTTATATATCATAATCCCTGGTAATTCCATGCTATTCACCATTCCATTTTAAACAAAACCCAGAAGTTTGGAGTTACCTCCAGCTTTTGTCTCCTACTGTGTTCTGATGTCATTGCCATCTGGCTGCTAAGACGACAAGGTCCTTGGGGTGAGGCCGTGTCCTTTCTTCACTTTGTGTAGCTCCCAGCACACTCTGAGCAGCTGTTTATCAGCTAAAAAGTCTCTCACTTACTGTCTTAGAGGTGCTTTATTCCCCAACAGTCTGAGTTTTACAGCAAGTTGTACAAATAAGAAAGCTGGAGTGAAAAGAGAATAAGCTTCAAGTGTAAGATTAGTGCACAAACTGTGCACATTTACAGGTATGGGAGAAATGTGCAGTACTGGTTTATGAAAGGGATGCAGGTATGAGCCTAGTTTCCCAAGACATCTCTCTCAATCCTCTGTTTGATTTATAGTAGAGGCATGGGTACAGCTTTGGCGAAAAGCTACAGCATTAAATATAACTTAAAGTGACTAAATGCACCAGTAATGATAATAAAGTCTTATAGTGTATTCCATGGTTTACCATTTTAAAATGTGATGATGTAGCCTTTAAAGAACGAACCTGCAACACACCTCTGACTGGTATGTAAAGATGCCAGGACAGAAGATTGAAAAAAAAAAATGTTTGATGCCACGAGCCAAACTCTGAGGTAAGCTAAATGTAACTCATGGCACTTCAGATTATATCCAACGAGGCTCTGGCCCTATGAACGTCAATCCTTTGTGTTCTCTATTTTGAGAAAATGCTCATGCTGGTAGTTGAAATGGATGGTAGAAATATACCCTTGAGCCTTGGGGTGGAAGAGGGGTTAGAGCATAGTGTCTTGCTGATGTCATCCATCACACATCAGATGAGGCTTTCTGAGCTGCTGTAAATGCCACCAGGAGCTAACCCATCTGGGAGTCATTCCATTCCTCTCTGGTAGCTGAGGCATGCATTCCTGTCTTAGGAAAGCATGCCGGCTCTGCATCTCAGAGGACACGTGCTCTTGAGCCTTCTCAGTCAGTTTCACACAATCTCTCTGCTACTGTATCTTTGTTGCAAATTTTATTACTTTGTGTTTTTTTGGTCATCCCATTTTTGATTTCACAGTTATTTAGTCATTGATCTCTCCACCTCGTAATTTATTCAGCTTGCCTTATTTGTACATGCCAGCCGAGGCATGAATTAATACTGATACAGATGGGGTCTTGTTGAATGATGTTATAATGCAAGTAGTTTCAGCTAATTGGCACCTGTGTTTTCTGTTCCATTTCATTTTCTCCAAGTGAATGCCATAATGGACTGTCTCCGAAGGTGAAGCAGGGAGAATTAACCAGTGAGGGCCTCCCTCCTCTGCATCCTGGTGTGAAAATGCAGTGGCTCAGTTCTGCTCTTGTTGTGCATGTTCAATTCCCATTAGCATTAATGGGAGATAGCCATGTGTCTGCTCGCGTGAGCACTGTGCTCAGAGTACAATGTACCCCATAGCCTCTGGGTAATAGAAGCCCTTATCTTTCCTTTCCATATTGCTGGTGTGGAACAAAAAGGCATTGTAAAACAAATCCATCCTTTTCCTCCATGGGTGTTTTCCCTTGTTCACCTCTTTCTGGATGAGAACTAATTTATAATGAGGCAAACCAGGGCTAACAGAGGAGATGCGTTGTGAATTTTCTGTCCACTGAGAGAGAGGAATAGGCTTCACATCCCTCACACCACCAACTGGATCCCTTTCGGTTTTATCTCCCTCATCTGCAGAGTCCATAGGGTAAAACATCAGCTTATCATGAAGACTCCATATGGTTTCTGTATAATGAAAGTGCCTGTCTGGATTAGATCACCAGTTCTTAGTTTATGAAAACTTTGCCTAATATAGTTTATTTTAGAGTATTCTATATTCTGCAAGGCTTTCATGTGTTAGTGAGTATTGGGAAGAACATAAATGTGACTGTGACATAATGCTACATAGTTCCATGGAGCAATACTAATGGCATCCTAAACTGCAGGGCCTCCTGAACTGGGGACTGTGTGTACCAGTAGTTCCTAGAGACAGATTTACCGTATTTACTTGATTCCAAGGTGAGGTTTTTCCCCCCTCATTTGATGTAATGGAAAAGCCCTTTGTCTTGGAATCAGGTACAAAGTGATTTTGTGGGGCAGGCAGCTGCTGTGGCCATGGGTCAAGGTGGATACTGCAACTGCAGCCTGCCTCTGTATGGCTTCTGCACTTCCTCCGTCTCCCCACTGCAGCCATGTTCCCCCAACTCCCCTCCTGCATTTCCCACTCATTCCTCTTCTCCCCCATGTCACTTTTGCCCCACCACAACCTCAAGGCCCCGTCCCCTTCTCCTATCTCCCTGTGACAGCCTCTGCCCCCCATTCCTCTTTCCCCTTCCCCTTTCATCCCCCCCCCCCAGCTGCTTATCCTTGCTTCGGCAGCAGCAAACCCCTGTCCCTGCTTCGGCCTGGGGCTTGGCCCCAATATAGAATGCAGAGTCTATTGGCACCGGAGCAAGGGTAAGCAGCTGGGGGAGAGGTTAGGGTGGCAGACAGAGACAATGTTGGAGAAAGATGGTGGGAAGGTGTTCAGGGGCCTGAGACTGTTGGACCCAGAAGTGGAATGGGGGAGAGGGGGTGGCAGACATGAAGCAGAGGCTATGGGGTGTGAGTAGAGGTGATTCGGGGGGGGGAACAGGCAGCAGGGGTCAAGCTTCCTACCCCCACCCTGTGCCCCACCTGCCTCCTCACCGCTTGCCCATCCACTGTCTTTCTTACCACCTGCCTTCCCATTAGCCTCTACCATTTGCCCCCTTACTGCTTCTCCCACCACCTGTCCCTCACCACTGCTTTCCCCACTGCAGTGGTAGGGAGGAATTTAAGATGATCCTCCAATAATTAGATTCTATTCATAGAAAATTATAACAACTTTATAAATTTTCCATGTATAGAGTGTAATTATTGGGGGGGGCTCATCTTAAATTCAAAGTTGTCTTGAATCTGAGTAAATATGGTAAAACCTTAGTCTTGAACAGTATTTTCTTTGTTCATTAAAACCCAGTCTTTTTTTGCCTTCATGATGTTTTGAGTATGAGTGCCTTATTAGGTTACTGTTGCAATAGGTCTGTGTACCCTGTAGTGGCCACAGTGAGACGATCCCATTATATTGGCAAAGGTCCCTGGTAGTGTAATGCATGGCACCTTTAAGACCACAGGTCCTCATAATGCCTTGTCCCTATAACTTTGCTTTAGTTAGGTTGTGAACTCTTCCTCTCCAGAACCTAAATCCTTAATCGTTATTGGGGACATACAGGCAGTACATTTCCCCTTGTGTAATGTTAAGGCATGAATCAAAATGATAGTTTATATAATGGCTGTTTAGTTAAGAAAGGAGGGAGAGAAACAAAGATAATGATTTACTCTTATGCCTTTGTGGGTATCTCTGTGGGAAACAGCTGTATAATGGATCATAAAATATAAGTTAAAAAGGCTAAATGGTGGTAGCTATAGTCTCATATGCAAATCCACAAATTTGCATTCTGTTTGGGTCGTTTGCAGCCTTCCAATTCATAGGAAACTATTCTGGGAGGATCAGGGTTTTCTAATCTCCCCAAACACCAGTCATTAAGCCCTATCTATATGAAAGTTGCTTTCTATTTATTTTGTTCTTGTTGTTTTCCCCTTGGAACCTTCTGCTCTTGGTCTCACAGTGAATTATCTGTAATTCATGTTATGCAAGCATGTTTGGGGGTGCCTGTAGATGTGTGGGATGTCTGCCCTGATGCAGTGTAATAACAGCGTTTTACAGCAAACTTGATTAATTTAGTCTTTTGGAGCATGCTAATTAGCATGTTCCAGCAGCCTGGCATCACATATATTTAGCATCCCTGCTCAAAATGGCGGTGGGGGCACTTTAACTAAAGCTTGTTGAACAAGCTTTAGTTAAAGTGTCCCTGCTGCCACTGTGAAGCACGGGACACTGAAGACATTAATTTTGCTATGAGCTATTTTACAAATAAATTGGAGGGTTTTTTTCAAAGCAGATTCTCCAAGGGTATGGAGGTGAGAAGGAACAAATTCAGGATGTCTACACATGCTTTGGAGGTGGGTTGGTGGGGCAGGGAGCTTTAAGCTGCTGTAATTAAAGTGCCCACAGCGTCTCATGTAGTCAGTGTCCTGTGCTTCACAATGGTGACAGGGGCGCTTTAACTAATGCTCGTTCAACAAGCTTTAGTTAAAGTGCCCCCACCGCTATTTTGAGTGGGGATGCTAAATATATGAGAGCTGCAAAGTTCATGAGGTTATGAGTATGCAGACAATGCCAATTTATGTGTTTAGTTGTATCCATCCATGATAGATACCTTAACAAGTCAAGAGGATATACATCTCCAGCAGCTGTCCACGAGAGTGTAGACTGCTTCTTAAATGCATGTCAGTTTGTCCTGCATGTACTCTTTCTGCAGTGGTGCCAGTCCTTACGATTTCATTGCAAATCTTACAGTATTGAATATTTCATTTATATTCCCAGGTCGTGGATATAACAGGTTGCATGAGATACTCATATTATACCTACAAACCCCCACACACACTCCCAAAAGAAAAAACAACAGTCAAAGCCTTTTATTATAGCCAATTAAACAAACCCAGAATTTCTTTTTATGATTCTAGGGATCTTAACTCACGATTTTTCTGAATGTTGGGTAGGGAGGGGAGCAAAATAACCAATAAACTGCTTTGTAAACAACAATGTAGTGCTCACCTGCCAACTTTAAATTTTTAGCATCAGGGTCTACCCTTCATTACATACAGAATATAATTCCGGTTCCTGATTGATGTTGCTGATATACAGTAATATATGGCAGTGATCACCAACCAGTAGATCTTGGAGCCTCTTGCAGTAGATCTCAGAGCCTCTTGGAGTTGATCAGAGGCTGGGGTGGGAGGCTGAGTGCCCATGTGCATGCATGCGCGTACCCCGGCTCAGCAGGTCAGTCCATGGGAATGGGAAGGGGCAAGGGCTAGATCAAGCCCGCCGTGGTGAGTAACAGTGCTGCAGAGGTAGGAGCAGGGGTAAGTTGAGTGGGGCCCTGGCTGGGTGGGGGCGTACCTGCTGGGGAGGTGCGCCCCCAAATAATTTTTTCTCCCTCTGCCTTGATCTGCCCCCCACCTTCCCTCCCCACAGACTTACCTGCTGGGCAGCGGGGAGGAGGATGGCAGCGGCGCACGATAGATCTTGGGTTGCTTTTAAATGCCAAAGGTGATCTCCTACTTTAAAAGGTTGGAGACCATTGTTATATGGCAATAATAATCCTATCGACATATAATGGTGTGTATGCATGGACAGCACCTAGTACAATGGGGTCCTGATAGGAGCAACTGGTGCTTACTGTGGTAAAATAATAATCATAATATTTAATAATAATGGGTGGTATTTTTAAGTATAGATATGCACAGCAGTATTGTTTGTAACAGCACATCTCACGGGAATATTAATGCAGCTGCAGCCTGCAAATCTTGAGAAGTGCCTTCTTCATGGAAGACCTGTAAAAAACAAACAAACCACTAAGGGGATTTTTCTGGAAAAACAAATTACAGTAAAAGCTCTGTTATTCAGCATCCCCTGGGAATGGGGGATACTGGATAACAAAATATGCTCGTTAATTGAGTGGCTCTGGCTGCCACTTCTCTTGCCATGCCTGGGGTGTCCCTCCGCATCGCCACCCCTCCCGCGGGCCCTGTGGGACAGGGAGGCGGGCCCCGCACTGCCTGTTATGCCTCCAGGCCATGGGGCTCGGCAGCACAGCCTGCTTTGCCCCGAGCTATGGGGCCTCAAATAAACCGGAAGTGCCACAGTGGGCACTTTGGTTTCACTTTATCTTACAAGCCGGATTGCCACCTTGTAAGATGCCGGATAGCAAAACTTTTACTCTATTTTATTTTTTGCTTCATCTCCAAATGTTATTGCTATGTTTGCAGTGACTGAAGACTGGCTCTGTAATTACAAGTTCACGGCCCAGTGGAATTGGAACATTAGGGGTAGATTCCATCTTTCCTCTTCCCACGTCTACATTGGCCTGCTGAGCCACACTACTTAGCTGCTTATCCTGCTTCAGGGTTCTTTGCAACTATTTTAGGATGTTTCCACCTTTGACTTAAGAAACCTGTTGTGAATCAGAAGATGCCACCTTACTGCTTTTCTATAGGTGTTTGGCAATCTTTGTCAGAAGAAACTTAAAATTGATGGAGTAAAGGGAGAATACTTCAGTGGCAGGGTAATTTATTCAGGCAGGTTTAGGGAAATTAGAATATAGATGATCAGTGCCATAGCAACAAAGCTTGGTGCCTGGGGCAAAGCCCACAGTGGCAACCTGCTCTCGCCCTGTGCACAGATCCAGGGGCACCCGCCCCCATGCTTGCACAGGAGAGTACACAGTGGTGAGAGTTGCCTTACCCCCTATCCCCACACCCCCCAAAATGAGCCCCTTGTGGCTCCATTCTGTGCCCCACCCCAGCTGGGCAGAGCCTGTTGGCACCCCTTCACTTCGGCACCTGGTGCGGTTGCCCCACTCACCCTCCCTTTGCTATGGCACTGTAAATGATTGGGTTTCAAACAAATGGCAATCCTCTCCTCAGCCCTCCAAGCCATAGCAGATTCTGTAATGAGGTCCTAATGCAGAATGTGCAATTAGATCAAAATGATGAATTTGAGCAACTATATGTGCTATCAGGGATGCAAATTTGGGAGGACCCTTGCAGAGTAAAAAGGGTAAAGTCTTTGGGCACTGAGTATTAATATTGAATTATTTGTAGTACAGTAGTGCCACGAGACCCCAGTGAAGAACTCGGGCTCCATTATGCTAAGTGCTCTACATTCATCTAGAGCAGACAAGGTTCTTTGGGTAAATCTGATATCTTTTATTAGAACAACATCCATTTACTACATTCTTCTGTTAAAGCCCTGGCAGACATTACACTTAAAGTGTGATTAATATGCTAATGGCGCAATAAACTGTATCATGACATACATTCAAGGACCTCTTCCTTGTGACAGCCAGTGAAAACAAACACTCAGCATGACGTGTTTTACTTGCACACAATAAGAATGCGTTGGGGAGAGAGGAAAAACACATACAAGATGGAGAGAAAGGAAAAATATGTATACAAAATCATTGCATAAGGTGTCCTGAGGGGGGTTTGAGTTTCACTCTTTGCATGGGCCTTCCCTGCTCGGTGTAAGGGATGGGGGAGCAACTCTTTCACCCAGGGGGAACTCAGCTGGTAAGCTCGGAGCTCACTGTTCATTAGCAGTGCAGCTGAATGCAGGGTGTGGAAATGGGGCATGACAGTTCCTGCCAGCAGCTCTTCAGCTCCACTTGCTGGTGAGAGCTGTCAGAGCAAGTTCTCAGGGTGCTTTTTTTCTGCTCTGTTCTGGTTAGCTTATCCGGTGGACGGAAACCAGGACTGTCACGTGGAGTGACAGTTTCCATCAAGTAATATTTCCTGTTCCTTGATGGAAATAACGTCTGTCAGGGGCCCAAAGGACTGCCTCTGGTCTGAAAAAGCATACAGTGCAGATAGCCAAACAAGGGATAAGGGTACATCACAGACTGCAGTGTAGTGTGTAGATATCTGACTTAGCTTTTAAATATGCTACCTGGCGAATTGGAAGCAGCCTAGCCACAGCAACATGAAGGGCAATTTAGCCCACATAGAGTTCTGTGCTGCCATGACTCACCTGCTTATGATACTAGAAAAAGTTTTGGCTTAATCTGTGTTTTGCTGCAATCTCACCCAAAGTGTGTGAGAAAGGAAGTAACGTTGTCCTCAGATTGACTTGCCCTGGCTCACTCGGGAAGCGTATCAGAGCCAGTCATTGAACTTAGATCTATTGCCGTAATTGTTCTTTCTTAAATAGGAGAAACTTTTGTTCAAACAGAAAGGGCATTAATAATGATAATTGTACTAATAGTAGTCATAATAGCCATAATAGTCATAATGATGATATAGGGGAACTTTGACTGAACTTTGACTGCTCTATATGTAACAAATAGAGCTCTGAGTAGTTTTTATTTTGAGGCTTGCTCCCCTGAGTGCCAGTTGTTGTGAACATTCTCATTTATTAAACTTCTGCTTAGTTTTTTAATTAAAAGTTGTTATCTCAAACTTTGCAGCACTCCCACATTTCTCCTGACAGCCTGGGCTGAGAGGCAAAGACAAGTTAGGATGTCTTTAAATGTCAGAAAGTGCTTTTCATTTTTATGTGTGTGTGTGTGTGTATGTATGTATATCTATCTATCTATCTATATAGCTATATATATATCTATCTCCAGACCTTCAGGCAATTGTCAATGTTTTTACCGAGGCATACAAGAAAATGGGACTGACACTTAACATTCAGAAGACTAAGGTCCTCCATCAACAAGCTCTTAATGAGCAATTGCCAGCTCAAGTAATTCAGATTCATGGTGAGATTCTGGAGAATGCTGAGTATTTCCCATACCTCAGAAGCCATCTCTTGCAGAAGGCTGACATCAATGAAGAAATCCAACATTGCAAATGCAGCTTTCCAGATGCCTGAGGAAATGGGTGTTTGAAGCACTTCTGGTCCACTTGGGAGCACGTGAGGGCCCCCCTTGCTCTCCCCCCAGCTTGGTGACTGGTGTCTCCTGGGTCTGGGGGGGGGCACTCGGGATCCCCCTACGGCCGATCGGTGAGCCAGGGGGCATGCCCCTCCCATGTGCTCCCCAGCAGACCGGAAGTGGACCCCCCCACTCCTGTGCGATGCTTCATGCACCCCAGCATCGCAGCATTCACAGGTCGCGCTGGTACCTCAAGGTATGTAACAAAAATATTTAAAGCTGTGTCTATGTCCGACTCACTGATTCTCTGAATCAGCATTGAATCTTCAACTGGGATTTGGCCGAATCAAATCGGGGACAGTGATCCAAGTCACCAAATCGAATCACTGCCCCAATTCGGGCCGAATCCGAATTGAATGGGGCCCACTTCGCACACCCCTAATAGACACACCAACATTAGTGTCCTCTCAAGCAAACACCACGAGCATCAAGGCAATGATCATCCAACATCAACTTCTCTGGGCTGGCCATATCATACAGATTTCTGACTCCAGACTTTCAAAGCAAGATTTCTTCCCCTAGCTCAGTCAAGATGTATGCTCAAGAGGAGGGCAAAGAAAATGCTTCAAGGATGTCCTCAAGGCCAACTTGAAAAAATGCAAAATCAACATCAACTCATAGGAGACTATCTCCCAGGACCACCCCGAATGGAGAAAGAGGCAGCTGCAAGAATCTTAGTACTTTGAAATCTTATGACAACAACAGGTGACAAAAGCAGGAGCAGCAAAACAGCGTGTCTCAGACTGAACCGAGAATCTGGAGCCACCCACTCTGCATGGCAACACATGCCCTAGTTGCAGCAGAGTCTGTTGATCCCAGATAATCCCCATAAGTCATCTTCAGACCCACAGATAAGGTAATCATGGAATACAATCGTCCTCGATTGTGAGGGATTGCCGAAGGAGGATATATCAATGTATTATCAAGTAAAATAAAATTCTGCAATGTGACAGAATACATTTCTTTAATTGCCATCACTCTTTAAGATGAATTTATGACTGTCAAGGGAGATTTGCAGTTTCAGGAATACCAGAAATCTGAATCATCCTGTCTGAAAGGAAGGCTTTTCCAGCCCTTGGCCTACCAACCTGTGGCACGTGTTTTGGAAAATTGCTGGTTGTAGTAGGATTTGCTGTGAAATGTGTTATCTTGCCTGGTTAATTATGTACGAGGAATTAGTTCATTCAGTCCTTTATTTCTCCCTGTTTCTTTGTCTTGCCATTGTGATGCAATGGTTATGGAAACAAAGGACTGATATGTAGGATTAGTGATTCTCAGGCTCTGTGTGTTTTTTCCTGTTCACAATGCATCTACTGATCTATGTACTTATGTGGCACCCAACACTGCTGTATTTCTGTATCATGAGTAGGGAGAAGTCAAGCAGAAGGCATAGCCGGGGTGGCACATTAGAGACTAACTGGGAGACTGTGTATCATGAATATACAAATGAATATATCTTTACCCTTTTAGGGGTATAGGTTGTAGCTGTCTGTGTTGGTCTAAGGACATCAAGGCAGACAAGGTTCTGAATATCTTTTATTAGACCTGAATCTGATATCTTTTATTAGACCAACTTAAATAGTTGGAAAAAATTTTTTTAGCAAGCTTTCAAGTTTAAAAACCCTTTGTCAGGCTGAGGAAACCTCTGCAGTTGGTGTGTGCTCTTCCTGGATGGAATGAATAGTAGAGAAGCCAGAGGCCAGTATGCATGCAAGAAAGGTAGTCAGTGAAGATGTTCTTTGCTCTTTTGACACAGGGAAGCCTTGTTATCCCTATTTCAGAGATGGGGAACCAAGATAACCAAGGCCTTTCTTAGATTAGGATTTTGAAGGTGTTACTGAGACTGTTAACAGCCTGGACCATTTTATCACTTGATAAAGGCACTCTGCAGTAGGTTGTTAATGTATGTTAGCTAATCCCTGCCAAATCCTGGCCGAGACAGGGACAAGGATGCTAAATAACCTGTCCAAGGAAGTAGGTGGCAACTGAGAAATTAGACTAACTCTCTTGATCCCTGTCTCTAGTTCCTTTGATACAATCCACGTTTCCTCAGTCCTACCATGATATTGCCCCTGGTATTTAAGTCCCAATGAGCAGAGAGAGGTACTTAGCCATTTTAGTCTGAAGTCAGCCAGAAGGCATGGTAGATTATCACCTCATGGGCATGTCCAGATGAGTAAGAAATTGTGTTTCCCGGGGGAATGCCCATGCCACGCATGCTTTGGTATGTGGCAGGTTACCCCGAGTGGAGTAGGGGAGGCTGGGGCCAGCAATTGTGCTGCCCCAGCAGCCTTGCTTGGCATCCTGGGGGCCTCAGGGAGCTGCAGCCATGGCAATCCTGCAGCAGGAAGTGTGGCCAGCAGCTGGAATGTAGCTCCAGCTGGCCAGGCTGTGGTTTTGGGTGGTGTGTGCTGCCACCACATGTGTGATCCCACTTTTTTTGGCATGGATTTTTTTTGATCCTGGGATTTCCCAGAGTCAACACCCCCCTCCGGGGCTCCCTTGCTGCAAAGTAGCAGCACAGGAAATGCCTGCATGTCCAGTGTATGGCACCATAGATGGGTCTGTGGCACCACATACCAGATGTCTGTGCTCATTGTGGGGCTCCCCGATCATTCCCCCAGTTCGTCTGGCTGCTCTCCTGGCTGCCCCCTTGCCGGGGTGAGACAGGCAGTGCTGGCAGCCCTGGGAGAAGCTGCGGGACCTGAAGGAAATGATTGGGGAGCTGGGGGATTGAACCAGGATCTGGGGAGTCGAACTGGGGGGAAAGATCGGGGACTGGGGGAATGAACAGGGGCTTCCCCCCAGGTCCGGTATGATCCCCCAGCTCCCAATCACTCCCCCAGCTTCCTGATCATTTCCCCCAGCCCCTGTGGCTTTTTCCGTGGCTGTCAGCACTGCCTGCCTCGCCCCGGCAGGGAGGTAGCTGGGGGAGCAGCTGGACGTGCTGCGGCTTCTCCTGGGGCTGCCGGCTCAAGCTGGGGCTTATCCGGCGGCTCTCCCAGCTGCTCCCAACACTGCCTAGTGCCTGCCTGTAAAGTCTATGGCCTAATCTCCAAATCTCTCCGAATCAATTTGGAGGCTTCCGATTTGATTTGGAGAGATTAATGGGTCTCCTGATTTGATTTGGATTCAGAGATTTGGTCACCAATTTGGGCCAAATCTCCTCTGAATCGAATTGACTACCAAGGCTTCACACAGCGCTACTATTAGTCTATCCTGCCCTCTTCATTACAGTCCCAAGTCAAGGTTCCCAACTGTGCAGCATCTGTATAGCTGATGTTCCTTTTAGGCATAATAATGTTCATTGGGGCTAAGCTAATTTTCCTTTGTGACCAGGGATATAGATTTGAATCCAGGTTTCTAGAGGGCAAAGGGTAGCATATCAACTCCCTCGTCTCCAGTAAATTACATTCCTTAATATTCTTTAAGGGGACACTGCCATTTGGTATAAATACAACCCTCCCCCTGCTCCAGCAGTTTGAATTCAATGGGTTATAATCTCAGAGTATAATTATATTTTTGCATCTATGGTTTTAGCACCTGCTATGGATATTAAGGAATTAAGAACAGGACAATATCCTACATTAAGATGGGACCTGTATAAAAACAGATGACTTAAAGCACTGGCTATATTAGAAAACCTAATATTTGCTGAATAAAAAAGGGTAAAGCAAATAAGAAGTATGTCAATTATGTTCAGGCATTTTAGAGGGTAATAAAACAATAAAAACAGAATGGCAAAAACAAACAATAAAGTGCAGGTAATGTCTATTCAATATTTAATCAATGCAGTTATTTTTACATTAGCTAGAATGAAGAGGTGGGTTTCAAGTTTAACTTGATGGCAGTTGTGTGGGCATAGGGGTGTATGGTAGGAGAAGCTTCATCATAGCGTGAAAATGAACATGTTGAGGATTATAAAGGAAGAAGGTGCAGATTTATCAATCTCGCAGTGCCAATACATGTTGTAGTCGTATTGGAGAAGCCTCTGTGACAGCACTCCTTTATAGAGCATTATAGTTGCTCTATAATTTGAGGCTATCTCGTGAAACAGTCATTTCTCCTACTGTCTACTACTGAGTTTGGCAACATCCCTCCCCAACCCTCTTCCCCAAACCAACACCTTTCCCCCTTCTGTTACTGTTGCTTTAGCACTGTTTTGCATATAGTGTATTGCTTATAGTGATGCTGTAGTCATGATGGTCCAGACATTATGTGAGCAGCAAGGATTTTTAGTGGTAGACTCTTTGCTGGATTCTCTTGCTGCATTAATACTGATGATTACTGGGCAGAGGTGTTATTGCAATGCTCAAGTTGTGGATCCACAGGTCTCCCAGGAACCTGGGCAGAAAAAAATAACAGTGTGCTAAAGCAGCTTCTGGTTTAAAGAGTGCAGGGTCTTTTGAAATATGTGATTAAAGAAAAGAGCTGTTACTGGTATTGCCTTAAGGGAGGGGCTGGAGAGTGGTATTGCCAGCATGCCATTTTGACCTCCTTTGTTTGAAATAAATAGTATTTTGGATGAAATTCCAAAGTCTCCTCTGTGATTGAGAAATCGTTTGGAATTGGGTATATGAATGATCCAGGTAGCTTTGAAGATCTCAGTCTTTGTAAGAAAAGTACCCTGGGTACTGTCACTAGTTTCTCTGCTAGGGGAATACCAAGCTGCTGCAGTGCCCTAAAACATTGGAGTAGCATGTAGAGAACTTAAACACGTCCAGCCCCATTGTGCTAGGACCTGTACAAACATAAAGCAGACAACAGGCCCTGACCCAAGGGCCCGACAGCTTGAAAATAACATCTGAGAGGCAGATGAAATGAACACAAGGGCTGATGAAAGAAAGAGGGGCAACTAACACAAGTGAAAGTGTGTTTTGTCAGAGATTACTTTGCCCATTGCTTTGAAAGCTCATGGCTTGGGTTTCTGCACACCTGCCCAAGGCCCAAGTGGAAATACGGAACATAAAGCATTGCAGCAGTAGCCACCAATAAAGGCTTTGTTTTTGCGGGTGACCAGGGTTATGATGGGCTTGGGGTTTCATCAGGCAGCAGGAGAGCAGTGGCAGTTGATAAAGGCGCTCCTTTGCCAGATACGATCATCAGCTGGTATTTCTGACTTACCATCTTGGAAACAGTTTCAGGGAGGAATTTTATAGATCTTTAATCAGAGCATTGTGACTGGAATGATGAAATACTCTGGTCTTTTTGTTGCTCTACACTGTGGTGAATTGGACAGCAGTACTTTATCTGGGCAATGGCCAGGCAGATCTTTTGATGTACCAAAGACATGATGGTAGATGTGGGGGTTGTAAGCTTTATTGATAAACATTATCTATGATGGCCCTGTTTCTGCATTGTTGTTCTTGTTTTACTAGTGATCTATCTTCCGCTTAACAAAGCTGTCATCTCCAGAGTCCTTTTCCTGGTGTTTCAATCAATCTGGGTCAAGGAGATCCTGCAATACAGCAGGTTCTATATCAGAGGTGATGTAACACCCCTCCCCTGCCTTTTCCCTTCAGTCACCAAAACAAGACTCCATTTGGGCAAAAGACTTAACATTATTCCTCACAACCTAGTGCAGTCCTACTTTTTAAATGGCTACCAGTCTGTTGCAAAAGGATCCAACTGTTGGATCTTCATCTGGGTCTCAGGCACAGTCGGCAAGCATAGACCCTGTATCTGGCCCATTTGAGGAGTACAGACATTGTAGTCCAGTGACATTGACCTTAGAAGCAGTTCCTCATCCTTCCTAAGCTTTTCCATTTGCTCAGATGTGTTCTCCCTCAGTGTTCACTGGCTGAGTAAACTTTTATATATACCTTCCAAGGACCATGCAAAGGTACTTAAACATATGCACTTAAATCAGCAGCACAAGATATTGAGAGATCTAAAAGCAAACTCCATGAAGGTAGTTCGCTTCCACAGACCCCCTCATCCTTCCTGAGTGTGTTCTAGGGTTTGGTAACTGTCTTTCAAAGGGACTAGGACCCCCTTCCTGCTTAGACTTCTAATTTTGGTCGCAAGGCAATCCCCCTGTCTTCATTAGAGTGTGTGTCTTAAAAGCAGTCTGTATTACTTTTTCCTGCTTCTTATACTGGGATTTTCTAGGATTCAGTCATGGCAGAAGAACTGATGGCAGCCAAATGTTTTGAGTCAGTAGCTCTGTCTATATCCCAGCCTCCATTTCATGCATCCGGAAGGAACTGTTCAAAAGGTGATGGCTTTTTGGTCGCTTTCTTAAGAGTGTTGTTGCAATCCAGTATGGCAGCTACAGTATGCAGAATAACATAAACCGGGTTACCCTTTCAATCAGAGGTGGGCAAAATATGGCCCGTGGGCCAGATCCAGCTTGCCAAGTAATTTTGTCTGGCCCACGATGGGTCTCTTGGCCCTGCCTGGCCCAGGCTTGGGAGGCAGCTTGTGCCAGGGTGTTTGCAGCTGGTTCTGCCACCCCCTGCTGCACAGTAGGGCTGCAAGACTCGTTTCTTGGCAGCCCGGCAGGGGCAGATTCTTCCATCTGCCACTGGTGCTGGACTGGCTCTGCTGCCTGGGCACCCCTGCCTGTCCACCTGGCATCCACCACAAAGGGCAGGATCTGCACAGGTACAGTGTTCAGCTGGGTCAATGGGATGGGGCAGTGGGAGAATGGGGAGCAGTATCCAGGAGTGGGATGAGTGGGCAGGCCTGGGATCACAGGGTGGGATCTTGGGGCAGTGACAGTGCGGGGCCAGGGCTCAGGGAAGAGCTGTGAACCATTCCCTGTATGTCCCTCCAATGAGGCTGGTTCTGTGGGCAGGGGCATGTGGGGAGCAGATTGTGGCTCTGCCCCAGGACCCAGACCCATGCCGTCACCACCCCAAGATCCTGGCCCCATCCACTTATCCTGCTCCTGGATCCAGCTCCATGCCTACTCCTGGCCGACTCCTGACTGCACACCTTGCGCGTGCAGGTCCGGGCCCATCTCCATGGAGACCCAAGGATCACGAGGCAGTGACAGTGCAAGGCCAAGGCCTGGCTCAGAGCCATGTCCTGCTCCCCGCACATCCCTGCCCGCAGAACTGGCGCCTGTGACAGGGACGTGTGGGGAGCGGATCACGGCTCTGCTCCAGGCCCTGGCCCCACGCTGTCAGCACCCTGAGACCCGACCCTGTGATGCTGGCTTTGCTTGCACATCCTGCTCCCGGACACTGGTCCCCGCTCACCTGCAGCCCCATCCCAGTTGAGCACTGAGCAGAGCCGCTTAGGGAGTTTTGGTGAGCTGTTGGGGTCTGGGGTAGTGCAGACCCAGCCCATGACAGCTCACCAAAACTCCCTAAGTGACCCTTGGGTCCAAATAGTTTCCCACCCCTGCTTTAAATGGAGGCTGAATTATATGGCCCTTTTAATATAATACATTATAATATGGTAAATTGTGATTGATCTCCATGGGACCTCTTCTCTGAATAACAATAATTATCCTCACATGTTTGACCTTCTGTGGGCTAAGTTACTTTTTAGGAATGGTATTTATTGTGCCTGTGGAATTTGAGATTACTTTCTAGGCACTCTTTTCATGTCTGAAATATGTATTATTTTTGTTCTCTTATAGCATTTTCATTTTGTAATGCCAAATTTTGGATAATATTTCCCTCCCCTTCCCAGCCAGGTTTTCCCAAGGCACACTGAAAGATACAGACAAGCAACAGAAGTCCAGGTGAGTGTCTTCTCTTTTCAAATCCCGTTTTATTTTTGACTGCTTTTCATTGGTACTCATCTGACATAAAGCACTGCACCAGCATCTCATATATTGTGATAAACCAGTGCCATGTAAAGTCTGTCTTGTAAGGCCAATTTGAAAAGGTATGAAAAGATCTGAAAATATACATCTCCCATGTACTAGGCACCCGTAAATAATGTGGAATATACTTTGTTTCCACAGCATGTTTATCTTAATCAGGAATCCATGGTTACAGGAAAGCAATCAGTGAGGTTGGCATGGCTGTGCCCTTAATTGCAGTCTGCAGATGATGTCATGGATCAGCTGTTGCTAGTTATGGGAACACAGTGGATAACCATTGCCCTTATGTATGGCTGACATTCATAATAGGAAAATTGGACTGTACATCCAGATACAATGGTATATTGTGCAAGATCTACATAAATCTGTAACCTTAGTAAAAGGCCTCACAGTTAGGCTCTGCAGTACTGGAGGTAATGGATTGGTAATGAGTAGAGCTGAAGCAGTATTCAAAGAAGCAGTATGTGTAGTGTCATTGCTGTGCTTTTGTCAAACCTTGATAATACCGTGTGTGCTGGACTGAAAGAAGCTTGTGATAGTAAGCAGAGCTGACAACAGCAGGGGTTGTGCATCAGGTGGAGGCATGAGATTAAGGAGCAATTTCACAAGATGCCCTCAAGTGCTAAAAGACAGCTTTTATTCTGAGTGTGTATTGTGCCCAGGTATCTGCTCAACTCACATCCACTTGAGTTCCAATCACTTTGTGGAGGGCAGTGGCATAGCTCTGAATTTGGAAGAGCTAAAATTTCTGCTCTCTGCCTTTGTATAGTTCTGTGAGCTTGTGCAGTGTCCAACTGGGCCATCTGTTTAATATCTAGCAGAGGAAATGATGTAAAAACCATAAATATATTGCTGTGGTAAAAAATTATAGACTGATGAACTGAGGGGAAGAGAGCCTATACTGCTGCACAAAAAGCTGAGTGCTGAAGCCCTTTTAACGCCCCTTCGCTACGCAGTGCTGCTTCACCTGAACTTCACCCATTTTCTGAGCCTTCTTGTTAAATGTTTTGTCTTTCTACATCAGTTTCTTCAAAAAGGCAAATAACTTTGCTGATAATGGTCTGCTCACCAATTCAATCTTGGAATAGCCTTTGATGATTCTGATATTAAGAGGTACATTTTCCAGCAGAGATCACTTAAGCTGATGTTGAGTGGTTTGTGACAATGTCTGGAGTGACAATAAATGGAGGGTTTTCTGTGTATTTTTACATGTGGAAACCAACCGTTGATGGTGAAAGCTGTGGTATTAAGTGGAGTGTGATAGGAAGAGGAGTGATATTATCAATTTTGACTGTACATAACACTATAAGAAAAGCATGGGAAAGGAAGCTGTGTGACATACAGAGGCAAGTTGAAGCTACAGCAAGATTGCTTATCTCGTTTTAAAAATATTGTTATATTAATAAGAAATGTCTGGGCTAGAAAAACATTGTCTATACTGCCTGTTGTTCTAGATTTTTTTTTCTACTTCCCTTTGTGATATTTTCTTCGATTTATTACTTGGTATCCTCTTGTATGCTGTTCATATCTGAAATGACACTGGCATTGGTCACAAGACAAGAGACTGAGAACATCAGCTCTGACATTAATTTCTTCTACCAGTTTGGTGTGAAAAAGCTCTTCTCAGTCTTAGCTCTTTCAGTGCCACTGTTTGGTTACCATCATAGTTACAAAATTATTGTAGCTTTTGCTCCAGGGTAAGGGAGAAGATCTTTGAATGGCAGCTGTAGATTTTATAGTAACAAGACTGCAACATCTTTTCAAAGTTCTTTGTAGTTAGCACTTTTTGAGCTAGCCATTTCCCCAGCTAATCATTTTTCCAGGTAGAAACTTCTTTAGAAGTAGAAGCTATGAAACAAATGACAGCTTTAGAGTGTCTTAAGTTTGCACTGTGCTTATATAGGGTTGACCTGTTATACCTTTATGTTCTCTTCCATAGTTAAATAAGACATCACTTTTGATTAAAATGCAGCCAAAACCACAGATGCTGTAATAATAATAATGACATTGGCCTCTACAAAAATAGATATCAAATGGGGAGTAAAAAACTTTTCCCATTTGCTTGAAATGGAATGAAAATGGAGCTGTCCAGTATATAATGCTAATGAACGACTGTAACTCTACAATTTTACAATGCACTGGGTTTATTTGGTGTAAGGGAGCTGAATGTTGGAACAGTTTAATATAAAGTTTAGGAGGCTTTAAAAGTGACAGAGCATAAGATAAAATGTTTTCACTTATTCTGTGTGGAGGAAGCCTTTTGGCCACTTTCTTTACATTATTCCTGTGATCATTTCTTATGTTTTGGCCTGGTGCCAAGCTGTCCCAAGAAACGTGGTTTTGCTGCAGGAAGTACTGACTGAAAATAGATGAGCCAAATCCTCAGCAGGTGCAAACAGGTTGAGCTCCATAGAAGTGATTTATGCCTGCCATGGACCTGGTCTTATGAACCTACCCTGTATCATTTATGTAAGTCATTGACCTTAAAATATCAGGTATCGACAAGGAATCTGGAGCATATAAGTTAGAACTGAATTATAAAGAAAGACCAAATGCCATAGTGTGCCCTTTTTAAGAGATTTTAAGTCATCCTAAGGACAACTGAAATATATACTAACCTCTGTGATAATGATGAAAGAATATCAATTTTGAGAACACACAAAACCTTTTTTTTCTTCCTCGAGGTAAAATGATGAGGCTTGATCACCCAGGGTACACACAGTTGGAAGGCAGGTTCATCACAGTGCAGTCATGATCTCCATTTGCATTGTGGCTATCTAGCAGAGGCTTTAGTACTGATGCCTCAAACTTTCAAAAACTGTGGACACCCTTTCTTCCCTCTTATTTCTATCAAATAAAGGAGCTTCAGTTCCTTGCCATACTTCCATTTCCAGTCTTTCATGTACTTCAGATGTGAATGGACAAATGAGTATGGAAATTTGTTTGCTGATCTAGGAAACTTTTGTTTTCCTTTTATGGTTGCAAGCTCTGGGCAGAATTCTAATCTGAGGAAAGAAACTAATTTTAATGGAATTAAGAACTACAGAGAAACCAGGGTCTCCTGTGTCTGAGCTTTGTCCAGAACTGAGCTCCTGAGTTACTGAGAGTTCTGGGTGCCCCTAAAGTACAAGGCCCAAATAATCTTTCTATCACTTGATCTAGAGGGGAGACTCTTCTTTGGCAATCATTATGATAGCATACAATATCCTCCTTCATAATTTTGGATTCTCATATTTCATTTGGGAGGACAAATTGCTCCCTACATAAGACTTTAACAGAGGGGCTCCCATCTCTAGCCCTTTTCTAGTGAAGTTCTTAAGCATGTGCTTAAAATAGTACTATTCATGTGCTTAGTTAAGCATATGCTTATGTGCCTTGCTGACTCCAGATCCAAACTTACTATAGCTTTGTAAAAACTCGATACATTCTAAATTCCCTTGGAAAATATCCCTTTCCAAAGGAGATCAGACTATATCCAGTCAAAGCAATTAAGAGTGTATTTATGGGCACTGACAGACGTGCAGCTTCCTGGTCTAATTCATGGCACTTCATAGAAAGTGCCATGAGTTAAACTGGCCCTCCCAAACCAACATGTTTGCTCTTGGATCAGGGTGGGTGGGTGATCGAGCTCCACTTTCGAGCTGATTTGGGGAGAGAGGCTGCAGGTCTGCAGCATCTGTTCCCTATTCCCGGCCCCCTCTCTAAGCTCTCATGCTCTCTTTGGATGGGAGGGGGGGAAGGCAGAGAAGGGAGGTCCATTTTCGGGTTTCTCCAGCCTGCTCATGAGTGGGGGGAAGCCCCTACCTTGAAGGGCTCCAATCCATCCAACCCTACCCTCCAGTGTTGGCTGGGCACCCCCAAACTGAACTCATTCCCTTCTCCCCCTCCCATTTTGAAGACAAGGCCAGGAGCACAGCTGGGCTGTGGCAGCCTAGTTCTGCTCCTGGCATATGCTGACACACATTTATGAATGCGCTCTACTTTGGAGCACCTTCATCTGAATCCTCTTGTAATGAAGGTTCAGATAGTCGCACAATCGGGCACTTCTGTCAGTGCATAGTTGGCATGAGAAACCATCATGTCTTTCAGTGCCCTGTTTCACTAAACACTGACCACTGGATTTTCAAACATGTCTAAGTGGGTTAGAGGGATACAGCCCATTGTTTAAAATCTGTTCCTCAAATGATTATGTTGCAGACAGTGAATGCTTGGAAGATGAGAGGGGAGCAGGCAATTACATGCAAATATGCAAGAAGAACTTTCAGCCTTAAGCTGGTTTGCACAATTTACATTTAACTGGAGACTGATTCTCATACACATAAAAAACAGTTTCTGTCTCTTTCTCTGTAGTCCCTGGAGGTGTTGAAACATGTCTTATCGAGGGCAATGGTTTCTGAGGTAAACTTTGTGATAAGGGAGACACATGCTACTATTCATTTGTATAACCAAAGAGGCTCTTCTTTTACACAATGTTCAAACTATAATTAAGAAGCTGGAGGAAGTAAGGGGAAATTATTTTGCTGTTGATGAATGCTGTTTTGTGCAATTCCATTTAGCAGCTTTAAAACACTGCATTTGAAATACTACATTCTGCATTTAAGTCTAGTAGATGTAATGTATGATCATCCTGTTTCTACTAGTTTGTTTACTAAGGGATCTGGCTGGGAATTTTTACATTACTCTAGGAACGCAGAGGAGATTATATCTTTCAATAGCTGCCATGATATGATTTATTTATGTGTCTGTGCAAGTTACTGCCATGAATAGAGATAAATATGAATTTCCTTTTCATGCCAACAGCAAAGTCTGTCTGAGACTTAGTGATCACTAATGTTTAGCAAGGGATTCTCAGGGCAAAGGCCAAGGTAGGATTCTTGATACTTTGGCTTCATAGGGGAGCTTGACCTATACAATAAGTCAGTAAGTACTAAGTGGCACAGCTGTTTTGTTGTGTATTGCTGGAGCCAGAACCTAGAGAGGAGCAAAGAAACCCTGGGCATAGTATGTTATACTTCTTCTTGAGTTACATTGCAATGGGCATGGCTTAGGCATCATGACTGACTAAATTAGGAGGCCTAGATACATTCAGAAATTGGCCTGTGGCATGTTGGACAACCACCTGTGTTGCTGTATTACTTGAGGACACAGTCCTCCCGTTCTGTCATCCTTACTGTTCTGGTCACATTCCTTCAGGCCTCACTGAATCTTTTCTGGAGATCCCACCGTTACCTGCAGAGAAATGGTAACCTCTGTGTGGAATCTACAAATGCTATTGCCTCTTCCTGCCTTGGTAATTCTCTGTGTCCAGTAATTTTTTCTTGCGAATGTGGTGTGACTGCACAGAGCACAGAAAAAAATTAACCCTGGATGCAGGACTGTGACAATCAGAATGGATGGGGAAAGAGAACAATGAGGGGAGAGGTGAGTTGGATTGAGGAAAAGCATATTTGAAAGAATGTGTGAAGAAATCCCAGTTTTCACTGCATGTCACGTTATCTGATGAACAATACTCAATGACAGGAGGAGGTCAAAATTGAAGGCAAACCTACTGGGAGTAGAGTTATGTCTGAGTGTGAAACCTAAACTTTTGGGATTCTTTTGAGGTTGATTCCCCAGATCTAACGTTACATTAAGGCTAGGATTTTGGTGTTTTTGTTCTGCATAGAATGTAAGAGAAAGCTTTGTCAAGTATATGGGTTCATATACTGCATCTGCAGATGCTGTCCTTAGATTTTCATTAAGGACAGATGTTTTAGAATGTTTTGCCTATGATATTGCAGAAGCAAGTGTTAATGAATAAGCATCTGCTTGCACCTTCAAAATAGAGAAATTTTAATTCCAAATGACTCTGATCTTGCAAGAATTTAAGAATATTCTGAGAGGTGTTGAGTATTTCATCTGTATTTGGCATTTAGTAGACAGTGGCCAGCACCCAGTTTGATGGCATCAATATAAACCCAAATGTTGGTTAAAAGAGAAACAATTTCCAACTTTCTTCCTTTTAGGAAATGAAGTTTGCTCAATGGGAGTTCAATTTCCCCCTTTCTTTGCCTATGCTGCAAGTGACTTTCAGTTGAAGTACACCTGTTCCTGGTTGAATTGGATCTAACTCAGGATAAACAAAATCTTTTAGAAGTCATTTGAGAGCTGAGGGTATTCAGTCTTTTTTGGACTGGATTTAGTAATTACACCTTTGCAGGCACAAATGCCAGTGGCGCTTAGGCAGTCCCAGGGTCTGACTGCATATTTGGTTCCTTGTGTGTGTGTTTCTTATTCTATTATACATAATTTTTTGATTGGCATTGGGTCTTGAGCGCACCATCTATATAGGAAAATGAGAAATAAGTACCTATTCATGTGTTCTTATGCATGTTTTACATTTGCATGCTGATGGAAAGCAAAGAAATAACAAAACAATTAACTTGGGGACTGAGCATGGAATAAAACACCTGTGTTGGATTCTGTTGTAAGTGGTGTTTTCTTCCTCTTTTGTTGTACGTTCCTATGGGAGATTCTTATGCCGTCTCCTCTGGGCACTACCAGCAAGTGGTGGGAATTAGGGCAGCTGTCAGGTCTTCCTTCATTTTTCCCTTATAGGCAGAACCATAGTTTTGCAGTGCATCTTAGAGTAAAAAAAAACAACTGAACAACTGTGTGTTGTGGTATTTACTAGGGGTACACCGATAAAGATTTTTTTCAGCTGATAACGACGGCAAATTATTAACCAGGCTTATCTGCTGATACCAATTTGATAGGCAATATGCAGTCCCACAGCTTAGAGAGCAGCATCCAGCTGGTAAGTCTATGGGGGAGAAGGAAGGAATGGGTGTTGGGAGGCAGATTGAGGTCCCTGTGGTGAGGGAGGGAGAGGGGCAGAGGCAAGGCCAGGCACTGCCCAGCCAGGGTGGGGTGGGGGGGCAGAACAGAGCTATGGGCTCATCTAGGAGGCATAGGGAGGTGGCTCTCCCCCTGTTTGCCCCCTGGATTTATGTGCGGGCAAGGGTGGGCTGCCCAATGCAGGCTCTGGGCCAGGGGCTGCATTGGCCTCTTCCTGGTGGCGGGGGCTGGGGCTGCGCTTGGGGTGGGTGGCAGTACCGCTGGGAGGGGTGGCTACAGAAGGGGCTACAACCACCACAAAATTCACTGTAGCTCCCCTCTCAGTGCTGCTTCAACCTGCCCTGCCCTTGCCCACCATGAGTGCAGCCCTGACCAACCCCTACACCAGGAAGAGGTCAGCACCATCCCCAGCCCTGAGCCCACAGTGAACAGCCCGCCCTTGCCCCACTTACTAATCCGGGGGCCACATGCCCCCCTACCTTCCCCGGGGGTATGCACAGAGGTGGGAGCCCTCCTCCTTCCAGCCCTGAGGCTCCTGGATGAGCTGCCTGCAACTCAGTCCCATGCCCCACTCCACCCTGGCTGGGCAGCACCTGCTCCTACCCCATTCCTGCCCTCGCCATGGCGGCCTCAACCTGCCTCCCCACACTCCTTCCCCCCAGCTGGCTTACCAACCAGACGCTGCACTCCAAGCTGTCTATCTGCACTCGTGGCTGCATGCATACTGTGGCTGCATGCATGCACATGGCATTTATCAGTGACATTATCAGCCACATTGGTCAAAAAAAGCCAATTGCTGATAATGTCAATTTTCCTTTTATTGGTGATGATCCAATATGGACTGATTTATTGGTGCACCTCTAATATTTACATTATGTTGTGATGGGCTGAAGTTTGCATTGCACACACAAAATTAGTAAATCCATCTGAAATTCTCAGTATATGTGGCTTCCTATCTGTCCCTGAATCAGCGATGTTCACAGTTTTGTCCCCAGTGGACGGGTGAATGGCAGTGGGGCTGGTTTCCAGGCTGGATCAGGCTGCATACCAGGACCAGGCCCCGAGGTCCTGTTCTGCCTCTGCTCATGGTTGGGTGGGGTTAGTGTGGGGCTTCCAGAGCCCAATTCTGGCCAGGTCCCATGCTGCCCCCATCTGGTTGGGATCGGACTCTGGGGAGATCATGCTGCCCCTGTTCAGCCCTGTGGGTCCCATGCTTCCCCTGCCTTGCAGGGATCAGGCCCTGCCATCACCCTGTGCATTTTATCTAGCACACAGGGCCATCCCCTGTAGGACTCAACACAGATCTGTGGGCAGCACTGTACCTAGACTCTTGGCCGCCCCAGGTGAACGCTTAGTATTGGGCCTCCCTTCACCAGAGATAAAGATAATAATAATCATTATTTGCACCTTTTTCAGGCCCTCTTTCTGTTCAGGCCCCAGGTGGCTGCCCAGTTCACCCATGCTTGTGTCCTGCTCTGTCTGTGGGGAGCCCTGCAGGCTAGATGACACAGCTCTGGGGGCCGGAGCTGGCTGACAGGCCAGGAGTTGAGCACTCCTGTCCTAAATGAATAATGGTTATTATAGAATATTTTATAAGGAAGATGCATAGGTCTCCCCTCATAAATCATTATACAGACAACATTTTTCAAAAGTGTCTAGTAATATTGAATGCCTCCGTTTTTTGGTACCCAACTTGAGATGCCCTAAAGGGACACAATTTTCTGAAAAAAATAGATCTCTTTCAGGTGTCTGGAGTTAGGCCCCCCCAAGTTACTTACTTCCCCTTAGGTATTTACCCTACTATATTACAATCTTCTCCAGAAATTGTCTTACTGAATTATGTTTGGTGATTTGTCCCTCTTTATTTTGAGACTTAAAAGCTTAGGAAAGATGCTGCATGTGGGGAGTTGCACATCTGAGGGCTTTTTGTAAACCTTGCTTCTAAATCTTTGCTCTCTAGTGCTTGGATTCCAGATAAGTTCTTGGTGAAATGAGCTGGAATAATAACTGTTTTTCACTAATACACCTAAGCACTACTTCATTTTTAGTAAAGTATAAAATCTGCAAGGGGAAAAGATTTGCTTTTAACTTGTAATATGTAACATAGTACTTTTACTTTTCATTTAGAATCTGATAAACTTTGGGAATGGCTTGTCTGTGAAAGCCACAGGAAAGCCAAAACCACCATTGGTTTCACCCTACCCTCCTACTGCAGGGAATATGATGGACAAATGTTCTCTAGGGCAAATTGCTCTTGAGTACCTTGTTGGTTTAGTGCTTAATCATCATAATACATTCTTTGCTGCTCTTTCTTAACACTTTCCCTGCTCTGCTGCTGTTTATTTTCTGTATCCATAGCTTTGCACACAAGCAATCTTAAGTGAGAAGTTGTCTCAATCCTTCAGTGGGAGCTGCTTGCAAAGAACACTTTGCCCACTTGGGAACTCAGTGGGATTTTGGAGGTTTGAATTTCAACCAATTTTAAGATGTCACTACAACAAAAATGATGGTTTCTGGTCAATGGGTGCTGCAGAGATCATGGATTAGGCATATTGTCATTGCATTGAGCTATTCAGAGGGTGGGGCAGGGGGAAAGAGAAGTGGTGTTTCCACTAAAGTATTTCTGCAGTTCTTGGTGGGGGGCTGGGGAGAAAGGAGGTGAGGTGGGCAGGTATCCTTTATGTATTGCTGGAAGTATACAACATTTAGCCACTAATGTGATGTCTCCGAATTTTCTCATGGTAAAACTAAAATGCTAACTGTACCTGGGTATCTCTAAATATCTCCAGAGGGGAGATATTAATCTAGGGATTCATTCATCACTGCTTAATCCAGTTATGTCTCAATAGTACTTCATCAGTTTAAATGGGGTTACACCAGGGTCTGATGCACAGCCCATTGAAATTCATTGGTTCGCTTTCAGAGGACTCTGAATTAGACCAAAGAGATTAAATCAGACTAGCCGATTGCTTTTTCTTTGCTACATTAGAGTGAAGTGCCAGCTCTGCAATAGTTAAGGTTGAGAGCCCATTTCTATTTAAAGGCCAATTCTTCATTCTCTAAAATCCACCTTTGCTCTCTAATTAGGTCTGCCTAGTGGCGCAGGTTGGGGTTACCGTTCCAGATCTGGTTCCATTGAAGCAAGGTGTTGCTTAGATACAGGCCCCTTCCCCTCACTGCCTGCTTTTCCCCAACAGCTTTTCTTAAGATGGTCAGATCTTAAGTTTTTCCCCAATGTGGTTTGTCCCTCTCTCCCCAGACCTGGGGTCATGGCCCAGTTTGTGCCCAAAATACTCTCCAGCAACTTGCCGTTTACCCCTTGACATCTTTCAAGAAACAACATTGAAAGAATAGTCAAGCAAG
>NW_017729025.1:152238652-152243103 GCF_001723915.1 Gavialis gangeticus | reverse complement strand
CTTATTGTTTTTCCCCAATGTGGTTTGTCCCTCTCTCCCCAGACCTGGGGTCATGGCCCAGTTTGTGCCCAAAATACTCTCCAGCAACTTGCCGTTTACCCCTTGACATCTTTCAAGAAACAACATTGAAAGAATAGTCAAGCAAGTGCTTGCCTCTCAGTGTATGTGTGACTCTAATGCAGAGAGATCACATGCTACATGCACACGGGAAATAGCCAGAAGCATGTCCAGTTTTCACTTTGGGTTGCATAGCTCAAGGAGATATGCAGCCATCATGAAGCCATTCTCTGTTCAGTTACCAGTAATTTGAACCCATGACAAAAATCCAGGTGGGGAGGAGACGAGAATCTGCCTCTAAAAGCATTTATGTATTTATTTTATTTGGGGAGACTGGAATCTGAGCATAGCAGAAAACCCACGAGGAATAGGAAGAGGATGAGGGGGCAGGTCAGAGGGAAGGATAGGGATTAGGAGCAGTTTGAGAAGGCAGAGGCGGTGTGTGGTGCACAGACGTGTAAATTGGCAGGATTAGGGAGAAGGGGAACCTATCAGTCCCACATTCTCCTTACCTGTATGTGTTAAGATTTGGGGATTCCCTGTTCTGCGGGAGGATATAATCCCTATTGTTGTTCTCTTTCATGAAAGCTGGTGCATGAGGGATTTATCTCTCCATCATGAACATGTCTGATCTGCAGTCTCTGTTCCCACCCTGTGAGCTGCGTCTGAGTGCTGACCAAAGAATAAAGCATGCTGGGAGCCTGCACCCACTGTGCTGAAAGTTCAGGGAGAGGTGGAAGTGGGCATGTGATGCACATAAGAAGCTGTCAGACACCGAGCCCTGAAGGCGGCGAGAGCTGGGAGGACGAGAACACCCATGGTGATGAGTGGAGCGGTGTGTAACTCAGAACGATTTCTCTCCATGGGGAGTCTTCATTCCACTGAGAACTTCACACTGAAGTTAACAGGTCATTTCACATCTTTCTGTAGAACCCCTTTTCTGTCTGAAGATTGCCTTTCTAAGTGCTCTTAAATCCATGTGTGGTCTCCAATTGCCTTGATATATGCTGTGGGGAGTGTAGAAGGGAAGAGTTGGTTAGCTACATGTGGGCTCATTTGAGCCAGAGGGTCCTGAAATGCAGTTTTTCCCCCTCCATAACTCTCCCTGGAGAGGCAACAGATTCTATCATTGCTGTGTTGTATATTTTCGTGTATAGCCAAGGACTTGAACCATGGCTCCAATTGGGATCCAAAGGGCTTGTCTGTACTGTTTCAGTGACAGTAAGGAAGAGGGTCTGAACACACCTAGCCCACCCAAGTCAGTCCATTTACGTGCTTCAGCGCCAGAACCTGTGAGGCTGCTCTCACACCTGCTCTCTGGCCTGCTGCATACCAAGAGCACAAGAGTGGGCATGGTGTTGAGTGTGGGGCAGCCCTGCTGGCTGAAGACGTAGAAGAAGGCACAGAGAAGGGCAACAAGGATGATTAGCAGCATGGAGGGGCATTCATATGAGGAGAGACTAAAGAGGCTAGTTCTATTCAGTTTAGAAAAGAGACACTTTGGCGGGACATGATAAGGCTTTACAAAATACTGAATGGGGAAGAGAAAGTTTGTTTATTTATTATTTACTGCCTCTCACAATACAAGGCCTAGGGGGGTCATAAAATGAAACTAGTAGGTAGTACATTTAAAACAAACAAAAGAAAGGTGTTTTTTTCCCCCCCCAGTGTGTAATTCAAGTGTGGAACTCATTACCACAAGATGTTGTGGAAGCTGACATTTGGGCCAGATTCAGAAAGGGATGGGGCAAATTCTTGGAGGAAAGATACATCAGTAGCTATTGAGCATGGAAGTTAGGGGAGCAGCTTCTGAATCTGAACTTTCTAGACCTTAAATGCTGGAAACTGCAAGTGAGAGAGGAAAAGTAGAAAAAACCCTGGTCATACCCTGTGAACTTTCTCTTTCAGCATCCACTGCCTGCCACTGTGACACAGATACTGGGCAAGATGGACCTATGGTCTGACCTAGTAAATGGCAATTCTTATATTCTGATTTCTGGCTCTGAACTTTTCAGCAGACATGGGCACAGGGGTTGTGTGGGCAGGTCTCTCCTCTTAGGGACTCACCACCAATGTAGTGTAGACAGGCTTCAAGGGTCTTGTTTGAGTCACTTAATGGTTACCCCCAGTTAGTGCAGAGCAACCTCTGCTCATTAGGGGAAGTGCTGTTGGGCTATATCATATTGAATATGGTATTCAAACAAAAGTTAAGCTCTATAGATAGACAGGAACTATCTCCACAACTATCATATCCAGGATCTCTGAAGGCCTTGCTCTTCTGGGAAGCCTAATTTCCACTCCCTGCCTTCTGTGTATGTGCTGGTATCTAGGAAGACCATGCTCCCTTAGTGTGGTACAAGCAGCATTTCCAACCCCCTCTGCCGTGCTAGTGTGGGGTCAAGACAGGTAAAGGTAACTTAGATTTAAACCTTTTAAAAATGCATACAAACTTAATGCATGTGCCACCTTTCTATATGGTGGAGATGGTGGAGGAACTAATAGAGGTGTGGAAAGGGGTAAGCTTAGGGGGAAGACTAAGTAGATCAAGACCATGACTGGAGAAAAAAACAGGAGAGAGACCAACTGGGTGGGTCATGTAATGTGGCATGACACATGGCTCAGTATATAGCTCAAGCTACATAATCAAGGAAGCACGCAACCATACAGTAAGCAAGCTGCTTGAGTTGCATGTATGAGGCAGCAGCAGGCACCATCCAACAAGGACCAATGTTTTACATGTTAAAGCCTTCTGAAATATTACTGGCTAAATGGGATGAGAAGGGGAGAGTGATTAGGAAAGGGTAGCAAGATAGGGAATAAGTTGTGAGAGTCACTGAAAGAGAGAGGTGGAGGAGAAGGACCCACCAGTTGTCCCTCACATGCTTCAAGTCACTGTAACTCTTGTGTAATTAAACTGTTTTGATTATGGGGTCTAGGCCATGCCTGTGATTCCTTTTACTGGCCCTCATCACACTACATACTCCAAACTTTTCAAAGCATAACCACAATCCCCATTCCACTATAACAGTGGTGCTCCACCTTTTCATTTTATGGGCTGGATTAGGCCCAGGTGTCAGGATCAGCCCACATGCTGCCTCATTAGGATTGGGCCCTTCACTGCCTCCACCAGGCCCAGTGTGTACCAGGATCAGGTCAGACTGCCTCCACCCACTCCGGCACATGCTGGGATTTGGCTTGCGTTGTCTCTGCCAGGCTCTGCATGCCCAGTGTATCACACAGGGCCATGATGCGTGTCCTACAGGGTTCCCCAAGAGTCAGGAAATTTGGTAGCAGGGAAGTGGCAATTGCTGCCACTGCTGTTCCGCTGCCAAGTTTCTGGACTTATGGAAAGCCCCATGAGCTGGATGACAATGTTTCTTGAGCACCCCTGCACTATAACAAAGTGTACAGAAGTCTGTCCAACCCATCTCACAGGCCCTTCACCCTTATGTACATAAGGCCATCTAACATTATATTTCCATTTGCCCATCATGAAACCACAAACCACGCTCATCTGCCACCTAGCTGCTGTCATTCTCTGTCAAGAAGATCTCTTTACCCTGCTACTGACACAACACAACACATCACCAAAACAAGATATAGTGAGCCTCTCAAGGTATATAGATACTGTTATTTTGATCACAGTCATGCATTGACCTTTCCAGATCACATCACATTATACAAAGAGCACTGTCTGTCTTCCCCAGCTAATGACTCCACGACTTATTACAGCTAGACCTAGCACAATAAATGCAGCTGTGAGGAGCTTGCATAAAACTCATAGTTTGTAGCCAGCTGCAGTTGGGTGGGAAGGGGCAGAATTAAGTTGCATGAATATGTACCTTAACACTTCCTCTCCGCCCCCACTCCCAAGTTTTCAAACATCTGAATGTTATCGAACTCGCTATTCTTGTAAGGGTAAGATACCACCAGATGGCATGAACTCTATGGGTGCAGACAGATGTTAGGGCCACAGACACTAGGGTTCTCCTCTAACTTATGTTGCTGTATGTAAAGCACTGTGAGTTAGAGTGTTCCCATCCCCGCGACCCAACAGATGTTCACCTGTTGTGGAGAGGGGGTGAGGAGCTGAAGCCAGCCTACACAGGCCCAGGCCAGCAGGTGGGGGCCAAACCACCCTTCTCCCTAGCCTCCCCCCCCCCACCCCGTTCTAGGGCTGTCAGCAAGACAGGTGGGGAGGGGAGGGGAGGGGAGGGAAGGGGAGGGAGTTCCCAGCCGCTGAATGGCCAGAGGTGAGGGTGGTGGGGCAGGAAACAGGTTCCTTTCGCCTAGTGACCCCCAGCTACCCTGGCTGGGGTACTGGGGGGGCATGAGATGAGGGGGCCCTGTTCCCTGTCATCTTCCCCCCAGCTCTGGCTATTCAGCAGCCGGGA
>NW_017729025.1:152230655-152233652 GCF_001723915.1 Gavialis gangeticus | reverse complement strand
ATTGAGTGGCCAGATCTAAGGGCAAAGGGGTGGGAAGTGGGGCCCCCTTGCCTTGTGCTACCCCAGCTGGAGTATTGGGGGGGCCTGGGCAGACCCGTGAGGTGAGGGGGCTCTGTTTGACACCCCCCACCCCCCAACTCTGGCCATTCAGCAGCCCAGATCTGGGGGGGGGCATGGAATGGAGCCCCCTTGCCTCAGGGGCCCGACCTGGCTCCCCCCAGTACCCCAGCCAGGGTATCTGGGGGGGCATGAGATGAGGGGGCCCTGTTCCCTGTCATCTTCCCCCCAGCTCTGGCTATTCAGCAGCCGGGAGTTCCCTCTTTCCTCCTGACACCCCTGGGAGGTGGGGGGAAGACCCAGCTCAGCCCAGCCCCCACATGAAAAATTAACCCTGGAGGAAACACAAGTTCCCTAAGGCACTCTCCTTTTGAGTGCCTTAATGTACTACCTGATTTAACCAGGGTTATTTTTTCACATGATTGGCTATTTAAAAAGTGCTCTGCAGCTGTGCACTGTGGTATAACATGGCTACAGAGCACTTTCAAGGGCCTGGTTGCTCAAAAAATGTCACCTTTGTCTGCACCCTGTGTTAACATCTTAGAACCCCAAAGATACGGCAGGATAGAAACTGGTTTTGTTTTATGGTCTTCTAAAAAACTTCATAGTAGTTGTAAAAAGCCAATAATTAGAGATGCTGTTTATGACATCAAGAAAACCTATGTAGTAGCTGAATGCTAAGAAGCCTAATAATTCTAACACAAAGTATAGAGAGGTGGAGGTTATTGTAAAGCTAGGCATGTAAAGTCTTTTGTCAGCCAAATGTATAGACCGCTGGAGTTCTGCAGCTCATTGGGTTTCCGGGGGTTCATTGCAATTTAGAGTGAGTTCTGGAGAGTCAGCTCATTCATTGCAGAAATAGCAGCAGTGGGCTCACGGGGAATCATCCCTCATGGAAGCACAAATTTACAGTAACAGCATTTCTTCCACTTTATTTCCCACAGCACTAGGTTAAAACAGCTCAGGCTTCAGGACAGTGCTATCTCATATTGTTCCTTTATTTATATAACATGTTTTTCCGAGCTCCAGGTCCTTGAAGTCAGGTCCAGGGCCTGCTTAAGGTATGGCTCATGTTCTCAGCAACAAAGCTTGATTGTGGTGCATTCATTCCCTGAGGTGCCGCCTGCCCTGCTCTCGTGTATGCCCGCTCTGTACTCCCTTAAAAACATTCTGGAAACACACAGTGCTGGCATAGCATTCCTGCAAGTAGACCTGTTTACAATGGACACATCTTTCTTAGCTGGAGACTCATTTGATCTGGTGCTTGAGATGACCTGCTGAAGAACCAAGAGGGGCTTCCCTTTGAGACAAAGCATTATTCTTTTACTTTTTCATAACTGGATTGTCTTGCAAAGTTTCCATTTCCCTGTGTTGAGCTAAGGATGCATTATAATGCTGTGGGATAGCTTTCCATATCTTTACAACAGGGCAACGTGGGTCACATTGCAGCTGCTTGTTGAAGGGACCCATTAGGGTTGTGGCACTTAAAATTGATGGGGAAAGCTGGTGGTTTGTGACAGCTGCTTATTAACGCTAATCACAATTGCCCCTCTATTAACTTTTGCTTTCCGCTTTCTGTTGGTTGTATCCACCCCAATCTTTCATCCTATTAAAAGAAGGGTTTTTTTCTAACCTGTACATAATACAGTTGAGGTCTGACCTCTTACTGGGGTCTCCAGATGTTTCCACAGTAGAAAATACTAGTATTAATTTAATAATAATTGACCTTTGCTGATAAACATCTCACAAGCTTGCATTTCATCTTACACATTTTAACTGTACATTCCTCATAAATATTTACCTACAGATATTTACCATTGCCTAAAACTATACAGGAGCAAATCATGTCCTTTGAGTTATTGGGCTCCTGGTGGTGAGTTTGGCCCACTATGTGTATGTGTCCAGTTGTGCACTTGCCTGTTCATATGCTATCTTTTGCTGAAGTGCTCGTGCACTGGTTTGATTATAGTAAAGTTTGCCGTAAGTTAGGTATTAGCTTTCCTCTCTGCTGTATTTCCCTCTCCAGCCAAGGTATTTTATTTTTATATTTAGTATCTATTTACAGTCATGCAGGTTATACTCGCTACCAATATATACTCTTAGAAATGGTCAGGGAAATCTTTATGCCCTTGTAAAATCCAGGTCTGAAGGGGGTGGATACTGATCATTTGGGACAGTCCAGTATAGTCAGTAACTTTCCACATAAAAAGACTGGTGAATTCCTGGTTCTCCTCTCATTTTTATTGGATTCATATGGGCCTCATGGCTGGGTTTTCCTTAAGAACAGAGCTAAGACATGGAGTGCTTTCATCTGAGACTAGAATCTGACAGTCAGCCATAGTCGTTAGTACATATTTGGAAAATGCAGACCATGTGCTTGGTGATGTACAAGACAAACAGTATAAGGCAGTCCCTACTGCAAGTTAATCTTATCTCCTGAAGTGAAGCATTGCTGAGGAATTTCTAATTTTGACAACTGGGATCAAATGTTTGACTTCTGAGAGCTGACAATAATGCTGGGGTGTGAACTGCTTTTTCCTGTTAATAGCAACTGTGCAGCATAAAAGCCACAGTAAATGCCAGGAAACCATAGATCCATAGTTAGGGTGTGTGTGTGTGCAGGCTCTTAGGAAAAGGCTTTATCTTTCAAAATCTTTATAGAACAAAAACCCCGTGGCTGGTCAAGGATAAAAATAGGTTTAGAAGGAACTGGATACCAGAGAAAAGGGACAAGCTTGGCAGGGTAGAGGACAGGAGGGGGAACAAGAACTGAAGAGATCTGGTTGTAGGCTGGAGGGATATGACTGCAGGTGATGATTATCTGCCAATGCAGCAGTTAAAAGATTGACATGCAAATAGACTAAGTGATAAGAAAATTGAGCCTGGGCTGTTTCTTTCTTCACTTCAGCCCACACCATGACCCTGCTGTGGGTGGGGAGG
>NW_017729025.1:152215642-152225655 GCF_001723915.1 Gavialis gangeticus | reverse complement strand
TGGGGTGTGAACTGCTTTTTCCTGTTAATAGCAACTGTGCAGCATAAAAGCCACAGTAAATGCCAGGAAACCATAGATCCATAGTTAGGGTGTGTGTGTGTGCAGGCTCTTAGGAAAAGGCTTTATCTTTCAAAATCTTTATAGAACAAAAACCCCGTGGCTGGTCAAGGATAAAAATAGGTCTGGGTTTTCTGTGACCGCATTCCATGGCTGAAGCCTGAAATCATGAATCAGGGCTCAATGATCAATCTGTGCGAGACCAACCAAGAGAACTCTTCAGCCAGAGGGAGAAGGAGTTGCAGCTAGCTGAGATGAATCTGAGCCCAGCACCACTGATGCTTTGGGAGGGACCTGTGTTGCTCGTACAGTCCCCACAAGGTACTGTATATAAAGATCTTGGATTCTGGTACCTGAATTGCCTGACTGTCAAGGCACAGGTTAAGCGCAATTAAAATTGTGCTTAGCCACACAGAATTTCTGCTGAAAAGAGACAGCAATTTTAAAACGCTATTCTTGTGTGAGAATTCAGTCCGTGTGAGACCTGTCTCTACTCATCTTAAAGGTGCCTAGTGGTTTGCTTACTATGCCGTTCCCATCAGAATACAGTCTTGATTGCATATATGTGCCTGTGGCATTTGGGCATATTCTCTTTTGCTAGGCTTCAGATTTTTACAAATACCATTCCTTGAAAGTGCTCCTGTTATGATGTCCACTCAAGGACTTTCTCTAAAGACTAAAGTTCTGTGATGTCCCCATGTATGATTTATATGTGTGGTCCATGCTTGATTCTGCCTGTTCTGTAGGAAATATTAAACTCATTGCACAGGAAGGTTGATGTTCTCAGAGCAAGTGCTATTCATTCATTACAAGGGCTGCAAAGGTCGAAAGCAACTTACGTTGAGGTAAACAAGGTCAGTGTTTTGCATCACTGGACCTGCCTGTGTATACCCACTTATCCCATGGTAAGTGAAAGCTAACCTGTGCCAACTTACCCCATGCCCTAAGATGCTATTTAAGTTTTAGTCCCGAACATGTTGTATGTGAAAGCTCTGTTTCTTTTTTAGATGTTTAACTCAAGTGCCATCTAAAATAAAATGTCTGTGTTTAAGGTTGCTATAGTGCCAGGTGTTTGTAAATGTCCTCTGTTGTTTTAGTACCACAGAGAAAGCCATGGAAATCTATTATCCACTAGCATAGCAGACAAGCAAAACAGCCAGGTAATTTAAGTGCATTATCTTCTTACTTTCTAGCCCCCTTGATACAGTTTTGCACCTGTCTGATACCTTAGGTACATATGTTCATGCCTACCTTCTCTGTGCTAGGCTTGTATTCCATGTACATCTGCATACGAATGCTCAAAGGTGAGAAGTGAAGCCACTGCTTGTTTTCATCATATTCCAAACTCTGTGTGCTCTATGTAACTGTAGGTTCGCAGGAACCTTCTACACATCTGACTCTAATACGTTAAGGGCACGTCTACACGTGCCGATTTAAGGTGCATTAGCCATTTTTAAGGTGCATTAAAAGTGCAGGTCTACAAGTGCACACCCTTAACACACCTTAAAAATGGTGATTTTAGGCTATTCGCACCCAAATTTAATACCTGCAAATGCAGGCATCAGATTTATGCACAAATAGCTAAAGCACTTTAACGCATGTGCAGATGTGTTAAGACACATTAACACTGTGTATGTTGACTGACTTGGGACTAACTTGAGTCCCAAGTTGGTCTGCACACTGCTTTAATGCACCTTAGTACACACATGTGTAGAAGCGTGCCTAAATTGCCTTAATGCACATTTGCCTAATGTGCAGTAAGTAAGCATGTGTAGACACCTCTTAAGAGTAGCTTTTTGCCAGCCATGGTCCCATGGGAGTTCACTTCAGGTTTGTTTCTGTGTCTGTCTTAACTGGGTTCATGGTGTTTTGCTGCTTGTTATAACGCTTGGAAATTTGGTGGAAACTGTTGGTAGGTAGGCTAGAGTAATAAAAGTGAGCAAACAATCAGAACCAAATAGAGACATGAGTCACCTTCCCATCATCTCTCAAAATGTGTGTGCGAGTTGGTGTTCCCTCTAAGCTGTGCGTGTGCACAGCCATGCACAATAAAAAATCATGCTGCACAATAATTTTTTAATGCTGTGCACACAGTGGCTTACCGATGGGGGTGGGGGAAGGGTAGGGGGCCATGACCCCTGGGCGCTGGCCTATGGGGGACGCAAAGTGCTGTAGCAAGGGGGTGCTGCCATTCCTCTCACCACCGCTGGCTTGGCATCCGGCCGCTCACCGGCTGCCCCAGCCCGGCCACAGGCTGCTGCAGGAATGGGGAGGGGCGTGCACACTGAGATACCCATGCACTCCCAGCCAGGATTGCTCACGGATTGCTAAACCTTAGGGGGAACATCGGTGTGTGTGTTTCTTAGGTTTGTTCCAGCCGGCATTACATTGGAAAGTAGCAACTCTCTGTGTGGTTATGGATCATGAGCTAAACCCATCGTGTGAGATGCACACCATGATATTTTTAAATACAAGGCTTGGCATAGCTGGCAAGTAGAGGACCTTTTTCCAAGGTGAAATGCCCAGAAGCGAATATTAAAAAGGAGCCAAATATTTCTTTTCTCATCATGGATAGTTTTCCCTGCTGGCAGGCGAGTTAATGGAATTTTAAGTTGCAAGAGAGGAGCTTGTGTTGTGAGAGGGTGGATAATAATGGTGCTGTGGTGAATCAATCATATTTCAGTTTTTGGTTGCAAGGAAAATTCAAAGTTGACATCATTTTGTGAAAATTTTGGGCAGGTTCCTCTCAAATTGGGATGCTCAGTAATCAGCTCTGTTCAAATGAAAAATTTTACTGTTGTGAAAGATCTGTCAAAACAAATGTGGTGGCTTGGTTTTCTTGTTCTTTTTGATTTATCATCCTTTTAAAATATAGTACATTTCCATTCAAAATTAATTATGGGAACTGGCTTTTAAAATTCAAATGTAAATACATTCTTCCCCGTTCTCCCTGTTTGAATACTGTAATATTCTACAAGGACATTTTGATCTTTTTTGTTTTTTAAGCTGCTCTGAAAGTATATAATGCAAAGCAGGTGAGAGGAAAAGTGTGTCTGTGGCACTTCATAGAGCGATGCTGTTTAGTTCACCTTGTACATCTGTATCCTTAGCAGCAGGTGCCTCTGCCAGACAGCTGATCGATGCTGGTGTGATTTCTGAGACACACCAAAGGTACTTTCTGTCCCCTCATTGCTGTGGGAAGGGTGCTGAAAAAGCACACCAGAACAGGGGAGAGCAGACCATGCTGACAAGCAAGCTGGGAAGGTGGACCCTTCAACTTCACATGTTGAGGAATAAACACAAAAAGACAAAAAAGTGTCTCCACTTCAGCTCACTATAGGGAGTCAGTGCAGGACACCTTGTATCGGAAAGAGACAGGAACACAAGTTCACAGTGGAAGAGGGCCATCTGGTAGCTGTTTTAGAATAAAAAAGGAAGGGATAGGGGGGAGGAGTGAATAGGGACTATTCCAACTGAGAGGCTGTCAACTTAGTCACACTGTCAGCAGAGATTGTATGTTTGAGAGATTTTATTGTATGTTCTGTCCTTAGCAAGCATTACTGGCTTTAAAAAAATACAGTGCACATGGTTCTTGAATATATCAGGCAACCATGCCAGTTCATCCAGCTAAGACTTCGGTTTTTACACCCAGTGTCATTGGCTCCTCTTAGCTGGTAAGTATTCTAAGCCAGGGATATCAACCATACCTGGCCTGTGGAGTTTCTCTATTTAGCCCACTGGGTTATCAGTGGGCTACCGAAAGTTTTGGGAGGTGATGGGGGCATGTCCAGCTGTGTAATTCCAGTGGCCCTGTTGGCCACTAACATCAGCAGCGAGCCCTGTCACCACCTCTGGACTAACTGCCATTGCTGGACCCTTCCCACTGTTGGTAGACATGTGACCCTGAACCTGCTGCTCCTGGACTTGATGCTGAACCCCTGGCCCATTCCTTCAAGACCCCTTACTACTGCTATTGCTGGACCCTCCACTGCTGTCACCACAGTAACCAGCTGTGTGCCCTGGTCTGGATCTGGCCCACAAGGAGTCCTGGAGGTTGGTTCTGGCCTGTGGCCCAGGTGAGTTTGACACCCCTGCTCCAAGTGATCCTAAGGCATATATTTTTCCAAATAACAGTCTCACATTTGGAGACCAAGATCCATGGTAAATTATATTATGCTAAACTGCATCCCAGCAAAAGCAAGGTGGCAGATTCAGTTATTCAAATTCCTGATGGATTTGGACGGGGAATATAGGCACCAGTGCCAGAAAGTCACTATTAGGATGCAAACAACTGTTGCTTTGTTGCTATTAATGTGGTAAGCAAAGTGTGCCTCCTTTTTTCCAGGATAGGGTAATACATTAGGGAGAGAAGAAAAAAGAAAACAACCAAAATTATCAAAACAAGTGGCTGAGAGAAACAGCAGTTAATTAGATGGAATTATTAACTAACTGTTTCTCCTCCAGCTAGTTCAGGGAACCAACATCAAAAGATGGTATTTTTAATAATTGTTGTGTTTATTCAGTCACAATAAGGCCTTTTCTTATGCTTGAGAAGACTCCACCAATATAATAATAATAAAAAAAAACGACTTGGACAAATAGGATTTTTAAGTAGTTAAGATAACAAATGGAAAGCATTAAAATTAACGAGTCAGTAGAGATTGGGCAAATGAGTTATACCACATAAAAGGAAAGGTAAAATAAATGAGAAACACTGTGTAATAGGGCTGAAATGCTGATGGTCTAAGAAATGCAGTGCATTGATACTTAGAAAGTAATGTTTTAACAAATTGGGTGGACTGAGCTGTTGGCAGTCAGACTATATGGAATATGCTAGGTCAGGAGGTTACAGGTGGCTGTTGTCTGCTCTGGATTTAAACAAACTTAAACAGGTAGGGCCCTTGTCTTGTAGCCTTTATAGATTACTCTGATTACTTCTAGCTGAGCCAAGGTTTATTACATAAGGAAGATGCTATTCAATTATTTAAAGAGGGGCCAGCAACCTACATCTCACAGAGCCATTGGACTCAGCCCACAGAGCTGCGAGGCTTCAGCAGCATTCAGTGGTGGGGTGGGTGACTTTGCCCACACTGCAGTGTTATCAACAGGGAGTAGTGGGTTTCAGTGTAGCTGCTTTGGGCACAAGATAGGTCATTTTGGTTCACTGCTGGAAAATGTTGCCCATTGTTGACTTAAAACACACAAACATAAAAGTATGTTTTTATTCAGTTGAGTTGTTCAAGCCTCATTAAGACAATTTAGTAATTACTTAAGGAAATAGTACCAACTGCACTATAGAAAACATACCAAATGAAAGTCAAATGGACACAAATAACAGGACAGCTTTGACTAGAAGGTCCCTTAAACTGAAGAAAACAGTTAAATATGAATTGGTAAAGTAGATAGGGTAATAAGCCATGGCATGCCAACAAAGCTATGTAAACTGACTCTTAAGTCCTCTTTGTACCATCGTGGGAAATGGTGTTTCTAAGACTAAACAAAGAGAGAAGCTTTAAAATCAATGACAACTCAAGGTTATACAGTATCCACATAGACATCCCTAGTTGAAGACTGTTAACAGCAAGGTAAAAGGAATTAAAGAGAAGTGTGTTCATTAACCATTTACAATATGATTGTTATCTTAGTGGTGCAGACCAGAGTAGGGTAGCTCTGTTCTGATATGGAGCTGGCATAGATTTAAAATGGTGAAAGGAAAGAAGGCAGTTCAGTCAAGTAGCATATAAACTGAAAGGTAAAATTGGGTAGTGTGAACAGCAGAAAGATCTTACTTAGATGTAGTAAGATGCTTATGTCATCCAAGTTCATCTGCATAGCATGTTTTTCTCTCTCTATTTTTGAAACAAAGCATCCACCAAAGTATGATGTAAACAATGGCAAAGCACAAATGCTCTTGATACTTAAGCCAGATAAAAGGTAAGGTGTTTAAATTACAGGGTAGTACCAGCTTGCCTGCTGCTGTCTATCAGTTATCTAGGAGCATGGGCCAGAAAAGCTTTGTGTTAGGTGCTGCACAAAGCAAAAAGCTGACCCTGTCCCAGAGAACTTCTAATTAAAGTATAAGGTGGAACAATAGAGGAATACACATAATAGATGGTTACTGACAGATGGAAAGAACAAATAATTGTTGAAACTATACTAATCAACATAATAAGGAATGGTGGCAGAACACCACCATCAAGTTCTTTTGTAGGTAGTATGGTAGAGGGGAATTTTAAGGAGGGGTTTGAAGGAGAACAAAATGCTTTGTGGATAAGTAAGGATGCTCTTTCCAAGTATGAGAGGTAGCATGGAAGAAAATATAAAGGGACTTGTTATGTGGGAACAGTCCTGTTGCTATTAAATGAGAGGTGATAGAGGTAGAATAAAAATATGCCATGAAGAACTTTGAAAGTGATGACAAGTGTCTTGTATTTGATCAGTAGAGGAAAGGGAATCAGTGGCAAGGGAAACAGTGAAATGGTCAAAGCAAGACAAGGTTTTTGGGTAGATGTGATATCTTTTATGAGACCAACTAAATAGTTGGAAAAATTGTTCTTTGTAAGCTTTCAGGCACAATCATCCTTCTTCAGGCATATAGAGAGTCTGCTGGTGAATTGTGTGCTGTCATGGGTAGAACAGAAGCCAAAATGCAGGTCTGCGAAAATGCAAATGCCTGGCAGAGAGGATCAGAGGGGTGGAAGACAGTAGGTGACCAGCAGACTCTCTATATGCCTGAAGAAGGAAGTTTGTGCCTGAAAGCTTGCAAAGAACAATTTTCCCAACTATTTAGTTGGTCTAATAAAAGATATTACATCTCCCCAAAGAACCTTGTCTACCTATGTCCTTAGATCAACACAGCTGCAACCAAGACCCCTTTGGTCTAAGCAAAGCACTAGGAAAATTATCTTTGTGGCTGTATTTTGAACGAGTATGAGTGGGACAAAATTGCATTTATCAAGGCAAGAGGAAAGTGTTGCATTAATCAAGATATGAAATGACGAGAGCTTGGATGAGAGATTTAGCTGTATGGATGGGTAAGAAAGGCCCTGTCTTACAGGTGTTATACAGAAGAAACCACAAGATTTGGACAGAGCCTACATGTCCTAAAAGGAGGGTGAGTTGAAGGTGATACTATGAGCATGGGCCTGAGTGACAAGCAGAAGTGTGATGATGTCCACAGTGACTGAGAAAGAGGACAATGAGTGGGAAAAGATCAAGAACCCTTTTTTAGTCATGTTGAGGTTGGAGTGGCAGTGAGAGAGCCATAATAAGGTGCAAGAGAGAAAGAGAGGCTAAAACTGGACAAAAGCAAGCAGTTCTGAAATAGGGAGGGCAGTGGGTCTTTGAGTTGTCAGAACAGAAATAATATCTAAGTTGTTTGTGGATGATGTTACAAAGAGGTAAGGTGCACAAGTAAAAGAGAAGCAGGCCAAGGACTGAGCTCTGCGAGACCACAACAGAAACTGGGGGGGGAGGGAAAAAGGTCAGAGAAGAGTCAGAGGTTCAGGGATCAGAGTAAGTGTGATGAAGATGAGATGGCATAGAGTTAGCAGGGCAAAGGAAGGATTTGGAGGAGGAAAGCTCATGAAAAATGTCTTTGTTTATAAGTGGGGATGAGTAATGGGTGGATCCGGGATTTGCTAACGGGGGGTATGGCACTGCCTCTGTGTGCTGCTTCCTCGGTCTCCACCCAAACTCAGTTACCTATTCAGCAGCTCCCTGCATCCCATAGCTGGAGTGGCTATGGGGCTCCACATGTATGTGAGACCTGGGAACAGCAGGGATGGCAGTGGGTTCTTTCTTCCAGTGCCTGCTTCCAGCCAGTGAGGAACTTCTGTGTGGGTGGCAGGAAGCAGGTATAGAAACAGGAAACTCGCCCATTGCTACCAGTGTCCCCTACCAAACCCAGCCACCCATGCAGCTACAGCCTGCAGCTAGAGTGGGACAGGAACAGCTCTAGTCCTCTCCCAGCTTCTGGGTTAGTCAGGAGGAGTGGTGGTGGCTGCACACCCCTGAATCCACCCCTGGGGAGAGGGAAGTGAGAGCTTTAGTAACAAAGGGGAACGGAAGGTGAACATTGGAAGAAACTGGTGCAATCTCATTTGGAGAGAGAACCAGAAGGACAGTCAAAGAGGGCAAGAATGTGACTGGTATGGCTAGCGTGGGATTCAATTACATTGGAGGCAGAGCAGTACAAAGCCAGAGAGATGGCAAAATGGAAAGAGGGGAGAACTGATTTGAAGTGAAGAAAATCAGCAGCTGCTGGGTGACGTTGAATGAGACCAGCTGATGGGAGAGAGGGGAGCTGAGCAATAGAAAGACTACAGCTATAGCAGCATCTGATTTATTCAAAGAGAACAAAACTTTGCCAATAGAGAATGAGAATTTGTTCACTTTAAGCATTAACTAGATCTATGTGAACTCTGCTTTAGTTGATAAGCATCATTTATGACCTCTCCATGTGTGCTTTTAACCATCTGTGAAAGCATGTCTTGTTTGAGTTGGTGCAGAAAGGCTTGATTTACAGCAGCCTGCTTTAGTGGGTGTCTGTGCATCTCTGCAGAAGATGAATTAAACCATCAGTTTTGAAATTAAACATATCTTGAGATGTTTGGTGGGTTACAGCTTATTTAAAGTTTTATTAAGGTGTTAGTTCAATAACAGAACTCTCTGAAGTGCGGAAGGGGAAGTTTGACAAAGTAAAGGAGGTGGAAAAAATAGATTGCCCTTTGTTTTTCAAGTAATTGAATGCTTTTAAGGCATCTCAGAAAACATTTGCCTGTTCTCCCTCCCAGCAATATATTTCTCTCTGTGAAAGTGACAGATAAGACTCACCTAGTTATAAGGTCTGTAGCTCAAGATGTAGGAAAAACATAAACAACTAAGATTAGGAGCATTCAGAGTTCATCTGCAAATAACCTTGCTTTAGAAGATCCGGTTCAGTAGAAACACATGGTATCCAAATCTGTTTCTTAATACAGCTGTCTTTACCTTCCAACTAAAACTATATGCAAATTGCAGGATCAGAGCACAAAAAGAATCAATTCAGGTCCTACAGAAGCCAGAAAGGGAGTGGTAAGCTCTTCTCCCTGATACACAACAACTATGCAGACCCGGCTGTACAATTCACTCTTCCTCTTATTCTCACAGCTGTTGTCAAAGGCTTGGCCCTGAGAGGAATGGAGAGGCTAAAACCACCAGTTATGTAAAGGATTTGGACACATCAGTGAAATCCCTCATTCTCACTAATTGAAATTAATGACTGGAAATAGTGGAATGGCAATCAACACATTCAGAGGGCAACAAGTGAAACAGAGTTTGGAGATTTAAGTTCATTTCTCTAGTAATTTTTTAAAAAAGAATGCATAAACCAACAGCCAAACTCCACAGTCTAGTTCACATGAGCCCAGCAGATGTTTGGCAGGATTCAGCAAGGCAGGCATTCAGTCTGTGCTTATCATAGACCCAGGGCTGTATGCATCAATGCCACATTCTTCAATTTCCCTTCATCTCAGGGAAACTAATCTTGTCAAGAAAAGGAAAGTAGGAGGAGGAAATGTATCATTCCGACACACACTGGATAGAGCTCTGGTGCTTGATGTTTGTTAGCACAGGGGAAGGCTGGAAGAATGCCTTATATCTTACAGACAGCCTATTACAGATATGAATTTCAATATGTCTGGTTTTATTTTTTTTGTACATATGTATGAATTATAGGGCTGTTTTCCTCTATGCACCAGAAACTGAGATGTTTGAATTCCAAGGCTCACATATTTTGTTGGGGGTAACTTTAAGCCACATATTAACTGGCTGGCCATGACTTCCCTTTTATCCTGAACAAAGGAGAGAAGGGGGAACATTTGGACACAACCTGAAACAGGCTGTTCTGCCCCTTTAAAATGGATATGACAGTATGAATGCATTGGCTGTGGAAGTGGTTTTCGTGTACCTCTTCC
>NW_017729025.1:152195808-152210642 GCF_001723915.1 Gavialis gangeticus | reverse complement strand
TGAGATGTTTGAATTCCAAGGCTCACTTATTTTGTTGGGGGTAACTTTAAGCCACATATTAACTGGCTGGCCATGACTTCCCTTTTATCCTGAACAAAGGAGAGAAGGGGGAACATTTGGACACAACCTGAAACAGGCTGTTCTGCCCCTTTAAAATGGATATGACAGTATGAATGCATTGGCTGTGGAAGTGGTTTTCGTGTACCTCTTCCTTTTAAATGAAAGTGTTTGAAACTGGACAATAAAGTGACATAGTGAGCATTAGTACAGACAGTGTGACTGCTTTTTTTCTACTCCTTGCTATATATATATCTGGATGAATTGCTGGGGTGATTGGGGTAAATGGTAAATCTTTTCTCCCTATCAGCAAGACTGGGCATGGAAAGAGTGTGTGCAAAATGCTTTAGCAGAGTCCCATGGAGGAAAGGTGGACCTCCATCCATCTGCAGAATGATTCCAACTTGAACACAGGATGAAATGTAGGAAGTTTATTGTTGATAGTACAATGGACAGGCTGACATAATGGTCATGTTGTGTGCCAGTGAGGCCCTTAGGTACTCAGTTGAGAGGGGAGGTTTACTTATTAAAAAAAAACCAAACTCAAAATGAAAAATTAATGTTCTGCTACATTCAGTGGATATTGGAATGACTGAGTATGTGGAACTCAGAGTTGGGATTTTCGTATGGTTTTTGTCATTATCCTAACTCTTCTCTCATTGAAATCAGTACTAAAACTCCCATTAAATTCAGTGCTGAGGATTTTGGAAATTCTGCTGCTTAGAAATTTTGGCTCATATCACCGTGCCAACTATGACCAAAGGTAAAAAATAAATTGAGTAGACAGACCTATGTTACATTCCTTGGCTCCGAGTGTGGAGGAGACTATCTGAGAAAGTAGGACTCTTTTATAAAACTTGAAATACTTTATTTTTTTAAATGACAGGTTTCCACATCCTATCCATTTATTTTATATCTTTACCAAGTTGCAACCACTCCATTCCATGAGGCTTAATAGAAAGATGTAACTTTTCAGAAAATTAAACTCTTCAGTATTGCTGTGGTAGCTGTCAGGGTTTCATTACAGGAGAAGGCTTCTTAATATAGCCTACATAATGTAGTAACTACCTCTTGCCCTTCTGTGGATTTTCTAATCATTGACTAGCCTCAGGAGCCCAGTTAACTGCTCAGGTGTTACCTGTAGAGCCATGATGTGTAGAAGGGCAAACAGTTTGAGTGCAAGGCTCCACTGCCTATGCAAAGTTACCTTCGTGGCATGTAGAAAAGTGATCTTGATATCAGACAGGCGGGTGAGGATGACGTGTTTATATAAATTTAGTAGGAGCCTTGGGCTCCTGGGAAATAGCCTATGAAATCTTTTGTGCCCCCAAAGTTTGGTGTCTTTTGTGATGCACTAGAGGCATTAACAGAAGCTTATCTTGACTATTGAGTTAGCAGTCTCATGTGTCAGAGGCCCCTGGCAGTTTCATTGTATCAGAGCTCCACCTTCAGCACTGCATCTCTGAGTCTAATGTGTCAGTGGTTCTTGCCGTACCGGTACTGAGTCCCTGAGGCTACTGAATGAGCCTACCTGCAGTGATTTGAATGCCTGATTAAAACTTGATTTGAGACCGCTATTTGAGCTGAAGATTTAGCTAAGAATCCAAAAAGCCCTGGTGGACTGATAGGAGGGAGAATATTTCTAAAGGGGAGGAAAAAAAGGCAGCTGTCGAAGTGCCCATCTCTTCACAGCAACTTGGAATTGCTGCTTAAATTTACTATAATTTCCAACCGTAGAATAATCTTTCGCACAACTAAGCTTTAGCAACAGTTTCTGTGTGGTTGGGAAGAGTATTGCCTTTGAAAGAGATGTCAGCATTTTTGAGTGAATGGAAAGGAAGTTGTGCTGTGGGTTCAGAATGAGAGATGGGAAGAACTGGGTAATACACAAAGCTACTGCACCGGGATATTTTAAAAAATAGATATAATGATCCTTTTCATTTAGAAATGTTTTAACCTACTAGGTTTGATGGCACAGTTTCTTGACTTTGTTTCCTCTCAGGTAGAAGTAGATTTGTTGTATTTTATATTATTTTTCCCAAGATAATGTTATTTGTATTGGTTTTTGAATGTAGAATACAAAGACAGTTTTGTATTTGATATTAAAAAGACACTGTCAGGTTCAAATCATACATTTAAAAAAAAAAGAGAAAAAAACCCCAATTCCATTATTTTGCTACTAGTAACCCAACACTTTGATTCAGTGCTAAGACACTTTCAAAATCTACATTTTCTCATGTCTTTTAGATAAAGAGCTTGGTCCTGTTCTCAGTCACACCAGAGCCTCTTTCTTCTGATGGAAAGGGCCTTTGAATAGTGTGTAGTCCATAGCCATTTTCACTTTCTGACTCATTCTTTACTGGAGCATTGCAGTGTTAGGGGTGCAAACATCCAAACAGGTCAAAAAACCCTCTCTTTTCCTTGAATTTTTTAAAAAGAAAAAAAAAAGCCATGAAAACATTTCTGGGGGTTTTAAAATTTATAGACTTGTGAGTGTTCATTCTGCCTTCTCTCAGAATGAGCATTAGAAATGGATAGAGGTGAAAAGACAAATCCTCAAACTTCCCAACAGAAGCAAAACAGGAAAGACAGAGTGAGGGCTCAAAGAGGCTTCCGGGTGTGCACAGAGGAAGGGAAGAGTTTAGATCAGGGAAGGGCAAAATACGGCCCGAAGGCCGGATGCAGTCCGCAGCAGGTCTCTCAGCCCCCTGCCCCAGGCACAGTCCAGCCGTGGCATGTCCAGCCGCCCCTGGGCACGCAGCGGGGTTTGGATGGCTCCGCAGTGGAACTGCCTTTCTAGGCAGCCCAGGTGGCAGGCGGCTCCTTCTGGCTGTCCCACTGTCACTGGCACCAGCCCTGTGGTACCAGTGGGGACCCATGCACACAGCCCTGACCTTGCATGCCCCCTGCCTGCTCCGGGTTCGCCCAGCCAGGCTCAGCAGCAGTGGCACAGCACAAAAGCTGTTGTTCAACACAGCAGGAAAGGAAACAGCTCCTTCTCCTCCCACTGCTGGCAGTCCCCTGCTTCAGCCTGGGACTTCAGTCCCCTGCTTCAGCTTCCTGGAGCCCCACCCTGGCTGTGTGCCCAGGGGGCAGCAGCACACACCACGGGAGGGCGATGCAGAGCAGGTGCAATGTGGAGCGGGCCAGGTTGGCACTGTGTGCGGGTTCTGACTGATCCTCTCTGGAGGGCGTGAATTTTGAGCAGGCACTGGGCTCACTGGGGCTGTGTGCTGCTGGCGGTGGTGGGGAGGCACCACAGGGTGCATGGGCTCTGGGTTATTTCAGGGTGGGGGCGGGTGCTGACTGGCTCAGGAGGGTGCACACAGGGGTCCCATGCACACCCCACCATACCCACATACCTTCCTCCACAAACCCCACAACCTCACCCTGCCCCACACACAATCACAAACTCCACAAACACTACACCCATCTACACCCTCCCCCACAAAGCCTACACCCCAACATGCATCTCCCCCCCGCACACACACCTCATTCCTCTGAGGGGAGCCCTGCTCACTGTTATGTAAACACACCTCACCACACACACAGCCACATCCCCCCAAGCACACCCCACACCCACCTCGTCACCCTTCCCCTCCACGTACCCCACAAACCCCTACCCACCCACACACACACCCATACTTCCCAACACCCCCCCCACAAACTCCCATAACCACCCATCCACATCCAGACACATCCCACATACACACACATCCACACACACAGCCCCCCACAAACCCCATATTCACCTCTCCATACACCACCACCCCTCCACACTCCCCTACAATATACAAGAGTAAGACCTCATTTTGAGGTATTATGCAATCACCTCTATATATAGTACACACACACACACACACATACACAAATCAGGACAAAAATATTTAAAAAATAAAATTAATATATGTTATTGTCAATATTTAATTTTTAGTATATATAGTAAAAGGTCTGTTAACTGGCATCTTACAAGCCGGCATGCTCAATTAACCGACATGCTGGCTTGTAAGATAAAGTGAAACTGGAAGTGCCCACCATGGCACTTCCAGTTTCTCTGAGCCCCCATGGCCTGGGGCAAAGCAGCCTGCGCTGCTGAGCCCCCACAGCCTGGGGACATAACAGGCTGCGCAGGGCTGTTCAGAGCCTGCCTCCCTGTCCTGTGGGGCCTGCAGGGCCAGTGGAAGGGTGGCGATGCCGTGGGAGGGGGGTGGGACACCCCAAACGCGGCGGGAGAAGCGGTGGCCCGGGCCACTCAATTAACTGGCAGATTTTGTAATCCGGCATCCCCCACTCCCAGGGGATGCCGGATAACAGAGCTTTTACTGTAATTTGGTTTGTTTTCTGGTTCCAGGATGGCAAACCCCCTTCCCAAAAGGAATACTTCTGGGGGCAAGGGGAGGGACTACTGGTGGCAAAAGTCAGGGGTTAGGGGCGGGACTTCCAGCCTGAAGATGGTGACCAGGGTCAGGACACCTGTTAAAGGGCAGGGCTACCCTTGTGGCCCTTAACAGCTCACCAAAACTCGTTAAGCACCCCTCCAGTGAAAATACTTTCCTGCCCCTGGTTTAGATGCTGAATGGGGGAATGAAGAAAAGGAGCATGGGGTCGGGGGAGTTGGTAATAGGAGGAGGCAGTTGGTGTGCTCAGCAGTGAGGGCCAGGGAGCTGCATTAACAGAGAAGTCTCCCATGTCTCTAGCATCTGTGATTCTGTAAGTGTGGAGCTGAGGGGAAGCTGGTGAGGGGTCTGGTTGTACAGAGATGGGATTCCAGGAGGATGCAGAGAGTAGCAGGAGGAGAAAGCAGGAGGTGTTGAGTAGCCCGCATTGTTGAGTACTGTAGGCAGCCAGCATGTCTTGCAATATGTATGCTTGCCCTCAGCATGATGCACTGACCCCAGTCCTAATTTTCCATTCCCATCTGTCCATCCCTTCCTCTTTGCAAATGGGAGCCCACTCTCATTTTTCTTCAACACATCCAGAAGCTCAGATGCTACTTTTTCCTTCTGCCGTAGCTAAACAAAACAGGACCCTTTCCCACCTCCCAATGAGAAGAGGGCAGCTGCCAGCAGCTGCAAAGGGCTAGCTTTGCCCTGGGTGCCTGTAAACAACAGGCTCAGTGCCATCTCCTTTGATTTTAGCTGCTGATGTGTATACATGCCACCTCCCACTCTGGCACTGGAGCATGCTACAAAAGCAGCTGCCCATAGCTCTGAATTGCGAACAGGAGCTCTTCCATCCTCCCATCCTCTTCACAAACCAGGACACCCTATGTGCAAGCCCCAAGCCTGGAGGCCTTGGAGTTCAGATGCCCCTTAGTCTTGCTTGCCCCTAGCCAAAAGGCTGAAGGAGCAAGCTAGGGGGAAAGCCCAAAAGCAATCCCCCATTCTCCATATATTGTGTAGCCAAGACTCTCACATTTGGAGGCACTTGTAGACTCTCACAGGGATCAGCCTACATGCAGTGCAAGGGACAGGCCTTCACTCTCTAACTACACTTGAGTCATTCAAGGCTGAGAAGATGGTATCTCCTCTGCATATCTGAAGCCCCAGACTGATGAGTCTGGGAGGTAGGATACTTGCCAGTAGTAGTGCCACACAGACTTGAATGGTTGTTGAGCTCTGTTTGGTTGAAATTTGGAACTTAATTTGGAACTGATTTGGCTCTGGAAACAACATTTTATTTAAAAGAAAAGGGAAGGGACTCTGCTTTCTACTCTCTAGTACAAGGCAACAGCCAGAGTTAAGTTAACACTATCCCCTAGGAGCGGTTGGGACCTGACAGCAGGAGGAAGCAGATGTTGCTAAAAGAGGTGTGGTGCAGAAGACAGGGCTGGCTGGGCTTCGTTGTTCCCAAAGAGCCTGCGGTACAGTAAGCCCTGCTCCTTAGCGCTGCACCCAGGAGTGGGCCTCCCCAAACCCAGTGGAAATTGAGCTGGTGCCCCAGTGGCAGACATCCAGCAAGGGGCAAGTTTCTGCTGAGTTAAAAGGAAAGTTGGAATATTACTCATGGTGTGTTGGTTGTGAGGAAAGCACTATACTTCAAAGATTCATCATAATGTTGTTGTGGAAAAAATGCCAGGCCTTTGAAGCTGATATTGGGGAGCAAACGGTTAGAGAACTTGTATCTTTACAACCTATGCAGTTCGGCCCATGACAGCCCCAGATCTTCAGCCTTTTTATGCCAAAGCACTTTCTGAGTATTGGCTCCCAGGTCCCTCCTATTCAGTCTGCTGTGGCCAAAAGATAATACTGCCAGAAATTCAGTAAGCTGGAGCTGAACAACCCCCCTGCATATGGCTGGTGGAAAGGGCTACGGCTCTAGGTGAAATTCTATTACACCATTAGCAGTGAGCCGAGAACACAGTGTCCAAGCTGTGATACTGTTAGCTTTCCAGAGCTCCTGGGGGCAAGGCCAGTAATTCACTGTTGGGGATGGATTAGTGACATTTGGCAAAGCCTACTCCAAGGGTTGTGTCAAACATGATGATCCCTGATAGCCTGTACTGGAACATCTCAGCCAGCAGGGCTGAGAGTTTCTGTCCCCTAGGAACTTGAAGCACAGTCCTCTTGTACAATGTGGCACTTTGGCGTAAGGCACTAAAGGGTCATCATCACACCTTGTTATGGCCATGGAAGAGCAAGGACAAAGAGTGCATTGATGGCATAGATGAGCCAAGAAGCTGTTTCCTTAACTCCTGCTGGTCCCTTCCTATGTCTCCCTTTGTTTCCATCAGGTGGTGAAAGTAGCAGATGGGCTGCCCTGCAGATGACATACGGTTGCTGGCAGGGAAGTGGAACTCTTGCTCCGAGTCCCTGGCGGGAGCACTGCCGCTGCTAGCAGGCAGGCAGCTCTGTCTCTTGGCAGCAAGCCTCCAAGAGCAGATTACTTTGTCCTTGTTCTTAGCTCTACTTGCCAGGTTCCCTTCTGATTGCCAGACTGGTAATGCATGGGGGAGATAACCCTGGTTCACTGAGCAGCAATTCAGGCTGTCATCAAACTGGAAATGCTCAGACAAAATTCACAGAGCCATGTGCTCAGCTAATTTGGTACCAGGTTTGTGGGTGATTTTATTTATTTTTCTGGGAGATATTTAAGCTGGAACTCTTTCCATCCCTGCTGTACTGGTTCACAAGGGGAAAGCAGACAAGCTCCCTAAGCCTGCTCCTTGCACCTCATCTACAAAGCAGGCTTCTTGCTTCTGTTCTCATGTGCAGCCAGGCATCCCAACTGATGGAGTTCTTCCTCCCCCTCGGTCCCCAAGTGTTGGAAAACTGCTTGTGCTCTGTGGCTTTCTGGGAGATTGTAGAGTGCTCTTTGCTTTTCTTCCCCATCTGATGTGGTGGGCAAAAGAGAAGATGTATATGATAGTTGTGAATTGGCACACCTCATAAGTGTGGCCCCACATTCAAGAGGGGGAAGCACCTTCTACCATCTGCATCCCACCTGCTTGGACCTCTCACCTTCCTGAGCTTGCTAGTGATCCTGGCTAGGCCTGTGAGCAGCTGCTGGTACCAGTATGTTTAATTCCCCAAGAATCTGGACTTAAATAACCCAGGATGGAGTTGTGTATTTCTTCTGACCTGTATCTGTCAGGTCTTTTGGCATCCAGGAAAGCAATTACTGTGCCCTGCAGGTGCTGTTAGACTTCAGCAGTCTTAGGAGCAAATTTCTACAGGCTTTATTAATTTAATAATTTGATTTATATGCAGCCCTCCCTAAAAAAAGGCTCAGGGTGGCTTACAATAAAAACAATATAAATTATTAAAGCAGATAAAACATAACAATAACATAGTAGGTCATGACACAGCTCCCCAAATGATGCCCCAATAATACCCCAAAACCTAACCCAACTAGCTAAAAGCCTATCCCAAGAAAAAGGTCTTACAGTGCTCCCGGAAGATGTTCAGGCTTGGGCTCTGATGGCTTCAAGGCAGGAGGGAGTTCTGGAGCTGAGGAACCATCTCCCACCTATTTTCAACAAACTTGGCACAGAGGGTATTTGTAGGTCATTACTATCAGCTGGCCAGGGCTATCATGATGGAGTGCAAAGGAGAAGGCAGTCCCTTAGATATGTAGAGCCCAGGCCCTTTAGTTTTAATCCCAAATATAACCCCAAGCCTTTTAAAGAGATATTTCTGAACCTATCCAGCTGAGCAGGGTCATCTCAGTGCCTCTGCCTTCCTTTTGATCACCGTGTGTAAGGCACTGATTGCTCCTTGTCTTCCTATGGCAAATACCAAATGCCTAATGTTTGTGTAATATTCCTTTTATAAAAAAAAAAGGGTTCAGTACATACTCCCCCTTCCTTCCCACCTGGCAAACGTGGCATGTGGTACAAAGGCTAACTCATACTTACAATGCAGTTAAAATATCTTACCTGATTAATGAACTGATTATTATCTTGCTGGGCAGATTACTCAGTACAACAAGCATGAAAAGATGTAGAACAACCATGAGAACAGCACATCAGGGGTTTACAGTACAGTCAGTATATAAAGAAGAATGTTTGTCTCTTTTTCCAGTGGTTTGGTTGAAAATCCAAGATAAATATTTTCACTGGCATTGCACTTTAAGATGCTGTTTAGCCGAGTTTAAGTTCCTGAAACAGAGATCTTTCTTTCACCCCTCAGCCTGAGGTCTGAAAATCCTCATTTGGCATATCAGTACTGACTGCTGGAATATGACACGTACACTTGTTCCATCACAGTAACTGGCCTCAGTAGCATTCAGTGAGTTCATGTCATAGACTTCTCATCCACCACTTACAATGCTTGTTTGTAGATGTCCAGGTCTAGCAGCTGATTTACCGGGGTGTGCTCAGAGTAGAAAAGAGCAAATGAAGGAGATAGCATGATGGGTGTAAAATGTTTGTAATGGCAGGACCAGGTCTCCGGAAAGAGATGGTTATAACACTGCAGCTGCCAGTTGCATCCTCCCAGAGGATCCAAGGCAGGGTATAAAACTCCCAGTGCCCTTTACCTTCACGGCTGCTGAATTTAGAAGGGCAACACCATCACAGGCACTTTTAAAAATATGCCTACCATGTATATAGGGATAGATAACGTCACTCATACAATACTTCTGTATCAAAGCATCTTTTGCCCATATAGCTCTCCATGCATTGACAGCCTAATAGTTATTCTTTTTGTAACTGTTTCATACTGGGTAATTGAGATTTTCTGGTCCTGTTAGCAGCAGGATCTTCAGACACACTGGCCACGTCCAGACAAGCGCAGCCGTGCGGTATGTGGCACTGCAGACATGCCTGGGGTGCCACGTACTGCACATTCAGCTAGTTTTCACACTGCAAGGGAGCAGCATGGATATTTTGGGTTTTTTGATCCCTGGATGTCCAGGGGTCAAAAAAACCCTCAAAAAAAAGGTGGAGTGGCACTTGCAGGGGCAGTGCACACCACTGAAAACCGGAGCATGGCCAGCCGGAGCCACACTCTGGCTGTCGGCCAAGCTCCAAACAGCAGGAGCACCAGGAGGCCCCCCCAGACCCCAGGTAAGGCTGCTGGGCCCAGCCTCCCCTACCGCACCTGGGGTAACCTGCCAACCACCAGAGAGCACGTGGCAGAAGGCATTCTCCAGGGTCAACTAGCAGCATCACAAGGTGTACTGCTGCTAGTTGTCCCTGGGGAATCAGACGTCCACAGTTGTGTGGACATGGCCATGAGTTTTCACTCACTCTACCCTCCATCTAGTAGGCATTACCCTCATATGCCCAATACATAGTGATACATAATAAAATTCCCCTTGGGAACAGAATCCCTTTTAGCCAATGACTGCTGTTTAGGCTCAAAAACAAATGTAGCAAATGAACCAGAATCCTCTCCTGAGGCATTGGCTATATTGCCTCCTGGTGGCAGAGCTGTATTGCTAGCCAGCACATCCAGAGGTGGGAAGACAGATGCACTAGCATTAGCATCCTTTCACAAGCAAACACAAGGAGCCTTGAGATCTCAGTACTTTGACACCATATGGCAACAACAAAAGATGGAAAAATGGGAGCAGCAGGAACAACATCAGAATCCATAGCCACCCACCTTACGTGGAAATGTGTGCCTGAGTTGCAACAGTGTCAGTCCTGGATCAGACTCATCAGTCATCTTTGGACCCACAGTTAAAGCAATAATGAAAGACAAACGTCCTCGACTGTGAGGGATTGCTGATGATATTTGGCTCTCATTAATGCATAAGAAAAATACTGACCACTCCAAGCTGGATTGAGCAGAGTCTGCAGAATGCTATTTTATCTTATAAAAGTGGACATTTATGTATGTTGTATAGTGTCTATTTGATTAATTCCAGTCAGAGAAATCCCAGAGCACTGGAGTCCTCAGGCTGGAGAAATTGGGTGTTCTCACCTTTGTCAGTAATGGTTTGTTTTCCCTCAAGTAACTTGCTATCTGTTATCCCTTGAAGCTACTGTTGATTTGCTGTCTCTGTCAAGCTATTCAAGGGTGACATAGACCTATGGTTTTGACAATGACCTTAATCTGTTTGTGCATCTCAAAAGAAAGTCTCTGTCTGGGGAAATGGATGGGCTCAGTCAGCTGATAATGAGATATGGAGCCTTTCATTTCAGCTGGTTTGGATCCAATACAGATCAGTAACGGCTGAAAGTTGTTACATCTAATAGCTTTTCAGTGGCACATATGAGATAAGGTTAGGAGTTTCAGACCAGTGTCCAGTGAACTTGGCTCCACATCACAAGACCTACTATTCTGGGCCCCCTTTTGGGCACTTGCAGCAGACATACCAAGGACTGAATAAGCCAGGCTTTAACTTGCTGCTCACTAAGCAGGCCTGTAGCAAGATGTTTTAGTGGGCAGGAAATTTACCCCATACCTGTCTGCACTGTCTCTTTTTTCTTTGTAAACACAGAAGCTAGCTGTGTTACTCTGAACTCACACTTTTACAGTACTGCTCTGAGCTGTGTTAGGTGGACAGGGTAATTAAATGATAGTTTATAATAGTTCTCCCACCCTTGCTTCAACTGGTGAAGCTGCCTCCCTGGTACTGCAGTGTTGGAGAATGTGATGAAAATGCTAATCAAATCCAGGGCTGTCATTCTGACATCTTTCAACAACAATGCATTGAAATTAAGTGATTACAAGGCCTGACCTTTTCATTAAGTAGCAGGGACTTGGAGGAGAGGCAGGGGGAGTGGGGGAATTAATATTCAGAAGGCTGCAATACCATTAAATTGGGTAAGGGAATGTCGCGGTTTGACTTTCATTGTTGTTCATTGTCTGCAGCACCTAAGCTGTATAGGTTGGTGTTGCCTATTCCTCAGACAACAATTATTTCAAAACAGGCATCCCCATAGCACCAACTACCTTGGAACCAAGATGTAGGGTCCAGTGCAAGATGTAGGGTCCAGTTCAGTGCAAATACAGAGACACTAATAAAAGGCAGAATCCATCATGGAAGGTAGTTATGGATGCTTCAGAAAGTGGCAGTCTGCAGGTACTTCAACGCACAAGATTTGTCTCACCTGCAGGTACTATTGGCAAAATCAGCATTGTGGTTTTCCTGCCACATTTCTCTGAAGGCCCAGGTTATTGCCATGCCCTGTAGGATACCCAGTTTACTGGCCCAGTGACCTGAGGCAGTCTGACAAGTAGCATTGACGCAGAATTGCACCAGCTTGCTTCCTGGCTGTGACGTGTAAAGAACAGGACTTCCTGACAAATTGCCCCATTGGGCTTATTTTATCAGAGTGCTTGAGGACCAAGCTCTGGTAGAAAATACTCTTAATTACATATAGGCTTTTGAAGGCTTCATTTAAATCACGCCCTTATATAGTAATGGTCTGCTTCCCTGTTCTCATTCCACCCTTGTGACTTTAGCCATTAGACTTTTACAGCATTTCTCTTCCCATTGATGTTATATCAAGCAGCTGCTGTCCTTCACAGGAATGTGAACACATCATCTTCCCAGCTATTTATCTTCCTGTAGTAACACTAGAAGAGGAGATAGCTGCGGCCCTTCCCAGATGCCACAAACCATCCAAGAGTTCTCTTCATGGTGATGACCCTGGAGCTGCAGGGCAGGCTGCCCATGTTATGGTGATTTTTAGATAGAGGGTGATGCTAAGATGTATTACATTAAATGGAGTATGCAGTCATGTACACAAACACCCAGTTTCCTCCTAGTCCTTCGTTTGGCTTCTTAACTTTAAAGAAGCCATGTGTTAAAAAAAAAAAAAAATCAAATCCCTACTGTGGGGAGAGAGTGCAGTTGACTGGTGCACCTCCTCTCCCTAGTAAATTCTCCTCCTCTTCAAATGCTAAAACTCCAAAACATCCCTATGTTCTTCCCTTGTTGGTTCAAACTGTGTTCAATAATTTGAATGTGGGATGAAGCCCTGGCCTAGACTTCTTTACTGTAAGCTTAATAGTATTTGTTTTGAAGAGTCTACATTTTCCCTTAGTTCAGATTGTTAATTCTTTCATCAGTGATGATGCAGTGGATGCAAATGCTGTGAATGGCACAATTTTCTTAATAGCCACCTTTCTGCCTACCTGCATCAACTCCTGTGTCAATTACAAGTTAAGTTCTCCAGTCAAAGACAACTTGCCTGTAACAATAACAGTGTCCTTGTGGGGTGCCTATTATTATCTTCTCTCATCAAAGCACCGAGGACTTCCTGTGAGTAGTTCCTGCTAGTATCTTGAAAGCTCCTTATGTGAATTGGCCATGCTTTTATGGGGGAGTAGATCTTAATCAGAGGAAAGCATCTGCTTTGTCTCATGAACTTGAGAGGATCCTGATATACCATGGAGGTGGCACTCAGAAAAGGCAGGTATTGGGGTTGTAGACAAATCTGCAGGTTGAATGAACCTTATGATTCACACTTTTCACGCTCCCCACCTCTAAACTACAGCAGTTCGTGTTGGGTCACATGCCCCTTTTGCATTTATTGTACTGCTGAGTACTCCTATAATTGTCTGTTACAGATAATAAAAACATAACACTTTATGTCATGACACTGTTGCTGTGTCCTCTTCAACAACCCAGGAGATATTTTAAGTTGCTCTTTTCATCCTTTCTTTCCCCATCTTTTTCCCCATTTCCACCTCTTACTTTCCCATTCCTTCCTCTCACATATCCTCTAGCAGTTTACAGCATGCCCCTAGGCTGCACATGCCCTTGTGTGAGAAATAGTGTAGTAAATCACTGCCTTATGCAGGCTGGAAGCCCCCGAGCGTACATTTTGGATTGCATTGGAGCTAGAGACCATAGCACCCTGTCACCTGACAAACACTCAGTGTGCTCTTTAAGTTTGCGGGGCACCACTCCATGCTGCTGGACAGCTGGACTGAACTGTAAGTTCCTTTCCCTCAAACCCTACTGATGAAGGGGCACAGTAGACTGGCTTGGGAGTGTTCAGGCTCCTGTATGCTTAAGATCAGATCTGCATACATAGAAATTACATTTTTTTCCTTTTCTGGGCATGTGGTGTAGGGGGGTGGGCAGGAAGAAAGACCCAGCAACCACTATAGAGATGACATTTCCACACTTGCAGGGAACAGAGAAGAAAGGCTGAAGTGGCGACTGAACTTAGATTAGCAACAGGAATCAAGGACAACAAGAAGTCCTTCTTTAGGTACATAGGGAACTGGACAAAAACAAATGGGAGTGTGGGGCCATTGCTCAACAACTCAGGAGAACTGGTTACCACCACTCAGGAGAAAGCTGAACTTCTGTATGACTACTTGCCTTGGTCTTTCACCGGACCAAGGGGAAAACCATGCCAGGTAGAGTACGGGATGAACACAGTAGGAATAATCACTGTCCTACTATTGCCGTAGAATTGGTGTATGACCAATTTAAAAAATTAGACATATACAAGTCAGCAGGACCAGATGATCTTCATCCAAGAGTGCTGACGGACGTGGCTGAAGTCATTGCAGAACGCCTGGTGAAACTCTTTCACAACTCATGGAGCTCTGGATAAGGCCCTGAGGACTGGAAGAGAGCTAATGTTGTGCCCACCCACAATAAGGGCAGGAGGGAGGACCCAGGTAACTATAGGCCAATCAGCCTAACTTCCATCCTAGGGAAAATCCTAGAAAAGTTCATCAAGGAGTCTATCAATAATAAGCTTGCAGAAGGCAAGATTCTGAATGGCAGCCAGCATGGCTTCATTGCAGGCAGGTCTTGCCTTACCAACCTCATCTTCTTTTATGACCAGGTAACTTGCCACCTAAACATGAGAGAGCAGGTTGACATTGTATTCCTAGACTTCCAAAAGGTCTTTGATCTAGTACCCCATGATGTCCTCACGAGAAAATTGGAGGATTGTGGGCTTAACTCTGAGACAGTCAGGTGGGTGAAAAACTGGCTGCAGGGTAGGACCCAGAGAGTCATAGTGAATGGATCTGTGTCATCTTGGTGAGAAGTGAGCAGTGGTGTCCCACACGGGTTGGTGCTTGGTCCAGTACTTTTCAACATCTTTATTAACTATTTGGATGTGGGGGTGAAGAGCTCACTGGCCAAGTTTGCAGACAACACCAAGTTATGGGGAAGTGTGGTCATGCTTGAAGCTAGATACAGGTAGACATAGACAGGCTGGCAAATTGGGTGGATCAAAACCTGATGAAAATCAATGTTGAGAAATGTAAAGTGCTCCACCTCAGAATGAGCAGCTCCCAACACACCTACAGGCTTGGCAGCACCAAAGTGACTAGGACCATGAATGAAAGGGACCTGGGGCTAATAACAGCCCACAGTATGAATATGAGCTGGCAGTGTGATGCTGTAGC
>NW_017729025.1:152191995-152195232 GCF_001723915.1 Gavialis gangeticus | reverse complement strand
GATCTTCCGAGGTCCCTTCTGGCCTTACAATCTATGAATGACAACATCAGGCCACTTTCCTCTGAAGAACACAGGAGGAGAAGAGGGGCTGTGCTGCACTGATAACACCTTCTTCAGTGCATGGGACCCCATTGGTCATACAGCAGCCAGCCAGGCAGGTCCAGGCAGTAGCATGTTAATTTGGGTTATAAAGGGAGGGGGGGAAAGTGTGTTTATTGCTCTGGCTACTAGGCAGCATTTTGCCACCAAATACTTAATACGCCCTCTATGGGTATGGAGATGGGTGCATGGATATGCGGTGCAAAATGTGTAATGGGTTTTTAGTGTGCTTTGAGCTCCCACAGGGGACACTTGGGTGCTTTGAGTGAACCACAGGGGCCACTTGGCAGAGTGGTGGAGGTGCAGTTATATATATATATTTACACACACACACACACACACACACACACACACAAATAAATATTTTTGCAAAAAAACCCCCAAAACCAAAAGGACTTGATGGGGAGCAGTGATGAAAAATGTCCACAATCAAGTGGGAGACAGCACAATGAAGCCTGGTTGAAATGGCAGTTCTGAAGAGCCCCAAGGATGTTACTGTCTGCCTCCATCTGTTTTGTCATGTGATGATTGATTAAACTGAGCATGGTTTGCTTCCAGGCCACTGGATGGGGACACAGAAAACGTGGATTCAGTTCCTATCTCTAGTACTGGTTTCCCAACTGCTGTCAGGGACCTCACTGTGTCTCCATTTCTTCATCTGTAAAATGAGGATAATGTTATTGGCCTTCTTTTGTAAAGGTGTTTGAGGTGTCTGGATGAAAAGTGCTATAAGAGACCAGACCACCACAGGCCAATGATCCAGTGTGCAGCCTATATTTTTCTTACAGCAAATAAAGTGTGTACTTCAGAGGGCAATCTCCAAGAGGTGTTTAGAGGGTTGATTCAGAGAAGTACTCAACATTTGTCACATAAATCTTTAGAGATAATTAGTTTGTTTTTTTTAGGAGGGGGGTGGACCTCAGTGTTTGGGCAGCCACCTTGAGCCATCTTAAATGAGCCTCGTTGTCAGCATCATGTGGGTGGCACAGTGTAGAATTTCACCCTAAGTTTTACTGTTTCTTACTCCTGTTTCAACTCATGGTTCATTCAGGGAATTTGTATTAAATTCTGTTCTGTTATTTCTGTACAAAACCATGGAAAGTTTTGCAGGTGTAACTGTAATTTGGCCTGTGGAGCCTTTTGTAACCAGCAATGAGGTTATAGGAAAGAAGCAACACAGCTTGGCACTTAGAAAACCACTGTCAATTTGCAGGAATTTATTCTTGCAAACTGATCACATTCTAGTTGGAATTCTTCTAACAACAAGAAGCACAGAACCCCTTGATGCTGCTTTTAGAGTAATTTTTCAGAACCTCACTTTAAGTGAACCAAAAAAGGGTTTGGTTTAGGGTCTTATTTTTTGGAATAGCTCTAGATCACTGGTTCTCAACTTTTTTTAGACTCGTGGCAACCCACATTAGACATGTGCAATCCTCAGAAAATGCCAGCGCTTAGTTTTCACTCATTTTTGATTATGGAAAAATATAATAGCAGTTCTTCTGTTGCAAAGAGCTCAGAAAGATCACAACAGATCAGAATGTTTTTAACACTATGGATTCTTATTTGAAATCTCAGGGTTTATCTCATGTTCCCATGCCTAACAATGCTAGCATTGCATATCACCCTGCATCATCCTTGAAAGGATCTTAAGACACCCCAGGGTGTCACTCTTCCAGATCTATGCATTGAATGTAGTGTTTCACCTGTTATTCCAGGAATCTATTGTGAGGAAACCCAGGAGATGCTTTAGCAGCTTGAGAAAAGTTTGACAGTATAATAGCATTGCAGCTGAGGAAGATCTTGGTGATTTCTATTAAAGGGTTTCTTAGAAGATGATATTCTCTTGCTTCACCAGTACCTCACTTACTAAAAGGGAAATAGTTCATAAGTGCCTTGCTCTTCTTCTTGTAGGCATCAATTTCTTCTCCACTTCCCCAATTTTTTTAGTTAGAAAGCACCTGCTTTCCAAGCGTGATGCTAATGGCTGTTGATTATAGGGCCTATTTAACAAGAATGTGAAGGTCAATTTAATTTCCCTCAGTGTGCAAGGTGCAAGCAGAACGATCCCAGCACCCCATCCAAAAAGCACTTGAAATGTTAATATCATAAAAGATCACAAAGTTAAGAACTCCTGTCCATTAAAAAGAAACCAAAACAAACTAATGCAAAATGAAAGGAGACCTAATCACAAGTGTATATACTCCACACACATAATAATAAACTGAAAACTAAAAGAGCCTTTAAGAGATGGGCTGGGTTTTTCAACTTGACCAACTATGGTTTTGTGCCCTATCCCAGCTGCTCAGCAGGAGTAGTAGAATGGCTTGCAGAAAGTCAGCCTGTTCCAAATCATGGAGCAATGCTAGTGTAGGATACCCACCAGAGATGCAACCACAGGAGGAATGGTAACGTTGAGGTTGGTGGTGTTCTTGGGCCTGTGTATAAAAGAGTAGATTTGCAATCCATAGTCTTCACCTTTGCACTCCTCTCTGATTTCTAGGTAACTTATGCAGTTTTGGTTTGTTAAAACCTCCAATTTTGCTAGCACCAGTCCCACAGTCGTGGCAGATTTAGAAACTTAGCTTGCTAGTGTAGATGCAGCCAAAAGAAAAATAATGAGTAAGCATCACCATGTGATCATAATGGGTTGCCTTTAATCACCAATTACCACTATGCCATAATGTGCCTATGTAGGGCAAGATAGGGCTACTATATTTCCAGTTTAAAAAAAGAGGACACCTGTAGTAGGGAAGGAGGGGAGAGAGGTATATGATTGTTGGGGGATCAGCGATATGCCTGTGCCCTGCCCCTCACTCCTAAGCCAGAGCCCCCCAGCCCTGGTGCTGCCCCTCACTCCCAACCCACAGTCCCTGCCCCCCAGGCCATACTGGTGCCTCTCACTCCTGACTTGCAGCCCCCCTGTCCTTCCTGATACCCCTCACTCCTGACCCACAGCCCCCTGCCCCCCAGTCCTGCCAGTGCCCCTCACTCCTGACCTGCAGTCCCTTGCAACCCCCAACCCTGACCGTGTCCCTCACTCCTGACCCACAGCCCCCTGCGTGCCCAGTCCTGCTGCCGATGCAGCTCCCTGCTGCTCCTGAATAAGGCCCCCCCACCCCTTTCCCCCACCTCCCCGCC
>NW_017729025.1:152179201-152191225 GCF_001723915.1 Gavialis gangeticus | reverse complement strand
CCCTGCTGTAGCCCTGGTGCTGGCAAGCAAGCACGCACACATGCACATGCACATGCACTTCAAAGAAGGGATGTCAAGACGGGCATATCCTGTCCTGGTTCCTTGATAGCCAGCAGAGATGTGTTTAATGCAATTTGCCTGTGTGCGTAGGAAGCTAGAAGGGTTTTGGAACTCTGCCTCTCCCTGGTTAAAAAAAAACAAGGGCAGTAAAAATAAAGTCATTAGGCTGAGGCTGATTTAAAATTAACTGATTTGTTTCCTGGCTGAAATAGTGGATATACTACCAGTGAAGCATCAATGTTTGGCTCTTGTGCTGTTGAGATACTGCACTAAAGGAGTTACTATGGCAGCAAGGAAGTAGGCAATGTTTTGGGGGAAAGTAACCAAATTTGCAGGCAGCAGTTTAGTCACATAAGCATTTATTACAGGAAGGTGCCTCATTCATCTGCTTTGCTGGTGTCCTAGACCAGTCCCGTACCACCCGTTGTTCCCTTTGGCCCACTGGCACAATGGCCATCTTTTTATGAGGGGGAATGGGGTTGGGTTTTTTTGGTGATAACTTGTTGGACCAGCTGCTTAGCTGTGGGGATGTTAGATGAGCTTTCAGGCACAAGTGCCCTTCCTCAGGTCTCGTGTCTGTCCTTGTAACAGGTGGAAAGCAGTGGGTTAGAGCCATTTTTTGGTGGAGACAGCTGAGCAAGGGCCAGCTGCATTTGAATAAGCAGCCAGAAGGAAGCCCAGAGAAGAGGTATAGGGCTGCGTATAACAACGTAGGAGCTAGCCAGGCAATAGGTGAACAGAGCAGAGCTCCCAGCACAGAGACTCTGCTGAGCCAAGTGCAGCTGAGAAGAGCAGACTACTCACTGGGCGGGTGGGCCGTGCCTGGTAGGAGTAGGGCCCAGGGGGGTATCAACTCAACCCTGGAGCCAGAGCAGGCAGTACGGCCCATGGTGCTAGAGGGAAGAGCTCCTGGCACAGAGCTGAGAGATGGTGGGAACAGTGAGGAGGCCCGGAGCTGAGGAAAGGACAGCATAGCAGAATAGATGCCTGGGGAGAGCCTGGAATGTGGCACCCAGCAGCTATTGGGAATGGCTGGTGTTTTGACTGTTGTAAACTGTTTAAGACCACAGGGCTGAGCTGTGGCTACAAGGGAGGTGGAGACCACAGGTGGGGTACCTGGGAGGCACTCCCCACTATTTGGGGCTGAGGTCAGGGCAAAACTCTGCAAGGGTATGGGACACTGTGGGTTGCATAGGCCAAAGCCAAGGCATGTGGGAGCTGAGTGAGCCATCCTGCGAAGAAGGCCAGCAGACCCTGAACCAGAGACAACAACGTCAGAGGTCCCAGTGTAAAGAGGCAAAGCCAAGAAGGCCCATGTGGGCCGAAATAGCCAAGGGCCTGAGTGATTAGAAATTAATAGAGAGCCAGAGAGTCCAATGAAGTAGGCCTGAGTGAGACCTACAAGGTATGGGCATGGCTATGGGGGCAGCTGGAGGCCACATTTAATGCCCCTAAGGCAATTTACTGCCCTAAGGCACAGATAGGGCCAGTAGGGCCACAACAGTTGCCTGAAGGGCAGGACCAGTGCTAGCAGGGTACAGAGCAGTTGTGGTATCGGAGTGTGGGTGCAGAGACGGACCAACAGGACCAAGCATCCCACTCAGTCAGAGGCACCCAGGATCGCTTCAAGACTCAGAGGCAGCTTCCAAATTTATATACATTGAGGCATGGCAGGTAAAATAGTGAGGGAGTATACAGAGAAGCTGGAGTGGAAGCAGAATTCGGGTGGTCACTGTGGGGCATCAGGGCCTCCCTCAGGGGCTACTCCTGGTACACTCCCAACTATAAAATTGGTCCAATAAAAGATATCGTGGGGAAACAATCCTTGTTTCTTGTATATTTCCTGGAGCAATCAGGGCCACAATAATAGTTCAGTGCACACACACACACACGAAGTAGACTCTATCTTTTTAGCAGGTCAAGCTTCTTTCGCATTCTCCCTTTGGGAGTCACCCTGAAGTAAGGCAGCTTGAAAATTAATATCTTCCTCCAATCTATCAGTTTCCACCAAGCCTTATCTCAAATGCTAAGGCTAGGGATAGAAGTTACACATAAACCAGTTTAAGTGATCAGAAACTGGTTTAAACCTGTAACAGAACAGAAGCTCAGTGGATATAAACCAGTTTCAGAACGGCGGAAGCTGGTTTATGATAAACCTGGTTGAATGTGGTATCAGACTTAATTGATTTAGGTCAAACTGGTTTATGAAACTTCTGTCCCAGACCCTTTCCTCGTTCAATTTAAATCACAATCCCGCAGCATCTCAGCATGCTTTCCAGCCCTGGGTTGGGCTGTGTTGTCTGCCAGAGCAGAGCAGAGTTAGACCTGTCCGTCTGCTCCCTAGCTGGAGTAGTGAGGGCTGGCTGACAAGGGGGTAGGGGTGGGAAACTCAGCTCTCCACTCAAGTTACAAACCCTGAACTCTCCTGCTACCTACAGTAGCAAGTTAGATTCATTACTCACATTCAGAGAAAATAGTTCACTGTATCTTTTGTTCCATCCAGCCCAAAGGTTTTTCCTTTCAGATATTCTCCCCTTCAAAGCTATTCCCTTCTCCAGTGTTACTTATTATTTTCTCTGCCTTCGTTCACCTTTTTTTCCAGCAGGTTGCCTTTTTTCTGTTCTGTTTCAGCTCTCTGTCTCCACTCTTACTTGAACGGGCATCAAGCAATCAGATCCCAGTGCCTTGTCCACCCACAGAGGCAGAGTGTGAGAAGCAGCGCTGGTTCTTTGGGTAGATGTGATATCTTTTATGAGAACAACTAAATTGGAAAACTTGTTCTTTGCAAGCTTTTGGGCACAAATACCTTTCTTCAGGCATTGGACAAGTTTGTTGGTGTTTGTGTGCTCTTCAGGGTAGAATAGAAACCAATATGCAAAATGCAGGTCTTTGAAAATGCAAATGCATGGCAGTGAGGCTCAGAGGGAATGAGAGACAATAGGTGCAAGACAGGTAGGTGAGGGGGGGAAAGGGAGAATGTTGACCTGGTGATATAGTATAGCTGGTAAAGTGTAGACTGGTTACCTGGGGTTATCAGATAGTAGCCTTCCCCTGCTTTAAAGGGACAGGCACATTGCAAAGGCTGCAGCCCCTCAGCAGCATCAAGTTTACCAGAGCACATGAACACAGCTGACAGCAGGGGCCCCAGGGCCAGTGCACTGAGCCAAGGAAGAGTGAGGAGGGGTCAAACCCCCTACCTAGCCCCAGACCCCAGCTGGGGTTTGCAGTCCCTCTCAGGCTGTTGCCCCCACTTCCCCAGTCCCTGTTTGAGGGGGTGTGGCCATGCCCCACTAAGCAGGGAGGGGGGAAAAGCCTTAGAGCTTCAGTCCCTCCACTTTGACAGTGGCTGGCAGGCTGGGAGGCATGCTCTGTGCTCCCCACCCCAGCTTCTGGCCTGAGCCACTGCAGGCATGTGGGTGCATTGCCTGAATCAGAAGTGAACGTCTGTTCACTTGTTTCTCAGTTTAACTTCTGCAGCTTAGACTAACCTGCAAAGACTGAACTGATTCAGCCTTGGGCTTTTTGACTGTCTGTACTAGGGTTACCATGTTTCCAGGACCAAAAAAGAGGACACCTGTCACGAGTAGGGGGAATATGATTTTTTGGGGGGGGCAATGACATGCTGGTGCCCTGCCCCTTCCCATTCTGTTGTGCCTCACTGATAAGCCACACTGCACGCCACCCAGCCCTGCTGCTGCTTCTCATTCCAGACCCCACCCCAGCCCTGCCGGTGCCCCTCAGTCCCGACCTGCAGCCCCCTGCCCTGCCCCCCAGCCTTGTCAGTGCCCCTCATTCCCAACCGGCAGCCCCTGCCTCTGAGCCCTATCAGTGTCCTGCACTCTGGACCCGCAGACCCCTGCCCCCCCCCAACCCTACTGCCCAAGCAGCTCCCGCATTGTGCACGCACAGGCTCTTACACTCTTTCTCACTCTCTCTCTCTCTCTCTCTCTCTCTCTCATCTAGGAGCTTGCCAGAGCCCATGTGGGGAGCATGTGATTCCCGACAGCCAGTCACTTTGGGGGAGCACATGACCCTTGACGTTGCCCACTGCTCCCACCACCAGGCAGCCAGCCAGCCAGCCTGGGAGAGCAGAAAACGTGGACATTTGCTCTTATTTTAAAAACCCACCTGGGTGCAGCACAGGGGGCCAAAAAAGAGGACATGTCTGGGAAAACCTGGACATATGGTAACCCTGTAAACTCAGCCCAAATGCCTGAGGCAGGGGAGAAGGCCAAAGGGGTGCAGAAGGAAGGAGGGCTAGAGTGTCTTTTCAGCATGCCCTGAGCTGCTTTGGATCATGGGTGTGAACAGAGGGTTCCACGCAGAGAATACCCTGACTCACCTCATTTATACCAGTGGAGCTTCAGTTCACGTGCATCATCTGCAGTCATTTTGTGGTGCTATGGTATGAGTGTGGAGAGGCAGTAGCTGAAGATAAGTAGTTTGTAAGCCATAGTTACAGTGCCAAGCTGCACTTTGGGCTATGACAGCAATGTTTTAATGACTGTGCTGCAGGTCCATGTTCAGTGACATTATGCAATAGCCCATCACTGTAGCACGTTTCTATGGCACATCTTTCTTTTTTCAGTAAAGCTCAGCAGTAGCTGCAAGCCATTGCTGGGTCTCACCACAGGGTGGTGACTAACTTGCCTTCCTGTTGCTGGTAAGAAAGCAGACAAAGCACCTGCATGGAAAGCAAGAGGCCAAAAAATATAATTGTGGTATTGATCCTAAGGAATTCACAAAGGTTAAGACTTTATCTGGCTCCCTCCCCAGTGAACCATACACACATGCACACTATCTCTGTCCGTAATTCACCTGCTTGTGTAGGGACCTGGTAGGGTCTGGACTTGTGCAATTATTGCTTAAAATAACAAAGGCAGTGGGGCTAAGCCAGGGGTGGAAACAATAGGTGTTAGAAAGAGTATCAAAACTGATTGTCCTCAAAATGATGCATCTTTCTGTGCCAATTTCCTCATGAGAGTTAGCACCAGGACAGAATTCATAAGTAGACCAATAGGTGCCAGCAATGGGCTTTTAAAAAAAACCTGACTTAGCTATTCATTTGTCTTTGTAGCAGTCAGAGCTTTATGTACAATTGCTGTGCAAAACTAATGTCAGCCAATCAGATTGCTAGCTTTGTAATATTCTGATGCAAGTCTACAGACAAAAAAAAAAGCAATTAAAAAATGACTTTAACAGCCAAAATCCAGGTGCTGAACTGAAGTGCAGAGTATTATTAATAGAATCTTCTTTTCCGAAGGTTTCTGCATGGCAGAAGAGCTGGGCAAGTGGGTGTATAGATCAGTCAGAATGGAATTGGAGTGAAGAATGGAATTGGAGGCAAGATGAGTAATAGGCAGAGGGGAAATAGGTGAGAAATCCCTACCTGCTCCCTTCATTCTGTCAGTGCTTGTTGACATTGATCAGTGATGACCCTTGATAGTCTAAAGGGCAGGACCTCAATCTAAAGTGTGTGCCTCAATCTTCCCCCATCACAACCACCCACACAGTTTTTTCCAGTGGACATCACCTCTGGCCTCTACTGTGCCCTGTTTACTACAGCCCTTTCCTACTCTTCCAATCATGGCTTCAAGCATAGCTATAGCAGGGAGCTGTAGCCCAGCCCTGCAGTCCCTCTGCACTCTGCCCCTGCCCTGGACTCCTTCATAACTTCATCAGTGGACTTTTGATCCTGAACATATTACATACCAGAGCTTCTCCTGAGCAGAACTTGATAGTTGGCCCAAAATATATGTTGGCTTGTAAAACAGGATAAATGTCTAGTAGGGTCACCTAGACCTTTTGGCCCATGATATGTCACTCGTATGAGACTCAACGCAGTTGCTTCTGAGTGAATCAGTATTGGTTTTAATAGGATATTTCAGGGTACTGTGTATTACCTGTACCTTCACAGATTCAAGTTTGTGCTGGTGTTAGAAAGAAGAAATATCAGTGGAGTGCACAAATGTTCAGCAGACAAAATTATTATTATAGGAATGCTGGTATATTGTAAAAATATCCACATATAGGCTATGTACTAAAGGTTATAGTACAAAGTAGATCCTTAATTCTCAAAAATTTCTGGGAGAGCTATTGAAAAAGGTAGAGTTGGTTACTGGGTAAATGCTGAAATGAAATAGAAAAGGGGTGTCAAACATATAGCCTGCCAGCTAGGTCCAGCCCACAAAGGTGGGTCATCCAACTTGTGGACTGGATGACCTACCTCCAAGGGCCAGATTTGGTCTATGGAGCTTGTTGTTGAAGCTGCTTGTGGCCACATTCACACCCTGGTTTCCAGAACTGTGCTGATACAGTGGCTTCAGGAGCTGCATGGGCTAGTGCTGCCACCACCAGTTACAGGTCATCTGGCCCACAAAAAAGTCCTGTGGTTCTAGTTTGTCCTATGGGGCTAAATGAGTTTAATACCCCTGCAATAGAGCATAAGAGCATTCATAAGGTGGTTGCAATTCTGGGGTCCGAGCCACAGTCAATGGGTGTCTTTCCACCTGCTGTTGAAGCCAGTGGATAGCTTTCACCCAGTTTCACTGGGTTTTCAATCAGCCCTTTATATTGTTTTCCCATTGAGGATCTCAAAGTGCATGAAAGATGGTGAATATGTTTCAGAATGACTCAGTAAAGTCTAATGGCATTGGACTTGAGTAAGACTGGTTTACCACTTGCTGCTTCAGTTGCACAAACAATTCAACTCCATTTGGAGAGTAGTTCCTATTTTATGTCCCCCATGTAAATCATATTTGTGATCAGATATGATTTATGCTGTCAACTATGATTTATTAATAAGGGTTGATATAGTAGATAGAAAAAAATGTTTTTGGAGCCAAGTACATATTGATTTATAATATTAGTGTCAGAAGCAAAGAAGAAAAAGATGAGCTGAAGGGTACATTTTAGTGACGTATCTTTCATGTATATTCTATCTGCCACAATACCTACTAATGCAATCTGCCAGGGATCCGCTTCTATTTCAATGGATTCCTGTGACAGAACCTTTCTGTGGCTTTTTGAAAGTGCAGGCTTGTTAGCAAATGTTGGTTGGTACTATAGCACATGACCACATTGTACTTTGTTGGTGCATGCACTCTTATAAAAGAGTGTGTTAGCCTCAGATTAAACACTTTGCAGACCTTGCAGTCCTAAGCTTAGTTACAGATATCCAGATAGTGGAATTTGGGTGGGTGGGGTTGCTCAGTAGCATAACTAGGGGTGGACAAGTGGGGCACCAGCCCTGGGCACTGATTTAGAGAGGGTGCTAGAAAGCCAGCACCAGCCAGCAATGTGCAAGAAGCCCATGTTATGGCATCAGCAGCTCAGCACCCCTGCTGCTCTTGCCAAGGGCACTGGAAATGCTAGTTGCATCTCAGGATGTGGTATACCTCTTCATGAGGCATACACAGGGAAGCCCTTTTTCCATGAAGATTTCCAATAGCATCTGCACTCCTGCATATTCCCTCTGTTTTAATGTGTATAGAAAGGCTGCTCAGAGATCTCTTCATGTGGTGACTTGCTCTCACATTTTGTAGGAGGAAGTAGGTGTGAGTGAGAAGAGGGATGGTGATGGGAGAAGGCTGTGGGGGGCAGGAGGGAGGATAGTGTAAAAGAAGGATGAGGAGCAGGGTATTTTCCCCTGTCCCCTGCGTAGAGGCCAGATGCTTTCTCTTCCTCCAGTCAATTCCTCTTCCTCTTCATGCTGTTTTTCTATACCAGGGCTGTACAACTTTTCAGTGGCTGATGAGCAAGTGCATGGACTGTCTGGCTGGCCCTCAGGACTTCTCCCTTCCTGTTTGCAGCAAGTTGTGCCCCCCATCACATGGCCAGTGCAGGCAGCATATTCCCCCCTGTCCTCCTCCTGTACTGCACGGGTTGTGGGCTCCTGGGGCCACCTCCCACTGCACTGCCCCACAGAATATAGAGGAGGGGAGGGAGAACCTGGTGCCACAGCAGTAGGAGCAGTGGTGGCATCCAGGTGGGAGCCCGCAGGCTGTGATTTAACATGTTGTGAGCCACATGCAGCTGTAGGCCACCAGTTGGACAGTCCCATCCTATGCCATCTTTATTCAGAAGTGGGATCGTTCTTCCTACTGCATGGCTAAGATGATTTAGAGCAGTGCCAGAACTACCAGTGCTGTGGAAGGCCTTTGTTTCCATTAGCTGATTTGTCCCAAAAGGATTGGGTCAAGGGGTATGTCGTAGGTCATGTCATTCAAGTAGGAATGAACTTTCATCCAGTTCTTTCTGCTGCTCCAATCAGTGTACTGGACAAGTACAAAGTAGTTAATGTTGGGGTTACAGGCAACATGAAATTGCTCTCCTGGTGGAATCACCAAGCGCTGTGATTAAGGCTGTTACTCATTATAATGGCAATTAAAAGTGAAGCTGACCTTTGGCTCAGGAAAGCCCTTTCCTGGCACCTGTTGGTACTGTTAAAAACCGTAGCTTCAGAATGCTGTTTTCCACTGGCAATTTGTCTGCATGATGTTAGTGACTCAGGGCATTTGGTTCTGTGCCTACACTAAAATTCCAGGTTCCTAACAGTCCTTATTATTATTAATGATATTGTAGTAGTGCACAAACTACAACAGACTGTGCATGTTATACAAATGCAAAGAGAGAGACAGCGTTGTTGCATTCACACAGGGGGTTGGGCCAGATGATCCTTAACATTTCATCCAACCCTATGATTTTAACCTCAGCCTCTGGTTTCTGGATATTCCCCCGGATAGAGTGCACAAGAGAATTCTCATTGACGATCTGCCCTGCTGTCCGTTTATATCAGGGGATTTCAAATGTGAGAGGTGACAGAGACTCTATTAGCTTTAGGCTTGCAGAGTTTCCTCCTTCACAGGGCTTTGATTATGATTCAAGTTAATGGTTAGATTTCATAGACATTAGGGCTGGAAGGGACCTCGGAAGATCATAGAGTCCAGCCCCCCGCCCAAAGGGCAGGAAGTCAGCTGGGGTCATAGGATCCCAGCAAAATAAACATCCAATTTGCTCTTGAAGGTGTTCAATGTAGGTGCTTGAACCACCTCCGATGGCAGGCTGTTCCAGACCTTGGGGGCTCAGACAGTAAAGAAATGCTTCCTTATGTCCAGGCTGAAATGGTCTTGCAGTAGTTTATGACCATTCGACCTCATCATCCCTTGCGGCGCTCTGGTGAACAAACGTTCCCCCAGATACTGGTGGTCTCCCCTGATAAACTTATAGGTGACCATCAGATCACCCCTGAGCCTGCACTTTTCCAGGCTAAAGAGCCCCATGGCTCTCAGCCTGTTGTCGTAAGGTCTGTTTTCCTGACCTCTGGTCATATGCGTGGCTCTTCTCTGGACTCTCTCAAGCTTCTCCACATCCTTTTTGAATTGTGGAGCCCAAAACTGGACACAGTACTTCAGCTGCGGCCTCACCAAGGCCGAGTACAAGGGGAGAATGACGTCCCGGGATTTACCTGAGAAGCATCTATGGATGCAAGCCAGTGTTTTGGTCACTTTAGCCGCAGCATCGCATTGCAGGCTTATGTTCATCTTGTGGTCAGTGATGAACCCCAAGTCTCTTTCTTCCATGGTGCTAGCCAGCGTAGCACTGCCGAGCCCCAAAGTTTGGTGTCATCAGTGAACTTGGCCAGTCCACTTCTGACTCCAGTGTCCGCATCATTAATGAAGATGTTGAACAATATGGGTCCAAGGACAGAGCCTTGGGGGACCCCACTGGTCACAGGACACCATGATGAGTGACTGCCATCAATTACTACCCTCTGGGTCTGACCATGGAGCCAATTTCCCAGCCAGCAGATTGTGGTGGACCCCAGGCCACAATTGGCCAGTCTTGCCAAGAGGTGATCATGGGAAAACAGATCGAAGGCTTTTTTGAAGTCAAGATATATGACATCAATCTCTTCTCCCTTGTCCAGGTGATAGGTCACATGAGATTGGTCAAGCAAGACCTACCCACAACAAACCCATGCTGGCTATCCCTTAGGATGTTGGCGTCGGCCAGTCCATTAAGGACAGCCTCTTTATAAAACTTTTCTAAGATCTTCCCCGGGATAGAAGTCAGGTTGATGGGCCTATAGTTAGCCGGATCCACTTTCCTCCCTTTCTTGAAGATCGGCACCACATTGGCCTTCTTCCAGTCTTTGGGCACTACACCAGAGCACCGGGAGTTTTCAAAGATCGGTGCTAGAGGCTGGGCTATGATGCTTGCCAGCTCCTTGAGTACCCTGGGGTGTAGATTGTCAGGGCCGGCTGACTTGATGGTATCCAACTTCTCAAGGTGTTCCTTCATGAGGTCAGCATTATGGTGTCGCTTTCTATGTTATCTGGCCCAAGTGTGAAGGCACTCCTCTCTAGGAAGGTATATTGCTTGTGCCAACTCTTGGGATGTGAGTGTGAAGCTTGTAATATTTTGGGTCTCTCTAAGTCTGAATTCCCATTTCTTTTAAAGTAAGTTTTAGAGAAAGGATGAAAAACAAAAAGACATATGGAAAAGTATCCAAAATGTAAAGAAAAAAAGTGATCTTGAAGCCAGTCTGGTAGTGATTTTTTGGGGGAGCGGGGAGGGAAAGGGAGGCTGACTCATGATGGTTGAACTCTTGGTGTAGCAATACTGAAGATCATAGAAAAGTAGGGATAGAAGGGACCTCCAGAGTTCATTTAGTCTAATCCCCCACTCCAAGAAGGAACATTCCTATCCAAACCACCCCATACAAGTGCTTGTTTAGCCTGTTCCTAAAACTACACAATCAACCTTGTTGCATAACTACAAGTCATGTTGTTATAGACCAGGAGTGCTTAATCTCTGGCCCATGGGTCAAATGCAGCCTGCGGAGCCTTAGAATCCAGCCTACGGGGCTCCCTATGGGTTGGAAGATTTGGCAGTAGGGGATCAGTGGCAAGACTACCGCTCCAACCCTCTGCCAAAATCCCAAGCCCTGTGGGGCAGGTCATAAGTGGGCCATGATCCTCCCCACAACATGGCCAGATTGGAGCCAGGCCACTCCCCCTTCTGCCCAGAGGCTGGGCTGTCCCCCTTCTCTTTGAGGGGCTGGGCCATGTCCTCTTCCCTTCATCCAGCCAGGTTGCGGGTAGGATACACCCCCTGTACTGTGGGGCTGGATTAGGGCTGTCCCATGCCCCCTCTCTCCATGGGGCTGGATTGGGGCAGGTCATGGTCCTTCCCCCCACAAAGCCAGGTTGGGGCCAGCCCAAGCCCCTTTTTACCGTGTAGCTGGGTCAGGGCCAGATTGCCCCACTTCTTCCTCTGGGCAGCCAGATGGGGCTCTGCTGGATCCGGCCTGCCAAGGGATCAGGCACTGCCCATCTATCCCACCAGTGAAGAAGGTTGAGCACCACTCTTATAGACCATGACATACCATTAAGAAAGAGAAGCACAACTGAATTAGGATGGTCTTGCTACATGTAATACATTGCCTAAGATTATTTGTGATTGTATTTGTAAAGGGAAATCCCAAGGCATGGGCTTTTTTACATATATCTCGAAAGTCGCTTAAGGTTGTGAAAAATCCATGGTAAAATTCTGATAGGCGTTAGTGGGTGGAGGATCAGGCTCACACATATATTGAAAAACAGATTATTGGTTGCATTCTAAAATAGATTATTCTCCAATGAATGCTGCAGCTTTTTCACGGCCATGAGTTCCCCTGTCTTTGCTTCATGAAGCGACCATGTTCCCTTCATTCCCTCCCTCTTATCTGCCTTCCTCTGGCCACGGCTTGGTACCACATTCCAGTGCCCATCCCATCTGGGTTTCCCTTATGGAGGCGTTTTCTCCAGCAGGTATTATCCCTTCCCTGCACGACCCCCACCTTTGTCTCTTTCCCCTTGACTGCCTTGTATTCTAACCCAGAGCACTTCAGAGTGCCCTGCCTCTGACTCTGTGCTACCTGGTGAAGATGTGTATTCCTCCTTAATGTAGAGCACCACACCC
>NW_017729025.1:152169420-152174201 GCF_001723915.1 Gavialis gangeticus | reverse complement strand
TGTAAGGAAAATCCTGACGTAGAATAAGTGGAGCGTTTGGTAGTGAGAGAGAGAGAGGCTACAATAAAAAATGTGCTTAGCGGTGGTGTCCTGCTTCCCATTGCTGCCTGGAAAGAAACAGAAATATAAAACCTATCTTCTCTAATGCAGCTGGACTGCACTGTATGGATTGGCAGGCAGGAGATAAGTGAGGTGACCTCTGTCTCCATTGGTTGCTTACCCTGAGGAAGGAGAGGGCCAAACTTGGTCAGAGTTGCAGCACAGGAAGAGGAATGAGTCAGGAGCCCCACAGCGAGCCATCTGATGTTCCTCTGGATCTATTAAACCAGAATGAAATGAGCCGATGTTGCTGCTGTGAGGCTGGCTGAAGTCTGAATCCTTAGCCAGACTGGTGGCAGCACACAGGAATGATGCCTCACCTGCTTCTTCTATAGCAGTGCAAGTTGTGCAAGTCAAGCCTTGGCACATGCAGCTAAATTGAATCAGGGAAATAAACCCACCCAGAGGAAGAGAAGAGAAAAGTCTAAGTGAATCCCAAGCTACCGTAAAGAAATGGTGCTGCAGATGCGTCTCAGAGTAGGAGAAGGAATGAAAAAGTGTACACAGGGAAGAATGTATTTGCAGGATTGTTGTTACCTGCATAGCTAAAGCCTGAGCAAATTGAAAGGCCACTGACTAGATCCTCATCAGGTATAAAACTGCGAAGGTCCTTGGATGCCCATGGAGGAGTTGTTAGGCATCTGTTCAGGACCTGGCCTATAAGCCAATATCAGATCTGGGAAACGTGTGCCTCTGAGCAGTTTCAGCGCTTGATGCTGAATCAACCTTTGGAGCTAAATGCAGATCAGATTGAAGTGAGTGCCACTCCTCTGAAGTCTACCATCCCTTCAGATTTGTACTTGGTCCCCATGATGGTAGTGTCAAGAGATGAGCATTTATTTTAGCCTAGGATATATCTCTAGTGAAAGTCAACACCCTGCCTTGCACAGACTCACAAATACATTTTATTGCTTTGTATAAATGTGTCAGTGAAATTCTGTTCATGAGAATGCCTATAGGTATTTACGTAAGTATTTGTGCTGAAAATATTCACATGGTCATTTTGAAACCTCCTGATGGGTTAGAGAGCTGGCCAATTTGAGACTAGGGAAACAATAAATATGTAACTTCAGTGATCCTCTGAGGTAGGAAGAACAAATTGGAAACTGAAATTTGAAACAACACTCCCTGTGGGCCTGAAATTTGTCCAGAATTGACTATTAATCAAATAGAGGGAGTTGTCAGAGATGCAAAGGTCAAACTGGAACTCAGCTCCCACTGAAACCAATGCAAGTTGGCCATCTAACTCCCATTTGTGCAGTTGGAAGCCTTTCCAAATAATTTTTAGTAACAGTACATATTAAAAAAGCTCAACATTGCCTTGCAGATGATTTTCAAACCTCAACAGAAGATAAATTTATTGTCTGAATTAAAGGTCCACTTAGGGTATGGACAGACATGCATTTGAAGCACCCCAAATCCCAAAGTGCTTCAAATGTGGTGTGCTTCAGCAGCATGGCGACATGCTTCTTTGCCCTGCAGTCAGAGGCCAGCGAGCATAAAGCCTTACATGGCTTTTGGCCTCTGGTCTCTGGAAGTTCCCAAGGGCAGAGTGCACAGGAGAAGGCTCATTGTCTGTCCCACTGCCTCTTTCCTTGTCCTTTGGAGTGGGGTGGGAAGGAGAGCACTCTGAGATGTCAGAAGCTGCCTGGAACATTTGTATCATTCAGGGAGGGCTTTCAAATGAAGTGCCTCAGTGATGTTCCTCTTTTTTTTTTAAAGGTCAGTCTTGAGGTTCTTCAGACATTTTTAAGTGCTTCTTTTGCCATTTAACATCCACACCCTCATTATTTGGAGGGCTTCAAAGGCCCTTTCAGGTGTTTCAAACAGCTCATCTCCCCTTGGCTTAAATTGTAGAATCAATTCATATGTATTTTTCTCTTTTATTTTGCACATCAAAACTTCCTCTCTTCTTCTGTGCCCCCCACAAAACAAGTGTAATGACAAGGTTCACTTTTTACATTCTGTATGTTTAAGTCCATTTGGGGATTTTCATCCTGTCTTTCTTGTCACTTAGTATCTGCTTCCTTTGCATGGAAGAAAAGTTTTTTGAGAGAATGTGAGAGTTGTTTTCTTCAACAAAGATGCCAGGTTTATGAGACTACAGTATTGATTTCTACTAGCATTTCTGCTCTGCTCAGCCAAAGAGGGATTTCTGTGTACTCTGTGGTTACTGCTAAAGTTATTTGCCAAAAGTCTATTAGTTGCAGCAGGGAAATAGCAGCACCTCTGGCTATTGCTGCTAATGGACATTGAACAAACTATCACAGCTGTTTTTGAGAGGAGTCAACAAAGTTTCCTCTAAAGCTACAAGTAATGGGAGATTTGGAAGTGAGCCTATGGCAGGGTGGGGTGCGGGGGGCATGGTGATTGCAGAGTGATATGCTTCATGTGAAAGATGTCCCCAAAGTCTGCAGTATTATGAATGTTTACTTACGTACCCTAGCCTGTACAGATCTGCTGCTGGCAAAAAAAAAGCAGGTAGAAAATGAGGTCTTAGCCCCCTGCAGAACTGTTTGAGAGCCAAGTTCAGCCCCAGTGCAAGCTAGTGCTGCAGTTGCAACTCCATAGAGTTGCAGTTGCTTATACCAGGGATCAATATGGACTGGGACAGAAGGGGAAGGAGGTAGAATTTGGGCATATTTAAACCTCTCCTTTCACTACTGATTTTTTTCATTGTTGTTGCTATCACTGGTCATCTAGTGTCTCTTTCTGGTGATCCTTGTTTAAAACCCAAGCTTCTAGATAGTTCTCTTAGCTATTAGCACTTATCACATCACTTAATTTTTGGAAGGTTCAGACAGAGCTGGGACCAGGGGCATCGGCCTGTATAGATTCAGTGGAGGAATCCCTTGGGTCTACATCACCCTGCTCCAAGATGGTCCTCTGGGCTAGGGACAGAAGTTACACATAAATCAGTTTGAGTGATCAGAAACTAGTTTAAACCTGTAACAGAAGAGAAGTTTAGTGCACGTAAACCAGTTTCAAAATGGCTGAAATTGATTTAAGACAAAACTGGTTGAATGTAGTATCAGACTTAAGTGATTAAGATCAAACCAGTTTATGAAACTTTTGTCCCAGACCCCTTTCTGGTTCAAGTTAAATCACAGTCCCCCAGCATCCCAGCATGCTTTGCAGCCCTAGGGTGGGCTGTCTGCTCCAGACAGCAGGGTTGGTTCTGCCTCTCTGCTCCCTAGCTGAAGCAGTGGTAGTAAAAGCTGGCTGACAAGGGGGTGGGAAACATAGCTGGGGACCTAGGCCCTGTCAGAGTTTTCCCCGCTGGAGGAGGCAGGAACAGGGCATGGGGTTGGGGGAGCAACAGCCTGGGAGGGATGCCCTCTGCCCCTCCCCCTGGCAAACCCCGGCTGGCAGTCTGACTGCTCAAGGGTAAGAGCTGGGTCTGTCTGCTCATCCAGCTGGGTGGGTGGGGGAGTGTGGAGGAGGTGTGGGTGTAAGTGTGTTGGGGGTATGTGTGCGCATCCAAGTGTGGGTTGTAGGGTTACCATATTTCCAATTTCAAAAAAAGGGCACCTGTGGAGGGGAAGGGGGGGGGAAGAGTTATATGATTGTGGGGGAGGAAGTGATATGTCCCCTGCCCCACCCCTCTTGCTGGTGCCCCTCACTTTGAACCCGCAGCTCCTTTCCCCCACACCTGCTGGCTGGTGCTCCTCACTCCCAACCTGCAGCTGCCTGCTCCCCTCCGGTGCCCCTCACTCCTGAGCCACAGCCCCCTATCCCCCCAGCCCTGCCAGTGCCCTCTCTCCCAACCCACAGCCCCTTTCCCACACACCTGCTGGCTGGTGCTCCTCACTCCTGACCCACATCTCCCTGCCTCCCAGCACTGTTGGTGCCCTGCACTTCTGACCCCCAGCCATTGCTCCCTCCCAGCCCTGCTGGCCAAGCAGCTTGCTCACACATACACACACACACACCTTCCAGTAGCTGCCGGGGCCCGTGCAAAGAGCATGTGATCCCCTGAAAGCCAGTCAGCTTCCCCGCTGCCCTCAGCCCAAAGCAAAAGCAGAGGGAAAGCAAAAACCCAGACATTTTCTTTCATTTTAAAAAACCTGCCCAGACAGAGGACAAGGGACCAAAAAAGAGGACACGTCCAGGAAAGCCCGGACATATGGTAACCCTAGTCTAGAGGCGTGTGTGTGAATGCGTGTCCAAGCATGGGTGTGGAGGAGTGTGTGTGCTTGCATGTATATACCCACACCCACCCACACATGCACACACACTGGCACACAACCCAATTGGCTGAGGTCATTGCAGGACCCCTGGCACAGCTTTACGAGCACTCGTGGTGCTCTGGTGTGGTGCCAGAGGACTGGAAGAGGGCCAACGTGGTTCCCATCTTCAAAAAGGGGAGGAAGAAGGACCCGGGAAACTGTAGGCCAGTTAGTCTTACCTCGATCCTGGGCAAGCTTTTTGAGAGAATTATTCTGGCACATGTCCACTAGGGGCCAGCAGGGGAGATTATGCTTAGGGGCAACCAACATGGGTTCATTAGCGGCAGGTCCTGTCAGACCAACCTGGTGGCCTTCTATGACCAGATCATCAGATCCTTAGATGCAGGGGTAGCAGTGGACATAGTCTTCCTGGACTTTCGGAAGGCCTTCAACACTGTCTCTCACCCTGTTCTCATTCAGAAACTGGGGGGCTGTGGTGTCGACACCCACACA
>NW_017729025.1:152154710-152168956 GCF_001723915.1 Gavialis gangeticus | reverse complement strand
AGTCCCTGTTCCCCCGAGCACTACCAGGAGTGACCAGGAATAACAGTCACAAGCTGGCAGAGGGTAGATTTATGCTAGATATCAGGAGGCGCTACTTCACGGTCGGGATGGCTAGGATCTGGAACCAACTTCCAAGAGAAGTGGTGCTGGCTTCTCCCCTGGGGGTCTTTAAGAGGAGGCTAGACGAACACTTTGCTGGGGTCGTTTGACCCCAGTACTCTTTCCTGCCATGGCAGGGGGTCGGACTTGATGATCTGCTCAGGTCCCTTCCGACCCTAGAAACTATGAAACCCCTTCCCAGACCCATGCACAGACGCACACACAGATACGCATGCACACACCCACGTGCAGACACATGCACCCCCCCAGAGACCTATGTGTGTGCTCACACACGTGCACACACACTCCTCCACACCCACACTTGGATACATACATGCATGCACGCACACCTTTCCACACCCATGCAGATGCACACCCCCCCTCCACACCCACACTTAGATACATGCACACATGTACACATATATACACACACAGACATACCACCACACGCACCCTCCACACCCACACCTGGACACCCCTCCCCAGACTCATGTGTGCAACTAGTACCCCTCCCAGGCAGCCCCATGGGAGGGGTACATACACCCCCACCCTTCAGCTCAGGGGCTGCGTGACCCGGCAGCAGCTCATGCAGGCAGGCTCTGCCAAGGGGGAAAAAAAGTGGCAAAGGGGCCTGACCTTTTTTTTTCCTCTTGGAGCCTGCCTGTGTCTGTCATGGTCAGGGAGCGGGCTACCAGCAGGTCGCACAGCCCCTGAGCTGTGGGGAAGCCCAGTGCTTCCCTCCATGGCAGTGGCGCCCCATGGGCAGCACCCACCTTCTGGCACCCCACCTGGGTGGTATCGGGGGGGCTGCAGCCACGGAGGGAAGGACCAGGGCCCCCCGGCAGCGGGAGAGGCAGGCAGGCTGTGGGAGAAAAAAAAATGGATCAGACCCCTCACCATTTTGGGGGTTTTTTTCCTTTGGCAGAGCCTGCCTGCTCCATGGCCGGGGGTCCCAGTGCTTCATTCTAGCTCTGACTTGCCTGCATATCTGTTTGAAATGCCTCAGGCTTTATAACATGCTTAGTCTGTCTGTCCAGAGCCCTCTGATTGGTTCTTTCAGTAAGCTTTGTAACTGGCTGCTGAGACAACCAATCAGAGTGCTCCGGACAGACAGAATGGGCATTTTTACACATGTAAGCGCTGCAATACCGGGCGCTTTGAAAACCTCTTGCGCTGCAACACTTTCAGTTGTATAAACAGCAAAAGGCTTGTCAGTACTGAGAAAATGGTGGCAGCGTGCTTTTGAACACATTGGAGGTTCTTTAGTTCAAAATCTCGCCCCCACCATTTTCTGCACACTGATGCGCATTTTGCCATTTATGCAACTGCACACAGCGCGCCACAGTTTGCCTCAGCTCGTGTGTGGAGCACTCGCTTAATTGAGTCCTCTCAGAAGCAGCATGTCTCCAGCATGTCACGAGACAGAAAAATATGTGTATAAATGCCCAATAAGTCTATTATTATTATAAATTAAAAAGAGCTTTTAAAGTCAGTTTTGATATAGATGCATTTGGACTCTAGAAACTGCTATAAAACATGGTTCCAAGAGTTAGGCCAGGGAAGAACACGGACTCTGCCCATTGTTAGGAATAGAGCTACAAGCTGCAATACAGCATTTGCCAGGCAGGCCTGCTGGGAAAGACACCCACAAGGGAACTCTGCCAGCTTCAGCTAAAGCCACTTCTCTTTTTATGGAGGACCACTGGGACTATCAGAAGAGAAGGGGCTGTTTTGAAATCTGTCTGTTGCTGAGCTTGAATAAGCAGCTGAGACCAGACTATCCCTCAGGCCAGGGAGAGGGGAACCTCTTGTATAATTCCTCTGATTTGTGGGTTTTGTTATGTGGATTTTGTGATTTGTAGTTTAGGATTAAAGAGAGCAAAGACACTCTAAGTGCAGATTTTGTTGGGCGTGATTATGTTGCTGTCCACAGAAGTAGAGCCAGTCAGTGTGTGATAGACTTTTTATCATCTAATTAACTCCGGAGTTGTCAAGCTGTAGTTGATGTGCCGCCTCTCTGGTATGGAGCAATAGATTGTTAGCTTCCAACAACATGACACACCAGTTTATAGGGTATGTAACTAGCTTTACTTGGGAAAATGAGATTTGTCAGTACTCTTTGTGCCATGGCTGAAGTTGGCAGCATTCCCTTTTTAACAGTGTTCGACATGGAGGAGCATCTGAGGCCAGGGAAAGATCATGCCAGGACTCCTAGCACTGATAATTGTATTGGAGTTGTGGAGGTAAAAATCCTTAGAGCTGTTTTCCTTGGGAATGCATGGATGGCAGAATTTGGGCCATAGGTATGTTGATCCAAAGGAGTATCGCTATATCAGAGCAAACTTTATCCTATGAAATTTCTTATTGTTTAGGTCAGGGGTGTCAAAGTTCCAGTGTGATGCAGGTCTCAGAGCTGGTAGAGGAGCAAAATATGTGGGGGAGGGGCTTTCTGCCAAAATCCAGGGCATGGAGCCCCATTCACAAGGTGTGTTAGTGGCAGAGGGTGAGCAATGACTGCATTGACCTCCATGGCCCTGGCTGTTCTTGCAGGCTGATCATTTGGATGTCACCACATGATCATTTGGATCCAGCCTGCAAGAACCTCTGTGGTCTGGATCTGGCTCTATGGGGCAGGGTGTTTGACTCCCTAGCTTAGGTGATTTTTTTTTAAAGGGTTTGTTTCTTGTGGCTGTTTTGCAGGGCAAGAAGTCATGATAGCACATTCTCTTACATCTGGTAGAAAGGGGAAGGGAGCCTATAGGGCTCCTTTGGGGCTGTTGTCAGTTCCACACTGTTGGCAAACCAGCAAAGGTTCGTCACAGAAAACAGTAAGGATTTCAACCCCTTCTCCCCTTTTAACTGTCTGGTTTAAAAACCTGTTACATCTGACAGGTCTGTCTCATCTTCACTAGTCTTATACACAAGCCTCATGCCACAGAAGGCAGTGGAGCCCCCAGACTCATTCCCTTTGTTCCTCATCATACTTGGAGGAAACCTTTTGTGGTGGGTGGCTTGCATTTAGTTTGTGCTTAAGTGGAAATTTTGGGAGTAGACCATGGGCAGGCCCAGTGAGATGAAGAAAGCGGCTTCCATACACGCCCATTTAACTCCAGAGGAACGATTAGTGTCTTGTGGCTGTTGTTAATCTAATTTTACACTCCAGCAGTTGAATCCCAGTGTAAGTTTATCCTATGCCACTCACGGTGGTACTCAAATGAGTATCATTGATGTCATAAAAAACCATGGAGGTTCTTATAATATAACTCAGCTAAGTGGGTGGCACACATGCAACTGAGGGTAGACTTGAACACTAAGGTAAATTGAAAGCCTTCTACTAACTTCAGTTCTTTTTTCATCAGTCGGATAGCACAGCATGCTGTTTGCTTTCTGCAGCTATCACAAATAAAACATTTGCTTGGCTTTTTTTGCTCCCTCCTACTACTGCACTCTATCTTGGTCCTAGATTCTTGAGAAAATAAAAAAGGTACATTTCTGGCATCACTGTAACTGGCTTCTGTGAGAAGTGGAAGTAGGGAGGAAGTCTTGTGTGCTGATGTTTTGCCGTGCTTGTTTCCAAATGAGGAGGCAAACAAAGATGAATTTATGCTGTTTCCAGATGGACTTTGGCCAAGGAATTCCCATCCTACTGGTGCTATCTTTAGTACTGTCTCCTAAAAATGCTTTCAGCTTTCAACATAACAGATCTCCTTCCATGGATTGGAGACAGCTGTAGTTTTATAGTAATTTACAGTTGCCCAAGATAAAGTGGGTTGACATTAACAAATATTAATTTAAAATAAGTGTGTCTTTCTCCAAGCACATGCTGGGACAACACTCCTAAAAGGCCATAAGGCATTCTAATTAAAGATTAATAGGTTTAGAGAAATATTAGCAGTAATATTATTGCTAGACCTACGTAGCAATTTAGCATAGCTTTCAAATGTCTGTAAATGGCTATACATATTAAGCATTCCCGCAGAGGTCTTTCCCCCCTTCAGAATGAGAGATCCTTTCTCACCCAAATGAAAATGCAAGGGGGCACAGTAATAAGAAAATTAAAAAGGCGTGTTGAACATCTGTAATAGAGATCACTATCTTGGCGCCTATAGTTCATAAACCAGATGGACATTTTAGGTACTCTTTTTAGATCATTCAGAATTTTATGCCCCCCACCTTCATTAACTTCAGATTAATTCCTCCAAAGTGCTTGAGCTGAGGAGTTGTGGGACAAAGGTAGCTCTTCAACCACCTTTCCATCTTCTGAATCCTGGGGCCAGTCAGATAGGCCCCCTGGCATTCACTAGAGCAGCTGGCAGGCTGCTGTACTTTATGTTGACAGGAACTGCAGTTATGAGCCATGTTTCTAACAGAGGATCAGCTGGAACACTGTGTATTCTGGCCTTTCTTCTGCCCTTGTCTCATGTTACATTTAGGACATGTTAACTGCATTTAAAATGCCAACATCCATGCAGTAAAATGCCAACATTCAAGCAGTAAAACATGCTAAGTGCCATCATGTCATAGGAAAGTTAGTACTTTTCACAAGAAGAGTATCTCACATGGTATTAAGTAGCATGTGTTCAGCTATTTTGGGACTGCTCCACAGACATAGTATGAGTGGTTCTCACCAGCTCCAGTGTGGATTTGGGATTCCTAGCCATGGCACCACATTAGAGCTGGTTCAAGACTCTAGTGGGGGGTGGGACTGACAAACAGCTGTTTGCTGACTGCACAGCTTGCTCCAGTGCTGTCCAGATCATAGTAAGCATTACCAAGAAACTACTCTGAACAAGTTCTAACTCACAGTAATGTTTACTATGGTGTAAATCACTTCTTTCCACTTGTGCACACCACTGATACATTTATGCCAGGACATAAGAAAGTAAGTGGACTAGAATAATCTTTGCCACCTCAAGAATTTCCCACAAGGATGAATTTTTGCAGTCCTAACAGGACAGTATGAATTAATGTGATGTCACAGGCTGGCATTTTTGTCCTACAAGGAAAGGGGAGAATGTTCCTTCAACTAGTGGTCCAACTGGCTGAGTGCATCTAGCCCAGGGGTGGGTAATTATTTTGGGCAGCGGGCCACTTACTGAGTTTTGGCAAGCCATTGAGGGCCGCATGACAGGCAGTCCAGGGCAGATAAATATTAATTTTCTAAATTTTTAGGAGCCCCATGGACCAGATAGAATAGCCTGGAGGGCTGCATCTGGCCCCCAGGCTTCATTTTGCCCATCCCTGATCTAGCCACATGGTGCGCAGACAGACGTGCAGCTCCCTGGATGTAAATCTTGGTGCTTTGCAGGAAGCTGTTTTGCTCTTGGTTCAGTTGTTCAATGTTTGCTGTTGGGTCCTGGGGATTGAGAGATCAAGCTGCAGTTTTGAGTGCCTGTGTCTTTGCAGCCACTCTTCCCGAGCCCCACCCCTCTCCCCTCCTGGCTGCAGTGCTGCTTTCAGCATGGGGGGGGGGGGGGTGAAGGGGGCAGACGGAGCTCCAATCCACCCGCCCGGCCCTCCAACACTGGTTTGGCAACACCCAGAACAAGCTCCCTCCACTCCCTTCCCCCTCCTCCCAGTCTGAAGACAATGCAGGGAGTAGGGCTGGGCTGTGTCAGCCGAACCCTGTTCCCAACTTTACTGATAGGCGTTAATGGAGGTGCTCCGCTTTGGAGGTTCTTCATTTGAACCCTCATATAATGAGGGTTCAGAATGTCATGTGACTGGGCATTTTTAAAGCGCTCTGCAGTGATGCACTTCTGTCGGTGCATGGTTGTAGAGTGTTTTCAGTGGCCAATTGCGTGACAGACTGTCATGTCTGTCAGTACCCTTTGTTTTAAAACCTTAGGTTCTAGGAAAACCAACTTCCAAGTGCAAGTAAATGGGAATATTGGGAGGCTTCATAAACAATTGATATTAAAAGGAAAAGGCAAATGTTACACATTAAAGAAGTGACGGAGGGTCACTGCGTTCTTCAGTCTCCATTTCCTGCCAAGCATGAAAATGAATAGTAAATACAACGGGCCGGATTCCATTCCACCTGTTAGGCATCTTAGTGGTCTTAGGTGACTAAATGCAATTCTATTCCTGCCCTGTTCAAATATCCAAAAATTGATTTTTGTAACACACTGTAATCTGACCCTTAAGATCAACTTGCATAAAAGCAGCAACAAGGCAGAGAACCCACACACCTTCTGCATTAACTTCTTTCCAGGGACTCATGCAGGCTTAAATAGAGTCTCACTTAGGGTAGAAAAAGATGTCACCACATGATCAGCTGTGCCAAGGTATGTTCAATGAAACACAAGATGCCTGTTTTCCTGCCCATTGATGCTCTAGGCCAGGGCAACATGTTCTCCCAGGGCTTGAGGGACCTGATCCTATACTCCCTGGGAATTCCCACATAGGATTGGGATCTTCAAGTCCAGGGAACGCTTGCTTGGCTTTCCCCACATACCTAGATTCACCCCTGGTATCTGCAGGGCACATTTCAGTAAGCAGGAAAACCCTAGATCCCAGTGGATGCATCTCAGTAGTGGAGAGAGCTGGGCAGCTGTTTCCAGGTCTTGAGGGGCCTGATCCTGCCTGGGAATTTCTGGGGAACACAGGATTGGGCCTCTCCAGTCCCTGGATCACCTGCCCAGGGCAGCTGGAGATCAGGGGCAGCTCTAGACTGCCCATACGCTTGCACCATAAATTAAACATATATTCTCTGCTAAATACCAGCACAAATTAATACCCCTTTTGTAGGCCACTATTTATGGTGTGACAAAGGGTATGGGCATCTGCTGGCTTGGCCATTAAAAAATTTATGGTGGCACAAGGGCAACAAAAGACAACATCATATTTCCACCCATAGACACCCAAGTGCACTTCCATGCTTAATAGATGGAATAGAATATGTACCAGTATGTCATTTTTACAGGAATAACCATAAGCATCTCATTTGAATAAATGATCTGAGGAAGAAAGGGTTAAAAATATCTACATACAATGGCATGAGAGTTGGAATGTGATTGTGAGATTGTAGAGGTTTAAATTAAATACATTGTGTGGTTTCTATCCAAATCCAGAATTTCTGCAAATACACAAAGCAGAGGACCACCTTTAAAATCTATAAATGGGTACTTTTTTGTGACTATTTGTTAAATAGTCTATCCTTCTTCATCAAAGTATTAACCTGCTTGCTTTAATCTCATTGATGTCTATTGACTGTAAGGTCACATTTAAACACACTCTTTGATTTCAGTGGAGCTGGGGCCATTTATTCTAGCGGAGAATTTGGTCCCTATTAAATACCTTTACCACAGTTAAAAAGAAAAAGTCTCTTATGAATGTTAATGTTTACTTTTAAGGCACTTACTGTGTGTGATGACCTGCAACATTTTATGATGAAGTTTCTCTTGATCCTACTCCTCACAACAGATCTGAGATCTCATTATTCTGGTATCTCGCAGAGTGGCAAGTGAGAAGACAAAGGCTTATGCCCAACCTTGCACAAAAGATCTCTCAAGTAGCAGAATTGTCCCCCTCCCTCCTGCCCCCATTTAGGTTGAGTACACTACAGAGATGTCAAAGAAAAAGAAGCATTGCTGTTTACTGTTGGTTTGTAGGATGATATAAGCCCCCATGGTTCCTTATAACATCAAGAAGAAAGGATAATGGCTGCTGATGAAGCATAAATCTGGCCAGGCACATTTTTCTTGAACAGGTGCATTCCCTTTTCATCTGATTATTTCAGAGTCACCTCAAGTTTTCCTTTATAATTCCCTATGAAATACTCTCTTTAAGCCATTTAATTTGCTGCTGTCTGTTTCATATTTCAGTTTTAATTTTAAGTGCTCTCTGGTGAAGCTTGCTTTATAAGGATTATATTCTGCATACACACTGCAGAGCCTCTGTGGCTTAATTTATTATAAAAAGTAATGTTCTTTCACCTGGCCTCTGAAATTGTCATCTTTTAAATATTTTTTAAAAACCCCAAAACAGACTTGAAAGAAACTGCTGCCCATCCCCCTTCCTTCCCCCCAATACTGATATTTCTGTTTGGTCTGTTTCAAAAACAGGGATTTTTGTCTGTATTGGCTGGGATTTTCAAAGGGACCTAAGGGAATTAGGTGCCAGTTGAGCTCTTCAGAAAATCTCAATCACCAACCCCTAAATATGGCTCTGAGCCAGTAAAGGATTTCAATATGTGCTTGGCTTTAAGTACGTAAGTCCCAATGAATTACAAATTAAGTGCCTATACTGAATTAGGGCCTAAGTGACGTGGTTTTCAGAAATGCTGAACACTTGCTTGCTCCTGCTGAAATCAGTGAGAACTGCCAAGGACTTATAACTTCTGAAACGTATCCTAAATACAGATGTAGAAGCTTACCCTGTAGGCTTTTATTTTTGAGAATCTTGGCTCCAGTTTGTAAAGACATGAAAAATAAAGCAAAGGTCCATTTTGAAGTGATCATTTTGAAGCTGCAATATAGAGATTTCCAACAAAACTCAGAAACCTGATATTATAAATGTGCTATAGAATCACAGGAGCTCAGGTAGCCATCTGGTGCAGCCAGGGTGAGCCTCATCTAAACCATCCTAGACAAGTGTTTGTCTAACCTGCTCTTAAACTCTTCCAAGGATGGAGATTTGACAACCTCTGTAGGCATATTTGTTTTTGTAACACCCCCACACACTTGGGGTTGTTGTATATTGTGTTTTTATGTGGGCAGGATGGCCCCTGTTGTTCTGGCCATGTGCTCAAACGCATGGCAAGTGGGTGCCTAGATCTGGGCAAACAGTGTAAAGCCCTCTGAACTGACTGGTCAGAGGAAGCAGAAAATCCTCCAGGTAGATTGGCTGGGAGAAGGATTGGACTGTGGCACCCCATCCCTGGACAAGGCCAAGGCGATGCCATGCAGGGGGATATAAGGTGAGCTAGGCTGGTTTGGGGAGGGGGAGAAGGGTGGAAACCTGAGACTTTCTGATCCTGCCAGTTTTGGGCCAGGGTTGAAGTTTGCAACTTTTTGCTCCCAGGGCAGCTGTGGTCCCAAACTACCTGCAGCTTTGGCCTTAGAGTAGGCCTGGCTTTTCCCCTTTATTTCTTTTGATTATCTTTTGTTTCAATCGAGCTGTGCGGTTGGGCCAGCTGTAGCCATTAATCAGCCTGGCTTGTTTGGGAGTTTGTCCTGCAGTTTCGTTTCAGTGGGCTGTATTATCCAGCCCAGAAGTTTTGGGGTGTGTGCATGCTGTCTGAAGCTGCAGTCATTCCCCACATACACACTCAGCCTCTCCCTGGGAGCAAAGATCGGCACTCTACCACTTCTGCAGTAGCAACAAGGGGCCCCTTGCAATGCAGTTCCCCACAGTGCAACGATCTCAAGAAGCAGCTCAGGACCTTCAGCAATGGGCTTGAGGGGGGGGGCCCACACCGGAGAGTCCTGAGACGCTTCTTGAGTTCATTGAGTTCTGCACTGCAAGGGGCCCCTTGTTGCCAGGCCTACCCTCTAAGGCTGAGGCTGCAGTTAGTTTGGGCCCGCAGCTGCACTGGGAGCAAAAAGTTGGAAACCTCAACCCTGGCCCAAAGCTGGCAGGAACAGAAAATCTCAGGTTTCGACCCTGTTTAAAACTGTCAGGCCTAATTCCTGGCCAACCAACCCAAGAAACCAATACTACTCTCTTCTCCAGTATCAGTCCCTTAAAACCGAAAAAAGGGGGAAGAAAAGGGGAGAAAGTTTTCTCCTCTACCCGAGTTTCTCTTTTTGCTATCTGCATATTCCTTCTCCCTCGGAGGATACTTCACTCTTCAGTAGTCCCTGGCAGAGCTGCTCCCCCTCCGCAAACCAACCTAGCCCACCTTATTTCCCCCTGCATGACATCACCCTGGCTTTGTCCAGGGAGGGGGTGCCACAGTCCAATCCTTCTCCCAACCAGCCTACCTGGAGGATCTTCTGTTTCCGCTGGCCAGTCAGTCCAGAGGGTTTTACACACTTTGCCCGGATACAGGTTCCAGCTTGCCATGTGCAGAGCACATTGCCAGAACAACAGGTCATCTTCTCCATATAAAAACACAATATATAACAATCCTAAGGGTGTATGGGTGTTACATTATACTATAGATATTCCTTTTTCTTTTCTTTTCTTTTTTTTTTTTTTTACAATCGATATTTGGACTTTTTCTCTTCCTTTTTACAGTTGCTTTAGAGTGCCTGCCATTTTAAATTCCCAAGTCTGCCTGTAGTTACAGTAATTTTTGTGTCTGATTGCTTACTTTTTAGTAGACAACAAGTACGTCTACATGAGATGCTAAAAGTGCAGTAGACTAATTCTACTGTGCATTAGTGCATCACAGCAAAAGCCCTGCTAATGCATTAATGCACTGTAGAATCAGTTTACTGCGCATTAGCTTCATGTAAAAATGTGTGCTGTAAGTTTAGTACCTGTTATTACAGGTACTAAACTTAATGCATCATAATTACAGCACATTATTGCACATGTAGACGTGCCCAGCAAGCGCATGTATACCCTATGTGCATGTTCTAAGTGTATCTTTTTTAACCTCAGCAGATATCACAGGTTAGAGGATGCAAGCTCATTTTAAGAGATCTTGCAAATAAATTGCATTGACCCTGCAAAGAGCTGCTGAAAGTGCATAGAAATGACTGATAACGATACTCTTTGGGCAACAACTCAGCTTATACACTGCACAGAGCATGTTCTTCATTTCTGTTTCTTTGTTCTCTGTTACTGAAGGCAGTGGCACAAGAACAGGACTTCCACTTCTAAAGAGTTCATTTGCTAGGTGGGCCTGTTTATCCCTCATCTGAAGCAATAATTGTCTCTGCTCAGGACTCAAAAAATAAAACACTAATTTCTAGGTAAACTGCGGGAGTCCCTTTGCTGGGCACATTTAATATGAGAAAGAATGAAGCAGTACAAAACATAGATTAAATATCCCCCATTAGCAGCAAAGTGGGTAACAAGAACTGAAAGGACCCAATATGGAAAAGGAGGTCTCTTGCTAGTTGTACACACACAATTCTGGGCTTAATCCAAAGTCCTCTGTCAAAGAGACTTATTCCACTGACTCCAGAGGATTTGCACATACACACACCTATGTATATACTTTCATTGTACTGCCATTTAGGTGTGCTGCTGCTAGGGTATCCAGGAGCAAATCCCATAGGCTCCGTTGGGAGTTATGGAGGTAAATTCTATCACACTTGAATGTGCCTGATAGGTTCCTCTGGTTGTAGGTGGCTGTACACAGAAAATGGGAAGGTTTCTGAATGTGCAACTTTTGCACACATGTAAATAAAGGTCACTATAAATCATGCCCTGATCTCTCTTCTCTCTCTGATTCTGTTATTTCCATAGCAACTAACTATGCCATGAACCAAAGATCATGACTTTAGGTGACATGTAAGCAGAATAAGATGAGCTATTAAGCAGCAAAGATCCTTTTTCATGCAAATTTCCTTATCAGGAACAAAAAAAAGGAACGGGATTAAAGAAAATATATCTGGAATTGTGTCTCAATAAAATATTAACTCTTCAAATAAAAAATGGACAAGGCTGTGGACACCAAAAGGCCTATGAATTCAGTAAGTTGGGCAAATCCCTAGTGTTTATTGGCTGCCCTTCCCTCCTTATCTCCCTCTATTGTAGTATCATTTGAGTTTCTGTATCCTGGTGCTCAGTCCCAACTGAGTATAGTTTTTTATAGTTGCTGAAATTGCTAATGCCAAAACAAAGACCTGTGGAAATAAAATGGGAAGGACTGTATTCAATTGGACTAAACCAATTCAAGGCAAATCCCCAAGACTTTCTCATTTAACTTTGAATCCAGTTTTTCAGTGAAGTACTACACTGGTTTTAAGCATTTTTGGTGCTTTTTCAGTGGTAAAATGCTTTTAAAATAATCCTCATTTAAGATGTCACCTTGATCATGATAATCCAAAACAGTGCTCCTTAAGCAGAGGAAGCCTATGGTGACAGCCCAGAACAAAATGAAGAGGTAGTTGTGTTTGCATGCCCACCTCATCTTGGGTTTTTTGCCTGTATCTCGCTTGTAATCAGGTATTATGTGTGTGTATATGAATACCATAACCAGACTCAGGCTACTTTTGTATGGAGCTCTGGACCTGATAACCACCTCTGACTTCTGCTACTTCACTCCCATTCCTTCCTTAGGGGGAGGAGTTACAGGGAGGACTCAGGATTCAGGGCAAGAAGGCAAATTGCTTGATCTCGATCTTTCACCAAATTCTTAGGATTTCATCTCATCAGGTTCAGCTTTCATTTTCTACCATTGGGACTTTTCCAACCCCCCTCTCTCCATTTGGTGTGGAGTGTCATGAAACCAAGGAGATCAGCATGGGCAGTGGGGTGGGAAGGACTACTGTAGGCTGGCTTGTTGATGGTCAAGGTAGCAGACAGTGACAGTGACTCATCTTGTGGGTAGGATTGCTGCTCTGCAAAGGCATGCAGTTAATAATCATTTAGCTTTCTGTCAGTGCTCCAGAATTGTTCCATGCTCATGTTTAAAGACAGCTGTCTGCTTTTTCGAACAGAGAAAAGCCTATTTCACCATTCCAGTTATGCATGACACCATCAAGCTAAATCATAGGCCTGATGCTGTCTTGCTGTACTCGTTTACACCCATGCAAAATGAGCATGAAATGTTACCAGATCAGAATATATACTTTGGTCCAAAATCATGTCAAAGATTCTTGACTGTATTATCAATTGCTAATGAAAATGAACCACTGGGCCCAATCCTTTGTTTTATCACACAAATCAAATGAGGTAACATTTCTGTTTTTCTAGGCTTTTTTGAGTTCTTCAGTTGCAAGTGCTGTGGAGAAAGGGTAAAAAGAGTGCTTACTAGTTAGGTAGCTGAAGAAAGGGATAAGTAGCACTATCAGTTTAAGGGGTATAGGTTGTAGCCATGTTGGTCTAAGGACATAGGCAGACAAGGTTCTTTGGGTAAATCTGATATCTTTTATTGAATTGGTCTAATAAAAGATATCAGATTTACCCAAAGAACCTTGTCTGCCACAATCAATGTAATGCTTTTATGTAGAAGTCTATGTACATGAATTTAATTAAAATGTTAAAGGATTTGGTATATATTAATGAACCTATAATTGTTGATTTATTGTAATCCTCCCATATGGAACAGTCATATTAACTCTAGAAACAGTTACACTCCTGTAATAGTATGAGGTCATTTACTTTCTGTAGTTTGCAGCCAGCCGCTATAAGACAGGGTGAATTCTCACACAAGCATACTCTTATGAGCACACACGTGTGCACTCTTTAGCAGGTGTCATATTACAGCCAGCAGAGTGCAGTGTTGCACATTCCCATGTTGAAAGAAGTGTGTGACACATAAATATAGATTATTTATTGTGCCGTGTCTCCTTTATTATATATTTTTTTCTTCCCTGTGACTACCTTGCAGTCAGCACCACAACATAAAAAAATTCTGGCAAGAAAGGGCATGGAAGGCACCTTATAGATGAAAAAAGGAATTTTGGAATATATCATGTATAACAGGCAGTGCGGAAACATTTGTGAGAAGCTCACAATCAGGCTGTTGAGGGTAGGGACATTTGCAAAGCTGGTGGCAGGTAATGCAAAATGGAACCTCTTGATTAGGTATGGAAGGATCATTACATAGAGCTTTGAAGATGGTGATGAGAAGTGCAGTTTGGCACCAGGGAAATGACTCAAAGATCAAACTGGTGGAGGAAAAGGATGAGTTAAGCAGGTGGCTTTTGTCTGCAAAGAAGGGGTTGATGGTAGGGGTCATGAGAGATTATGGTGGAGGAGGAAGCAATAATCAAGGTAAACATAATGCAGGCCTGATACAAGGCCCTTTGAACTGAAGCCCACTGGTTCCACTTGATATCAAGTCAGGCATGGACAGATTTGGATACTGTAGTGAGGTTGTGTGGGGAGGAGAGCAGACCTTGGAGCTGTTGTGGAGGATGACTTAGTAGAATCTGAACACATCCTGGACAAGTGGAACAGTAGAGAGGGAGAGGCCAAAATTAACCCCAGCCTACAGGCTGAAGTGGCGATGGGGATGGTGAAGGAAGGGAGGGAAGGGCGACGGAGCAGGGAGGGAGGGGAAGCGGGAAGAAAAGGGGAAG
>NW_017729025.1:152149085-152149710 GCF_001723915.1 Gavialis gangeticus | reverse complement strand
AGTGGCAAGGGAGAATGTTAGGAAAAAGGTTGGGGGTAGGGGGAGTTGAGCAACACAGGGGGAAGAGTATAAGGAGTTTGGTTTTTTTCTTGCTAAGGGAAGCTGAAGATGAAATGGTAAGGCAAAAATGTCAGACACAGGCCAAGATAGTGTTGGATGGAAAGAGGCAGGTCAGGAGTGAAGAGGTAGATTTGTGAGCCATCATCATGGAGATGATTGCTAAAGCCCTGTGAATAGATGAGATTGCTCTGAGAGAGGATATAAAGGGATAATGGATTTCTTAGAAATCTGCCTTTAATATCAAAACCTGTTACAGTCTCGATCTGGTGCCAAGGCTTAGCTTGGCTTTATTACTTTGCAATCTCTTCTGTTCCATAGGTCAGATTTTGTTCAGCATGTGATGCTTGCATTCACACTCCTGAATAAGGCTGTTACAACATAAATTGAGCGTGGAACTGATATCCACACAAATGAAGCTTCTCAGTGAGATTGTATGGTGCTTGCTTTTTTATATATGGGAATCCAAGTGAACTGGCCACAGGCTAGGAATGTACAGGTGTGGTTGGGAATGTAGAAAATGGATGCTATCTCCAAAGAGGAATATACCTCCTCTGCTCGGGCCTAT
>NW_017729025.1:152144982-152147500 GCF_001723915.1 Gavialis gangeticus | reverse complement strand
TTGAAGATCTACAAGGTCCCTTCTGACCCTGCTTCTATGTTTCTGTGATTCTATGATGATGAGCAATAAAGATAAATGAGGCCTCATTTGTGAATATAGGCCCACTGTTAGCAAATGGGTGCATACCAGCTGTGATATCTTTCCAGAAGCCTCTGGGAGCACTGTAACTTGCAGATACTGTTTCTTCTCTGTTCTTTCTATACTCTTGGGAACATTCATGTATTGTTGGCCTGTCTGGTACTGGTTCAGTTGCTCTGTCTGATGATCTGGTTCTACCCACTTTTTGAACACTTCTCTCCCTCCTTCTCTAGGAAGGCAGAAAATGGGTAAATAGTCTTGCTTACTTGTATACACTGGGGCATACAACCCAGGTAACCCTTATACAGATGCCAGAAAGGTTCTTACTCTAAGGTGCATATATACATTTTCCAAGTCAGTATTTAGCCCTGTGGTACAACACTGTTTCAAGGGCTTGGAGTTTAAGCATGCCAAAAGCTTCCTCCCCTTCCCCCTTTCTTATGAAACAGTTTTTAATTTAGAGCATTAATGATTGATGATTTTAAAAGAGGTGGATTTTGAAGGTGAATCTTACCAGCAGCTTAAATTATTATATATCACAAATTAGCTCTACACAGATATGAAAGAGAGATTTACTATGAAGCACCTTGCTAAAATATGCCCATTAAGGAACTGGCATTACTACAAGATATATACCGCAGGTGAGGTGTTGAAAGGCCTCTGCCTCTCTTCTTCCCTCTCCCAGTATAGATATACTGTTGTCCGAAAGGTAGACACTACACATTGTTGTTTATTATTTATTCTGGAGCCACTTTAAGGCATTCCTCTCTTCTGCTTCACTTTATAAAGAAATCTACCCTTTGCATTGAGGACTGAGTTTCTAGCAAGTTTGAATAATTTTGTACTTCCATCCTCTCAGCTGTCACGTTACTTCCGGTTCCCTATGATCTACAGTGTGGGTGGTTGAAAGGGAAAAGAGGAAGGCAGGCAAAAGAAAACTGAGAATTTGTTGCTTATTTCCAGTGGGAATTGATGATTTGCTACCTTAAGAGAGCGTCAGATTTGGTGCTTCTGCTTCTTTCCTCATCTGGATGTCAGCAAGTATGGATTAGTTGTAGGACCCTCAGGAACAGGATTTACAATGGAAATGCTGAATTGGCCTCTGTTTTATTTTACACTGTGGAACACCACAGTCAATACCAAGTGGTCAACTGACACTATTTCAACATTGTCTATGTGCAACATTGTCCACCAATTAATGTATGCTCATGGGCATGTGCGTTTTTATATGCTCACAAAAGGTGTTTTACAAACATGAATCATCACCCACACAGATTATACATCCTGAAGATACAAAGGAATTATGTTGGCACCTAAGAAATGGCCTGCTGGTATCCATTTAGTAATGCTACTTTATTACTTCATTTCACCAGTTCTTTCTCTGCAGAGATATTGCCTGCAGTATCTGAGTGTTTTGAATCAAAACTAGTGACAGAGGTGATACCTTTTATTAGACCAACTAGATATTTCCAAAAAAATTTGCTTTATTTGCAGCTTTTGGGTGCAGGCACCCTTCATCAGGCATAGGAGATTGCAAAGATTGTAAAAGTTCTCCTAGGTAGAAATGAAAATTTATATTTCATACTGAGTGTTTTGAAGGCATCAATGAGTTTAATCTCACAGTACCCCTAACTGATAGTGATGTATTGTTACCCCTATTTTACTAGGGGGGATAGTGATGTATTGTTACCCTCATTTTACTAGACATAAAGGCTAAAAACACCAGATTTCTCCAGGGACAAAGCCTTTTACTCTGGAATTCTACAGAGTGAAGAGCTCATTGTCCTACTTTTAAGTACCTGTGAAGCACAAAGAGAACTGTCTCTCCGCCCCGCTTCTGGACAATCTGGTCTAAGTGGAGTTAATTACCTTTGAAGCATGTAAGTGACTGTCTTACACCCATTTTGATGGAGTGAAAGCCCCAGACAATCATACTGGAGATAAAGCTGACATCTGTTTTTAGCCAAAAAGATACTTTAAGGCAAGACTGTTCAGGGAGTCTATGATAGGTTAGGTAGGAACTCATATGCCCCTATTTCCCAGGCACAGGGAGGAATCAGAGTGGGGAAGTGACAGTCACAGGAAAAGTAAACGGTGAATGAGAAGCCCAGAAATTCTGTTTGTTGGGAACAGTGCTTGTACCCTGGAAGACAAGGACTTTATTTTTGGGACTGGGTTTGTATAACAGAGAAAAGGGAGGGAGCAGATAGCAGCTGTGGATTGTAAGAGCCCACCTTGTGAAAAATGCCTCTTTAAACAGAATGAGGAAACTGAGGGATGGGTGAGTTGTAGCTCACCCAAGGCTCAGAGGCAAGTGGGATCAGAGCCACACTTAGAATCTGGGAGTGCATAGTGTCCAGTCCTGTACTCAGAGGTTTTCTTCCGAATGGGAGATAGGCTGCAAAAAAAAAAAAAAAAAAAAAAAAAAAAGGGGGGGGGG
>NW_017729025.1:152128917-152144839 GCF_001723915.1 Gavialis gangeticus | reverse complement strand
AAAAAAAAAAAAAAAAAAAAAAAATGTGGGGGGGAGACAGGCTGCACTAACCCACTGTAGGGAAGATATTTCATCATGACCAGGGGGAACATCATGACCATTAAGGCAGTTGTCTTACTTGCAGGGGAAAACCACTTTCTTGGCAGGGTAGGACCTTGACTGAGGTAATGTATAGTTGACCTCCCACTTTCTCTTCTAGTGGGAAGATCTTGGCTTTACGCCCATGTTATGGAAATGGAAGACTCCTTCTGTGGCCATATGGCTGAGGGCAAGTTATAATTCAGGGGCATCTGAACCCCAAGTCTCCAGGATTGGCCCCGCACATAGGATACTTGCCAAAGGATTTAGAAGCATCTGAAGCCCCAGGAAGCGGTTGAGGATGTCTGCTGGCAGTAGGGCCACATATGGTTCTTGAATGATTCACGGATTTGGAATTGATTTGGCTTGGAAGATGAAAAATTTTCCTTTAAAAAAAAAAAAGGAGACTCCTCCCTAGCTTGCTCCTGCAGCCATAAGACTGAGGGCATGTAAAACTCAGGGCATCTGAACCCCAAGCCTCCAGGTTTGGGCTTGCACATAGAACACCTGCCAAAGGATCTGGAAGTATCTGAAGCCTCAGGCAGGGGTGGAGGATACTTGCTGGTAGCAGGGTCTCATATGGTTCTTGAATGATGCACACAGATTTGGAATTGATTTGGCTGATTTGACTTCGGACACAAAAATTTTTCCATAAAAAAAAAAATGCTAACAGCCTGTGTCTGGTGAATTCTTATACTGGAAAGAAGATGAATGAGAACCATTAGACTCTAGCATAGCAGTTTATAAATGAAGTGAGTGAGGGGATGGTTTGTGAGAATGAACCATGTGAAACCACCGCATCTCACTTTCTCTAATTTGCTCTCTAATTAATTGATGTCTGTGTCTGTGTTGATTTGTGTTGGTGCCGTGGTGATGACTCTTATGAGAGCCCTGCTTTCAACTTGATTATTTCTTTACCTGAGCAAGCCATTTAAAAACACCAGCTAGCTAGTAGCTACCTCTTTGCCCTGCTCCAGGGAAACAGTCAGTGACAGTTGCTGCCTCCCAACCCTACAATCCAAATTAACATGACATTTAAAGGAGGGGAGAAAGGAGATAGTAATGTTCCCATTTTACAAATGGGGGTGTGAGGCACAGGGGGAAGGCTTAAGAGTTGTTCAAGGTCATATAAGAAGCATATAGCAGAGATGGGAATTGAGCCTAGCTCTTCTGGGGCTCAGCCCATGCATGTAACCATAGTCCCAGCCTCCCTTTCTGAAGAAGTTCTACTGCAATGGGGGCTAAAAAAAGATCATAGAAAATGAGGGTTGGAAGGGACCTTAGGAGGTCATGTAGTCCAACCCCCTGCTCAAAGCAGGACCAGCCCCAACTAGATATTTTGTGGCAGGCATGTCACAAATTAACCCCATATTTTCTCTGAGTATGACTGATCCCCTCCTTCTGCCAGATCATCTGTTCTTCTTTCTGCTCCCTGACCAATCTGCTGCTCTGTTTTCTGTTCCCTGCCCTGTCTGACACTGCACTGTTTGCTTCCTCCCTGGTTTGACAAGTGCCACACACAGAGGCTGCCCATACCATTTCGGCATCCCTGACACAGGCTGGCCACCCCTGTTTGACTGTATGAGAGATTGTAGACTGCTTGGTGAAAAGGTGGTTGAAATGTCAGTGTGGTAGCAGCCAGTTTGAGAATGTGATACCCCCACGTGTCAACCTAGCAGGCTACAGGACAAAGACAGAGATAGGTATATTGGCAGAGAAGCAAAGGAACTGGCAGAACTTTACACTGAGTAGTGTAACAATATAACAGGAGAGTGCCCCCCTCCATGATAGACCTAGTAGACAGGTTAAGCTAGCTTTTTTAATAGAATTTCCTACAAAACACATGTGCAAAGGATACATGATTTTTTTGGTCCAAATTCTGATTGTCCTATGTGATCAACACCCCCTGTATGAGTGTGAATATTTCAGTCTGTCATATAGACATACTCAGTCCTTTAAAGACCGATTGCATTTCAGACTACATCTGAATTCAGTTGCTCCTTGCTAAGAACTAAATCTCGGGAGCTGCTAGCAGCTGGAATGATTAAAACTCACCCCATGTTCCAGCGTATACTGGGCTGATGGAGAATAGAATTATCCAAGGGAACGGACCTGGTGAAATCTAAAATACATGCTGTGGTCCCTCCACCTGCACGCTGATTGGTTAAAAGCAGCTCATGCTGGATTTGCTGAGAAGAAACCAAGGGGAGGTTTTATTTTAAAGAAGGTGGGGGTGAGAGAGTAATATTGTCTGAGGATAATTTTGATTGGCTGGGGGAGGGCAGGAGCCAGCGAGAGTGCTGAGCCTGCATTCATGAGATACAGTAAGAAAGCTCATTCTCTCTGCCTCTCGCTTCAGATGCAGGGATGGACCACAGAGCTGTGACTGTATACTAGCAGAGAGCATGATTGGACTGGAGTCTCAAAGGAGTGTCAGCAGCACTGTGAATGAAGCTCCGTGGCTCACTTACCATAGGCTCTGTCTGTGTGAGAGGAAACAGGGATCATTAAAGTGAGCGGAGCATCTCAGGGCAGAGCAATGTGGCTAAGAGCAACGGGGCATGGGATCCGTTCACCTTTTGGATAATTTCTGTTCTTGCCCACAAAGCTGTGCAGCGTCCCCTGTGCAAGTGGGTGGCACGTGGAGCCAAGGTTTTATATGGCATTTGCGATAAATGCAAGATCCAACTTTTTTCTAAATTTTGTTGCTTTGGGTACAGTGTCTCTCTCTCTCTCTCTCTTTTTCGTTTTTGGTAGTGGGGTGGGCCGGGGGGGGAAAGTGTGACACCGGAGGGAATGTTTTCTTGTTCAGAAGTCTCTCTCACGCGGAAGCACGCTGTTCCCTTACTCCTGGCTAAGCAGACTCCAGTTCACCAACTTGCACGCTTAACTCCTTGACAGAATGGCAGGCCAAAGAACAGCTGGTGCAAAGCAATAGGGGGATAAGGAAAGAGGAAAATAATTAATAAGCCTATCACCCCTACCGCCAACACTCAGCAACTACTGCATCACTGCTAACCACGGACTGCTCGGAAGTCACCATGCGCAGGTCTAGCACCGATGAATCGACCTATCACAGGAGCCCTTCTTTGGACAGCAAGGATTACAGTTTTCCAAATGGCGCCTTCCGTCGCTACAGCAGCATGTATGGCGGCCAATTTGGAGCTGCCAGCAACTCATTTTTTGGATTCCACACCAATCCAGGCCCTAAGGCCACCAAGGCTAAGTACACGTCCCCCAAGGGAAACAAGTACGTTGTCTTTTACCTGGATCTCTCATTTATTTTTCTCCTAGAACTGAAGAGGTGCAGCATGGCTCACAACTGTCTCCAGTGTATCAAGTACCTAATGTTTGTCTTCAACCTTCTCTTCTGGGTGAGTACATGCTTCAGACCACAAGATGTTTGCATTTGTGTTTATTAAGTTTGTGGTGGTTTGTAAAGTTGTTTGCGGTGCTTTATAAGATTATTGTTTCTTTTACGCTTCCTAACAGCTAAAAATCGGATGTAAGTGAGGTCTAGGCCAGTCCTCCTTTGGCTGTGGTTAGATGGAGCCAAGATAATATGGGTGGTTCTACAACCCCAACACTAAAACCCTGATATAGGGCAAAATACACTGTATGCAAGGTCACTTGTATAGATGTTCTTTGTTACCTGGAAGTTGTATGTTCACTGCATGGCCTTGATTCTTCATGAGTTCAATCTGCACCTAACTTTGAGTATTTGAATGGTCTCATTGGAATCAGTAGGACTATTTGTGTGCTTAAAAATAAGCAAGTGCTGAAGTGCTCTGCTAGACTTAGGACAATGTGCTTAGTATCTTACACTATTCAGTTGGTTATGAGGAATCTGCAGATAATTTTTCTTCCCCATCATTGCTGGCTCCCTGTGTGAGTATTTCCTCTCAGAGTTGTATATCTAAACTAAAATGCAATGCCTGTCTCACCTAGTTTGAATTATTTGAGGTGGTTATTTCATGGCCTGAATTCACCTGAATAGGAGATACTCATGGGCCACCAGGGCACACATGACAGGACGTATCTGCATGCATCTCTATGTCATTTTAATAGATTAAGCAGCTGGCAAAAGCTGGCAGGTGGGTATTTCTCTGTAGTGAGGGTCCTGAATGCTGTGATCCATGTTAAAATGAAGTAACTTGATTGATAAAATGGAAGAGAAAGGGAGTTCTTGTTGAAGGTAGCCCACTGCAGTCCCCAGTGTGGGAGGTTCTTTTAATGGGGGCCTGTCTTCAGTTACTTCATTTGTGTTGCCCCCAGTGTGGACCATTGATGTGCTAAGGCAGAAAGGAGTGTCGTGGCAGCTCTATATTGGCACAAGAAAGGACATGGGGTAGGGGGGAGTGTATTGTAGCTGAAACTCCTTGCTTGCTTACTACAGATTCTCTATGCTATCATGCCTTGCCAGAGGTGAAAGAAAAGGATGTGTGCACTAAACTGAAAGAGGATTTTTTCCCCCTGTATTAAGCACTAGAGTACAGCTGCTAAAGCCATGCATGCTGCAGTGTCTTGTGCATCAAAAAGCACCACATGTAGGTAAGTTCCACTGGTATGAGTAATACCCCAATGCTGAGGGGTCAGGATGTAATAAACTAATATGCATCCACTGAGTGTCCTGGTTCAAAGAAGGGCTATAAAAAAACAGAGAGGGGGGCCTTTTAAAGCTCCAGATAAGCTGATAGAAAGTGTCTCGATGGGACTGCAGCTTGTCTTCCAGCTCTGATTTTCGCATGCTGCTGGGGTCCCATAGGTCGCCTGATGTTTATCCCAGCTTATTCCAAAGCTTCCTGAAAAAGAAAGGGATGCTGGTTCTTGCTCTTTTAAGCCTTTTGCTTCCTCTTGGACAATCAGCCGCCTCTGACCAAGATTATGGAGCAGTCAGCAATCTGAACGGTGTGCCAGAGAAATCCGATGGAGTTCTGGCATGAATAGCCCTTTTAAAAACTATGTTTGGTGGTGCCACAAAGGCTGTTCTCCCTGTGCTGCTTCCTTTTATTCCATTCAGCCTGAACCGAAGCTTATGCATATGTTTAAAAATGTATTGCTGCGTGCAATGTGCATGCATTTACAATGGGAAGATGCCAGGCTATTTCCTCAGAGTGTTTCACAGTGGCAAAGCTGTAATAGTTTTTCAGTAGTGGGGGTGAGGGTTGGAGAGGGAGATTTTCTTCCACTGAAACCATCAAAGCTTTTCCCAAGCATTTTGGGGGGAAAGGGCTGGTTAAAATGAAAGAAAATATGCATCATAACAGTGCAGGCACAGGGGATGGGTGGTGTCAAGTGCTGCAGCACAGTCTCTACTTTGTTTCCCTTTGACATGCTTCGTGCACAGCGGGAATGATTGATGATGATCGTGTCCAAATGAGGTTTGCACGGTGGGTAGCTGGAACGGACGTGGATCTTCACCTTCTCACATGGCAGAGAGTAAATCCAAAGAAGTTATTCGAAGGTACTGGCTTAAGTGGATCCACATTAAAAAAAAAAAAAAAATACAAAGGACTTATTTCTAATGCTTGGATCATGCTTTGGCGTTTTGTTTTTGCTTTTAAAAAGTTGCTGCCAGTCACCTGGCTTGTAATATTGGCTGAGAAATGAAAGGAAAAGAGTTTATAGAGTGCTTAGGAGAAGCAGGATTCTTCTTTGACTGAATACCTGCCAAAGTATTTTGCTGTCCTCTTATCCTGTTCTAACTCTGTACCCTGCCCAACCTTTCCAGATGACAAAAGAAAGCAAGAGGAGAAACAGTCTTTTTCTAGCCTGTGCCTTCTAAATACAAACAGCAGAAGTTGTCGCCCCCCACCCCCCATTACATTAAATGTGAGAGAGCCCCTGCTCCCACGGCCTCTTTCTTCTTTGTGCCTGGTTATGAAAAAATGTTTGGATTTTCTTTTCACAAAATGTAGTTCTCTTTTGCTCTGCCTCCCCTATTGAACAGCTTCGTGTACATCTGTGGGCTCTCCCTCATCTGAAAAGGGGGGACATCAGCAGACTACACTGAGGACTAGCTCCTGTGGGTCAGTGCTGCATTTCTGAGGAAAAATCTTGGCTATGAGTATGGTAAATTTATAAATGACACAATCCCAAAGGCCTTGATTTTAAACATTTCTGGCAGGCTTTATTGCTTTAGGTGTTGTACTTGTATTGTAAAATTTTTACAAGCTGTCATGCAGCTTGTGAAATTAGAGCAAAAATCTCCTCCATTGTCTTGCAGCTGGGTCAAACACAAAGAGTTTTTGCAGCTGTCAATGGCTGAGGTGTCTGACCGAATGCAGATCTATCCCCTGGTAATGCATGCCATAAGTCACTGGCATAGGGCTAGATTCTCATCACTTTATATTCCTTGAGTAGCTCTTTGCTCCCTAAAGAGTCCTGTTTGAATTCATTATTCACTCTTGGAGTAGTGTGCTCCTCAACTCAAGTATGAATATCAGAATGTGGCCCATAATTGTTAGAAGGCAGCACTGTATGTCTAATGGGACTTGTCACAGAGATGTCATTTCCCTGAGAGTCACCATATGCAATATTCATTGTATTGCTATGTTGGCTCATCAGCTCCCTGAAAGACTTTCTTCGCCTGATGTATAAGGCGTGCCTAGGATTGTTCAGTTATACAGCCTTTGATTTTCTTGTGCTGAATCCCTCTAGCTCTGGAGATCTCACCTGATCACTAAGCAGATATTCTCCTTGAGAAATACCCGGGAAAACAACCAGATTCTTTCTACCTTCCATTGTCTTTACATGCACAGTTTCCTTGAAACGGTCGCTGAAATGAACAACTTTGTTTTTGTGCAAATAACTTCAGGCTCTGCTGAGCCTACTTTTGTTGGTGGGGATGGTACTTTACCAAAGTAGGATTAAGGTCCCAAAGGCAGCATGAGTGTTACACAAAGGTAAAGAGCAACTCTTTGTTTTACCTTTTATATTTTCCCAGACTTATCTATATGCTCAAGAACCACCTTTCTAAAATGCAGAAAAAGGAAACAAGGTAGATCATACTTGTGTTTCCTATATCTCTTTCTGTCTTACAGAACCCTATGCTGGAAGAAGCAGGAGATTAGTTATTAACTCTTACAGGTTTTTTTTTAAAAGGACATTTGTTTGACACGTTAGATAATGAAATAACCAACAGAAAATATGAAAAAGGAAAGAATCTCCTGAGCACTGATACGCTAAGGCACAGATACTGAAAACTGAAGAGGGCATAAGAGGCAGAGGAGAGCAGTTCAGTCCAGTGGCAGAGCCCAGGGTGGGAGTGCAGTGGTGCAGTTGCACCCCACTTTGATTTCTGCTCCACCCAAAATTTAAAAACAACTGCCTAGCCGTGGCAGCAGCATTTCTGTTTAGGCAGCAGTGAGGAAATCAATTGACTTCATGGCTCATTGTAATCTGCCTAATTCCTTCTAAACTCTTCATTTCACAGTCGTTAATGATCCTCACTCATTTTTAATGATCTTGATGTTCCACTAATTAAGCTATTTTTCTTTATGCCATTCTGCTGTCTGCTACTGGGTCCTGGTAGTGGACCTCCTATTTCACAGTCCTGTAGACTTTTTTTAACTCTAGCTAGAAGTGTTAACTCAAGTGAACATTAACTCAGGTGTGGAAATAACTTTCAGTGGAGCATTGCATCCACTGCCAATATGCTTAAGAAGGCTAGGTTTTGATTTGTGAATCTGAAAAAGAGATGTATATTTATTGCTAATGATTGCAGAGCTAATGAAACATCTTTTGATTATTTTTTGCCTCGTTTGTTTTCTTATGAGATGATATAGCAAATTAATGCACCTTTCAATAAAGTTATATTTGTTTTTGTTTCAATCTCATTAATTAAACTTCTCATTTCTTTTAACGGGAGAAAAGTATATATTGTGTTACGTGTGATGATGCACCACACTAACAGCACCCCCCCCACTTTCAAAATCCTAGATCTGCCCATGGTTGGGTTAATTCTCATTGCTCATCTCTATACAAATGTTGTCTTCTCCATATTAAAACATATTAAAATGGTTTTTAATGTTAGGACTTCAGGCCTTGGAAGGGATCCATGAACATATTCTTTTGTGTTGATGAAATCACTGGTTGAAAAGGGGGAAAAATTGTCACGCATGGCTTTTTGATTTGCCAGGTGCCATCTACTTTGTATGTCAGACGTAGGATGAGTAACCAAGAAGGCTACTTTCTTCCGTGCTGGTCTTAGAGCCAATGTTGCATAAACTCTCCTGTTGTTTCATCTTTCAACCCGTATAAAATTCTTGACAGCTCTGAAGTGTGACACTGCTGCACCTTGGCTTCCAAGGCAGCTCTTTTACAGGCTCAGCTGCAACAATCTGAAATACAGGTTCTCAAGTTTGATGTACAGACATTGGGCATTAGCATGGTGTGGGAGGCAGGAAGATATCCGCTACAAAATAGAAAGAAAACCATGTTTTAAGAAAGGAGATAAATATTGGTTAAAACTTTCAGGATGGTACCACCTATCTCTCTTTGCTGGGTTACTACTTATAAACATTTCTCCTTTGAATGGATGAGATCATAATTTGTATCATAAGTACAAAAAATACTTGACATCACCACCTTGTGCTTAGGGGTTGATACCCCAGGTCATCAGTAAACAGGATTTAAGGCCAGTATATGACACTGGCTGTGCTTCTGCAATAAGGTTTAAGATCCTTCCTTCAGTCCTCTGTGCAGGATGTCTGGAGTTTGGCCCTGGGCATCCATAGGTAAAGTGCAGTACATGCTTGGAACCCTCCCTTTTTTTCTCGCACACATGCATACATACTGGAAGTTAGGGAATGGGCAGGAAGAGGCAGAGAACAGGTGAAGGCTTGGTTCTGTTTTCAGAAACTCGTTAGTCAGCCTGGTTAGTTGGTACACCAGAGGCATTGCCAGTACTGAACTGCAACTCCGTGGAAATAATTGAGGGGAAGGGAGAGGGAACTATCGCTCTCTGAGAGAGAGTTCCTCCATGTGCTGCTTTTAGAGACACAGTGGTACATCACCTCTCTCATTATAGGCTGTATCCTAAAGCCAAAAAATCCAGCCTTTGGCATGCAAATTCTAAAAGAGGAAAAGACTCCCAATGCACTGACTCTGCAATGTACTCCAGACAGCAGGCCATGAGGCACAGGCTAATCTTAACGTGTCGTTGGGCAGCTGCTGCATGAATGATTCAGTCCTTGTATGCTGACCTCCCCCATTATGACCACTGGGTGGGGGTAGAGGGATATCTCTCACCTTCTTATCACCCCAGCCAAACCTGCTGACCCAATTAACTCTTGAAGAATTGCTTCTGTCTGACCAGGTGTTTGTTCCTATAGAAGTGAATATTTGGAGGGGGAGGGGGCAGGGATGGTAGCAGGAATCTGATGATTTTGTTGAAGTAGTTTCGTCACCCTTCATACGCATCAATTTACTGGATTGGGCTGAATACATCTGGCAAGAAATCTCATTGAGTGTAAATGGCTGAGGATTGTCATCCTAGTTGTTCAAGGGATCAGACATATAATCAGTAGAGACAACACTTCAGTAGGTCACTGAACTGGTCAAAAAGTTCCCCCTTCCCTCAGCAATTTCAGTTTAGACCTGGTGCCAGGGCCAGATTAATGCATAGGCAGAATAGGCACGTGTCCAGGGCCCCAAGTGAAGAAGGCATGCAGTTGTGCTTATTTTCATACTATAATTATCGAGTGGAGACACACAGACACACACACACACACACACACACACACACACACACAGACAGTATTGAGTAGGGGGCCCATGTGTTTGTTTGCCTAGGGCCAACTAAAGGGTTAATCCAGTCCTTCTTGGTGCCTCTATTCTCTTTCCTGTAGTACTGAAAGAGGAAAAATGGTGCTACCTGTGCCCTTGAGTGGCTAAAGAAACAAAACATGGTGCATACTAGTTTCTTCTGCTTGCATTTCTAAAGTGAGGATGGAGGTAACAGGAGCTGGTAGGAAACTAAGGGCTGAACTGTAGAACCCTTCCTCACCTTCACAACCCTTATCTAAGAAGGCTCACTGGCTTCCGTATCCTCCTTTGTGCAAGTGCTCATTTGGAAGCGTTGTGTATCCAGAACCCTGTTATCTGTTAGGACCATGCCTTCTCTCTTGGAAGGGACTTGGATGTACAGGCAGTTCTCGACTTACAACGTTTCGAGTTACAACGTTTTGCACTTACAACGTTTATAAATTAACACTGTGGTTCAACTTTACGATGTCAGTTTTGACTGTACAACATTTGATCCGATGCAATGTCACACCAGCAAACAAGTTCGCTCTGTCACCCATCTCCCTGGAGAACATCTGTCCAAATTTCCTTGGACACGTTCTTTAAGAAAGCAGACAAGACTCCAGAAAAACCTGCAGCCAAGACTCCTGAGAAGACTCCAGCCAAGAGCCCTTCAAAAAGTCCAACCAAGAGCCTTTGAAAAAGTCCAGCGAAGTCACCTCAAAGAAGTCCTTCCGAATCAATATGATTGCTATTTACAATATAAATACATTAATGTAGCTATGTTACTCATCTATAATTGATCGAGCACAACATTCAGGGGTATTTTTGGTGAAAATAGGGTATCAGGCGTTGGTTCAGGAGCCAATCCCCCATTTATAACATTGCTTCTTTTGAGAAAATTGGTTCCAAGTTACGACGTTTCGACTGAAGACATGGTTTTCAGGAACCAATTGCATCGTAAGTCCGAGGACTGCCTGTATATTTACCACCTACCCAAAAGAGAGACTTTAGGATAAAAAATAATTAGAAACAAAACCAGGCTCTTAATAGAAAAGAAAAATGCATCTCGGACTGATTTTTGCCAGGTGCCTTCTCTATATGCCAAAAAGCTGATGAAATGGACCCATAGAATATGCTGTATTTTGGTTATGAAGAAAATGACATACCTAAAACACTTAGTACAGTCATAACTGAGTGCTCCTTGTTTGGGCCACTGGCAGATGATAAATTCAAAGCAGTCAGACCCCAGTATTGCATCATTTCTAATACCTTCTCCCCTGGCATTTTAACTTGAAGAGTTTGAAGGCTGGCCTATCTTTGCTTCTCGTGCATGACTTGTCGTCAGTAGAGCTTGTGATCCATTCGACAGCAACTAATGTGATGTAATTCATTTTGTTTGTGTGTCATGTCTCTTTCCCCCGCCATGTGTCTCTTTGGATTATTAGCTCTTTAGGGCAAGGATCGCCTGCTATTCTGTATTCATGCAGTGCCTTACACAATAGGTCCTATTTTCAGATGGCCCTTAAAATTAGTAATTAGTTAATAATAGCATTGCACTGTGATTACTTTCTTTTTATTGAACATAACTTCTGGAACAGAAAGGAAATTTGTGTAGGACACAATGGCTGCAGAAGGCATTTCTGAATTGAGCTAAGCTGATAAAATAAGCACTGTTTGGTCTGCAAAAAATGAAAATGTAGAGTTGTATAGTAAAGCTATCAAATGAGGAATGCTCATGGGGGTTTCAGCTGGCAGATTATATTTCTTAGCACTGTCCTGTAATTGTTTCTCCTGAAAATGGTAAGCCATCACAAGATGCTACAGAAGTAAATGTAATTGAATTGCAATCCGTAATTGGACTGTCATACTATAATGCATCTAGAAATCTCTCCTCAATAAAGAAAAAATACTACTTTGAAATGCACATGCACAACTAGATCATACACTTCAACATAATTCAAAACAATTGGCTGAGGCTTTCTCTGGAGACGCTGCGTACTTGAAATAGCAAGGGTAGGAGACCAGGGGGCTGGTATGTTAGCACTGAAGAGCCGTAATTTAATTTTAAGCATTTCTTCAGTACCTATACATATGCTCCAAGCTCTTGAGAGCTGTTGTAATTCAAATGCCCATAGTGTCTCGTGTATTCAGCATCCTGCATTTCAAAATGGTGGTAGGAGCTCTTTAACTAAAGCTCATTTATCAAGCTTTAGTTAAAGTGCCCCAGCCACCATTTGAAATGTGGGGACACTGAATGCATGAGATGTTGCAACATGCTGGAGCATTCTGATTAGAATGCTCCAGCAGATTCAATTAATTGTGTAAAAGTGCCTATTAATGTTTCAGGCAATCTGACCTTTCCTTTTTACCCACTCTCCAAGTACTGTTGCATCTGAACTATGATTCTGCACAGTGGCCTTGCCTTCTTTCAAGTCTATTCAAAATATTGCTGCTAAAAACATCTGGCTCACTGCTCTCGCTCTCTCCACTTCAAATACTAGCTTCTTCTTGTCCTTACCTACAAGAGCCTTCCTGATTCAGACACACCCAGTCTATCTACCTTTTCTGTTATTTTCTTGCAATATCAACTCTTGTCTACTCTCTGGCTGTGATCAGCCACTTTTCTCATGAGCATACGTTAATTTTTATTTTCATCTCCTCTCTCATGGGGAAATAACTCCCCTCACTGTAACTTTGCTCTGTCTATCCCTCTTTAACACTTACCTCTGCTGTAGTGCCAAATGCTACCATGTGTCAACATTATTGCTACTGATAATGCATTTATTATGCACATTAGTTGCACATAATCTGTGCTAATTCATGTTATTTGCACCTTGCTGTCTCTTCTCCCACAGCTCTCACTTTGTTCCACGTTGCTTGCTGTTTGTAAACTTTTCCAGGCAGGGTCGCTCTTTTCTCTGTATATTCTTCCTGTACCAACCCTTACAGATCTCCAACATTGCTGAGGCCTTTAGGCATAACAGTAATACAAACAGCATTGCAGCAAACTCACACTTTGTTACTTCTCATTTGGCACTCACAGTCAGTGTAGTTAGCTCTTGGCTTTCATTAATACTAAATTCACATGCACGAAGTGCTTCTGTTGAAATAAATGAGTCTTTCCTCTGACATCAATAGGATTTGGTTCCCTTGGGCTTTGAGGCCAAGAAAAAAATAATATGGGTAGGGGATACTTAGAAGGGTGTGGGTGTTACACACTCATAGGTATTAGAGAGGTAGTTAGCTATGTTAGCCTCAAGTTATAGAAGGCAGGTCAGGGTGGTACCTTATAGACTAACTCATTCCTATCTACTAGTTATCATACCATGGACAAAAGGTAATGCTTTTTTAAAGCAATGCCTCAAATCCTATTTTTCATAACAGATGTAAGGACTTAGGAGCCCACATGTCTCAAAGATTTAGAAGATATCTAAGACTTAGGAGGTGCTTGAGATGATTACAATGTGTAGCTGTCCAGGGGCTGGTTTTGAATTAGCTAGATTGAGGACCAAGAACATTGGAACCACTGCTTTCGGTCCTCAGTCTAGCTAGTTCAAAACCAGCCCCTGAACAGCTACATGTGGAGACATGGACTGTAGCAATCCTGTGTATTCAGGGTTCTGGCAGGGAATGAAGCTTGTTCTGCCACAGGTTCCCTGCTATCAGAATCTGAGCTAGCTAATTTAAAAATATGTTTACACGAGATGCAGCCACACCTCTAGATTGAAGAGTTACCCTTGGCCTCTCCAACAGTAATTAAAAAATGGAAATTACCAGTAGGGGCTTTAAAAAAAAAAAAAAAAAAAGAAGTCATCCAGTATCTTCAGTTGCTTAACGTTTACACCCTGCCATGTGCTATTTGAGTACTCAGGAACCTTGTAGTACCCAGGTGAGGCATTCAGTTATGTTACTATACTTATCACAAATGCAGGCCAATGTTTTTTTTAAAAGTGTCTGAAACTTTTGCAATCTTTTTCGGAGTTCGTATCCAAGCTGGGATTCGAACTCAGGAGACCCTGGCTCCCAGTTCTGTGCTTACACCACTGTGTCTGTTAACAGTAGTTTTTTAAAAATGGGACTACAATTATGAAAGATCACACTCTACTTCTTAAAAAATTAAATGTTCATATAAAAATGTTAAGGACTTGTGTGTTACTGTTGACAAGTGTAAGACTAGGTCTATACTAGAATCTCTTTCTGGGATAATGAAGTCAGGTGGGAGTATGATTTGTTACGATAATTTTATACCATCAAAAAGCTGTTCTGTATGTATAGCATCCATGGCAAAATTATCCTTTTCCAGTAGGAGTTTCATTCAGAGAACTGATAAATTATGCTGGCAAAAGAAATCTTGCCAGTACAAACTGTCTTTCAATTAAGGGGATTTGCTATAACTATACTGGCAAAAACTTTCTAGCATAGACAAAACCTAAAAAACACCAATGCTATCTTTATGCCTTCTGAGCAGCCCTGAATTTGAAGAAATAGACTGGAGCAAGTTGTGTGGGGTGCAATTGGTGATATGTTTATGCTTTCTTGATTTGCTTGATGTTGAAGAATGATTCCTTTCTGTGAATGTAAAACTCTGGTCTGGTCTTCTGTCAAGGCCACGTTGAGCCCTTGGAGGTTTTTGCATATGTGAAACTTGGAAGTGTGACTTTAGGAGTTATAAATTAATAGGGCACGTCCAGACAATCAGGAACATGCAGTGTGTGGTGCTGCAGCCCCGTCTGCAGTGCTGCATGCTGTATGTGATGCTTATTCAGGCATTCCCCACACTGCTAATCTGTAGCACGGGGGTGTTTTTTAAGAATGAGAGATCCCAGTATCAGAAAAACCCGTGCCCAAAAAAAGCAGGGTAGCACACATGGCAACAGCACATGCTGCCTGAAACTGGAACCTGGCTGGTCGGAGCCACGCTCTGGCTGTGGCCAAGCCTCCTGCTGCTGGGGGCAGGGAAACCTGCAAAATCAAAGGTGCTGCTGTGCACATGGCCAGGAGCATAGCTGGGCAGTCAGCTCTCTGTAGGTAAGGCTAATGGGGGGAGAAAGTGTGTGGGGGGGGGCAGATGGAGGCCCCCGCAGTGAGGGAGAGTGGGGCAGGGGCTCAGGCAGGGGCAGGTATTGCTCAATCAGGGCAGTGAATGTGACCCTGGGGCAGGAGTGGGATGGGGCCATGGATGGCTCATTCAGGGGGTACAGGAGGGTATGGGGGGGTGGCTCCCCATCATTGTGTGCACCCTCAGGGGAGTGGGGAGTGGGCCAGGGGGGGAGTGGGCCAGGGCTGGACTGGGGGTATGCTCAGCTGTGCAGGGTGGGTGGCATTGGGGGTGCTGGGGGGAGTTTGGGGGGCTATAGCCACCCCAAAATTCCCCATAGTCCCCCCATAAACAGCTTCCCTAGACAGTCTAATCCACTGCCTCACTATTCTAACAGTGAAGAAGTTCTTCTGGATATCCAATCTAAACTGTGCTGCAACTTCAAGCCACAGGTCCACATCCTCCCCTTTGCAGCAAGAAAGAAAAGGTGCTTTCCCTCTTCTTTATGGCATCCCTTCAAGAATTTGAAGACTGCTGTCATGTCTCCTCTTAAGTACTTTTTCCACAAGCTGAACACACCCAACTCTTTCAGTCTCTCCTCATATGACTTGCCTTCCAAGCCCTTGATCATCTTTGTTGCCCACCTCTGGACCATCTCTAACTTTTCAACATCCTTTTTAAAATGTGGAGCCCAGAATTGCCCACACTACTCCATAGTTTCATAGTTGGTAGGGTTGGAAGGGACCTGAACATACCATCAAATTTGACCCCCTGCCATGGGCAGGAAAGGGTGATGGGGTCAAACAACCCTAGCAAGGTGTTCATCCAGCCTCCTTTTGAAGACCTCCAGGGTAGGAGCCAGCACCACTTCGCTTGGAAGTTGGTTCCAGATCCTAGCTGCCCTGACTGTGAAGTAGCACCTCCTGATATCTAGCCTGAATCTATCCTCTGCCAGCTTGTGACCATTATTCCTTATCAATCCTGGTAGTGCTTGGGGAAACAGGGACTCTCCCATAGCCTGCTGGTCCCCCTTGGCCAGTTTGTAGACGGCCACCA
>NW_017729025.1:152127024-152128746 GCF_001723915.1 Gavialis gangeticus | reverse complement strand
ATGACAAGGTACAGTTGGCCTTCCTGACCACGTCCCCACATTGGCGGCCCATGTTCATTTTGACATCAATAATGACTCCAAGATCCTTTTCTGTCCCTGCACTGAGGAGAAGGGAGTTCCCCAGCCTGTAGGTATGCTGCTGGTTCTTCCTCTCCAGGTGCAGCACCTTGCACTTGTCAGTGTTGAAACCCATCCTGTTCTCATCTGCCCACCCCTGCAACCTGTCTAGATCTAGTTGCAGCCTGTCCCTCTCCTCCAGCGTGCCCACTTCTCCCCACATCTTAGTGTCATCCGCGAATATGAACAAGGTGCTTTTTACCCCCCCGTCCAAGTTGCTGATGAAGATGTTGAACAGTGTGGGCCGTTGGGGATCCCAGTGGGGGGGAGATGCCCTGGTACCTGCTCAAAAAAATGGAGGCAAAGAAATTGTTAAAGAGGTCAGCTTTGTCATCTGGTGCAACCACCAGATTTCCTAGTGTGTCCTGCAGAGGCCCCACAGTACCCAGTAGGCCTCCAGATGAGGCCTACCCAGTGTCAAGTAGAGAAGTACTGTCACTTCCCGAGTTGAGACTTGGTGGCTTTGGCTTTGAATGCTGGATACATAAAATGAAAGAGGGTGTATTGTTTTTATTAGGTGCTTGTATGTTTAAATTATTATGCAACAGCAGTAGGTGGCACTACAAACTGAGCCATCAGCACAGATGCATTTCTGAGTCACTGGCTGAGAGTTAAATCTCTACAGAAAGATAGTAGCTGATGGCTGAAGCAAAATGAGGTAATGGCACCAGAAAAACTGCAAAGATTTGTATATACGGAGGGGTGAGAGGCAGAGGTCTGACTTCTTTTCTGACTCCTGAGTTGCAGGAGGTTTTTGAAGTGGACATACAATTCGTTTGCAATGAAAAGACAATGTTGAAGAGGCCTTCAGGCACAGCTGTAGTACAAAACAATTTACTTTCTTGGCAGCCCCAACCAAGCCCCAAACATCCCATTTTTATTGTTTTGCTGAAAGTGAAAAACTTGACGCTCAATTTTTCACGACTTTCTGACACTGGCCTTTGCTTCTTAACAAGCACTCCACAAAACCTTTTTTTTTCCAGGGCAAAAAGCTATTTTATTAGTCTAAAGTAGTATTGTTCCAACTACATTGATTTTTGTGAGCAGAAGGAAATACTCTGATAATCTAGTCTGGGCTTCTGTGTCAAACGGGCCATAGAATTTCATTCAGTGACTCCTGCAGTGGAGGGAATTATTTTTTCCTGCTCTGTTATGAAGCCCAATAACTTGTAGAATGAACTCATTTGTTTAATTAACAATTATTGTATCTTCACAGTCTGCACAACATTAAGAATATGAGGAAAGTTCACAGGAGCAGTTGGATTCCAGATAACTGTGTTTATTAACTACACGCAAGTATCCAAGACCTGACTATGTGTGTGCACAGTTATTCTGGTTGAGTTGCTGATGGTTTCTGCAGCAGAAGAGTAGGAAGTCCACTAGAGCAGTGGTTCTCAACCTTTTTTGTATACCGGGACCCATTTGTAAACACTGGCCAGTCCTGACCCAGTGCCACTCACTCCCAACCCACTGCCCCCATGCCCCAGCACCCCAATGAGTGGGGCAGGGGAGGCCCCAAGCAGCCCCTTGAAGGCTGGATCTGCACCAGCCTGCAAGGGAAAAGCCATGGTTTTCCATGTTTTTCTCCTTTAAAGGAGAATCCAT
>NW_017729025.1:152109224-152116882 GCF_001723915.1 Gavialis gangeticus | reverse complement strand
AGAAGGGAGTTCCCCAGCCTGTAGGTATGCTGCTGGTTCTTCCTCTCCAGGTGCAGCACCTTGCACTTGTCAGTGTTGAAACCCATCCTGTTCTCATCTGCCCACCCCTGCAACCTGTCTAGATCTAGTTGCAGCCTGTCCCTCTCCTCCAGCGTGCCCACTTCTCCCCACATCTTAGTGTCATCCGCGAATATGAACAAGGTGCTTTTTACCCCCCCGTCCAAGTTGCTGATGAAGATGTTGAACAGTGTGGGCCGTTGGGGATCCCAGTGGGGGGGAGATGCCCTGGTACCTGCTCAAAAAAATGGAGGCAAAGAAATTGTTAAAGAGGTCAGCTTTGTCATCTGGTGCAACCACCAGATTTCCTAGTGTGTCCTGCAGAGGCCCCACAGTACCCAGTAGGCCTCCAGATGAGGCCTACCCAGTGTCAAGTAGAGAAGTACTGTCACTTCCCGAGTTGAGACTTGGTGGCTTTGGCTTTGAATGCTGGATACATAAAATGAAAGAGGGTGTATTGTTTTTATTAGGTGCTTGTATGTTTAAATTATTATGCAACAGCAGTAGGTGGCACTACAAACTGAGCCATCAGCACAGATGCATTTCTGAGTCACTGGCTGAGAGTTAAATCTCTACAGAAAGATAGTAGCTGATGGCTGAAGCAAAATGAGGTAATGGCACCAGAAAAACTGCAAAGATTTGTATATACGGAGGGGTGAGAGGCAGAGGTCTGACTTCTTTTCTGACTCCTGAGTTGCAGGAGGTTTTTGAAGTGGACATACAATTCGTTTGCAATGAAAAGACAATGTTGAAGAGGCCTTCAGGCACAGCTGTAGTACAAAACAATTTACTTTCTTGGCAGCCCCAACCAAGCCCCAAACATCCCATTTTTATTGTTTTGCTGAAAGTGAAAAACTTGACACTCAATTTTTCACGACTTTCTGACACTGGCCTTTGCTTCTTAACAAGCACTCCACAAAACCTTTTTTTTTCCAGGGCAAAAAGCTATTTTATTAGTCTAAAGTAGTATTGTTCCAACTACATTGATTTTTGTGAGCAGAAGGAAATACTCTGATAATCTAGTCTGGGCTTCTGTGTCAAACGGGCCATAGAATTTCATTCAGTGACTCCTGCAGTGGAGGGAATTATTTTTTCCTGCTCTGTTATGAAGCCCAATAACTTGTAGAATGAACTCATTTGTTTAATTAACAATTATTGTATCTTCACAGTCTGCACAACATTAAGAATATGAGGAAAGTTCACAGGAGCAGTTGGATTCCAGATAACTGTGTTTATTAACTACACGCAAGTATCCAAGACCTGACTATGTGTGTGCACAGTTATTCTGGTTGAGTTGCTGATGGTTTCTGCAGCAGAAGAGTAGGAAGTCCACTAGAGCAGTGGTTCTCAACCTTTTTTGTATACCGGGACCCATTTGTAAACACTGGCCAGTCCTGACCCAGTGCCACTCACTCCCAACCCACTGCCCCCATGCCCCAGCACCCCAATGAGTGGGGCAGGGGAGGCCCCAAGCAGCCCCTTGAAGGCTGGATCTGCACCAGCCTGCAAGGGAAAAGCCATGGTTTTCCATGTTTTTCTCCTTTAAAGGAGAATCCATTTTTAAATTTTCTTGCTAGATTTTTAAGGTTTGTTCCATGCCCTTTCATATATTCTTGCGTCCTGCTGTTGGGTTGCGACCCACGAGTTGAGAAACACTGCACTAGAGGGATCTCAGACTACTTAAAAGGGCATAGCTTCTATCTGTAGATTATTCAGTTATCCTACTTTAGTTTGAAAGGGTCTACAGAAAATTACAAATATATTACTATTATAACTATAAATAATTCACCGCATCTTGCTCGTTAAGTCTGAGGGATGGTTTACATCTTCATTCTGGGCAACAGCTCATAAGCATCGCTGCAGTATCTGCAACAGCACCTGCAGTTTCTGATATTTCCAAATCATCAATGTCTTCCTGCTTTGTAGCGCTCAGATCATTTATAGAAGAATCAGGCTCGCTATCACTATTGCAAGTCACTGTCTAGGCTGTATTGTAGGCTCAGTATTTTCAGTAGACCTCCCTGTTTAGAACTTATTGTTGCTCTTGTGGTCAGAAGCTTGCTTATGGGTTTGCATAGAATCATAGAAAACTAGGGCTGGAAGGGACCTCAGGTGGTCATCTCGTCCAAGCCCCTGCTCAAGGCAGAACCATCCCCAACTAGATCATCCCAGTCAAAGCAAGGTAAACCCGGGTCTTAAAAACCTCCAATGAAGGAGATTGCACCACCTCTCTGGGTAACCTGTTCCAGTGTTTTACTGCCCTCTTAGTGAGAAAATTCTTCCTAATATCTAACCTAAACTTCTTTTGCTGCAACTTGAGACCATTGCTCCTCGTTCTGTCATCTGCCACCACTGAGAACAGTCTAGCCCCATCTTTTTTTGAACCCCGCTTCAGGAGTTGAAGGCTGCTATTAAATCCCCTCTCAGTCTCCTGTTCTCTAGACTAAATAAGCCCAGTTCCCACAGTTTTTCCTCCTAAGTCGTGTCCCCCAGCCCACTCACCATTTTGGTTGCCCCCTGCTGGACGCTCTCTAATTTCTCTACATACTTTCTGTAGTGGCGGGGGGGAGGAGGACAACTTTTTCTCTAGCCTTGTGTGCTGCTGCCTCTGCCTAATAAAACGGAGCACTGATTTGTGATGTAATCACTTCAGGTTTCCATGCTCTAATCTGGGAATCATTTAGTAAGACTTCTTTTCCATCCTACATGAAACTGCACTGTCAGGCATGGCCCTCTCTAGCCATTTGCCAGTTTCTTTCTAATGCCCTTCTGCAGGCTGGGATTTAAGAAATCTGGGTAAGACTTTAAATTATACTCCATAAGCAGTGTCTCTGGCATCTGATTTATAGCGGCATAGAATGCATTCCTATAGGTCGATAGAAAAATTGCAATCTTATGTTGTAAGCTACATTGGTTTGGGGTTGTAGCACAAATTGCTTCTTTGAATGCCTGAATAAATCTTTCTGCTAATCCATTTGTGGCAGGATGGTAAGGAGCTGATATGACATGTTTGATACAATTTTGTTTAACAAACAACTGTAACTCTTCCGATGTGAACTGAGTTCTGTTGTCACTTACAATCTGTTCAGGAATTCCAGTGCTTGAAAACCAGAGTCTAAACACACCCACAAGCTGTGTGCTGAACTAGTTGTGTTCACACAGAATACAGTGAGTCATTTAAGATGCCCCATAAGTAGCCCAGCAGAGCAGTGGTTTTCAACCTGTGGGCCCCTTGGGGTCTGCAGGCTGTCAAAGGGGTCCGTGAAAGATGACTCTGACCAATCAAAACTTTATGAATACCCGCACTTACAGTTCAAAGGGGTCCGCATCTCCATTCCGAATTTCCACACAGGTCTGCACTTCCATTTTAAGGGTCCGCAGATGAAAAAAGGTTGAAAACCACTGTCCTAGAGATTTACTGCCACCCTCAATGATTCAGTAGAGCTTGTTTAGACATATGCTGCATCATTGACAACTTTGCCATGGTGTTGCTGTTTCTGTCACAAGTGTACAAGTCACTGGTGACTCTGCACAGTTCCTGGCCAGAACCTACATTTTTCAGTTCCCAAATGACATTCATGCAGTTAGTAGAATATGCAGGACTGAGCTGCATAGGAATAATCATCCTTATCCTACATGTTAAGCAACCTTGGTAGACTCTTAGCTGTTCTTCTCCAGTAAAGAAACCTGGAAACAGTTGTTTGTGTGCATGAATCCATCCATACATTGTAATGCCATATCCTTCAGCCAGCACAGGTTTCTTTTTAGATTTGCAGTGTGCTGTGGTCTTTGGCAGTTGCATGGGTTCAGTTTTTACTATACTGACAGTCTCTGGTTCCACTTTAGTGTCCTCACCTGCCTCTTTCTGCAGTAGACTTAATAAACCTATATTTGATTGGTACGTTTGAGTTCATTATCATAGTAGTATGTATCCAAGAATATTGTTCCTGTCTGTAACTGAGCTGCAGCCATTGCTGATGCCCCTTTCTTTGAGTTAAAATACGAAACTAGAGCTTGACAATCTCTTATCAAACAAACTTGCTTCCCACAGAGGTAGTGGTGAAACTTTTTAACTCCCCAGACAACAACTCAGAACTTCTCTGTCTTCTTGGACATAGCTATATTCTGTTGAGGTAAGATATCAGGTAGCAAAACCAACAGACCTTTCACCTTGATATTCTATTACACGTGAAATTACTGCCCCCATTCTGTATGGGGAAGTATCATGAGTTAACTTTTATAGGCATTGCTGTGTGCAATGATCTGTGCAGATGATACGAGCTTCCAGGCTTCATCAAAAGGGTCGTTGCACTGTGTAGGCCAGCACCATTTCTGAATGCTGTGTGAAACTCAGCCAGGAGCTGTAAAGCTGTTGCTGTGTTAGGTAGGTGCTTATGGTAATGTGACCAGTCCCCAAAAGGAGGATAACCGTGGCATATATTATGGTGGGGATGGCTTCACTTTTTTTCAGGTATGTAATGCAAAGCATTTTGGTAATGATGTAGCCATAGGACAACTGAACCCTGGAAAAATTCACATTTTCCTGTTTGCTCTAAGACCATATTTGGTTATCTGTGCGAGTCCATTCAGGTGTTCTTCATCACTAGCTCTCATGGCCAAAATACTGTTCAAGTAACAGCAGATGCCAGGAGTGCCCTGTGATACCCTGTTCTTGTTGCCAAATGGCAGATGCAAATGCTATTGCAAATGCTAGCTGGTTATATTGAAACAAGTCTTTGTGTGTGCACTAATTGTGAGGCACCAGTAGCACAACTCAGACGGTGGGGCGAGTGGGGCAGCACTGACTTAGACAAGGTGTCAGTCAGTATGGCTCCATTCCCGCAGAAGTCTTTACCACAGCAGAGGCAGCCCTGCTGGCTGTAGGAGCAGAACAAGCACAGCCCCATGCCCAGTATAGTGTAAAAATTGAGGAAGAGAGGGGTGGAATGATGCCCCCCTGGGAGGCCTTGCTATGGGAGGCACAGCCCTGTGCTGGGGTATGGCAGGGAGTGAACAGGGCACCAGGAGTGCCCTTGGGGAGCCTGCACTTCTGGCTGTCCCCCCAGCACCAGCAGCCCAAGCCTGTGCTGATGAAACAGCAGCCACTGCAGTTAAAAGAGCTGGGCAGGTAAGACTCCTCTCTCCTGAACCCTTTCCCTCTCTCCACTGGCCAGCTTTATCTCCTTCCTCCCCCACTTCTGCCACAGGCACTGGAAGAGCTGGCCATGCTTTTACGAATCACTTCTTGTCACTATCCTTAATCTCCATTTGTAGATAGGCTTAAACTCCATCACACTTGGAGAAATGCTTACCTCCTGTACTAAGGCAAGCAGATCCTCTATTCTAGGTTCCTCCTTTGTGATCCTGAGTTGCTAGGAGCTCTAAAATCACCACAAATACAGACTGCCCCATTTGATTGAATCATTAGTGATTGGTGGGGGGTCCATTTACTCCAGTTAACATTGGCTATAATTTCAGAGTCCTATACATTTTGTTTTTACCTTTGGCTGTATCCTAAAGCTTGGTAAGCTTTGTAGAATTTAGGAATTAATAATTAACTGTCCTCTTCAAGCATAATTTTCTCTTTTATATGTTTCCTGTGTTTCTGATATGATCCTAAAACAGACCAGCTGCCAGGTCCAAAAGTTCACTAATTTTTGCTTTTGTCTGGAAACGTTACTTTATTTTGAAGCTTTCAGGCACCTTATGCCTTGCAAGTCCAGCTTAAAATCTGTCTCAGCCATTCTCTCCCCAAAAGTATGTGACCTCTTGTTTCATAACATAGCAATTTAGCAGAAGCTGATAGAGTTGTATGTCATCTTTCCTGTAATATTACCTGAGGGAGTGAGGATTTCCCCAGTTTATATTTTCAGAAGTGCTGAAGTTTTCTGACACTTCACCTTTTAACTGTCTCCCACAACATTCTCATCAGTAAGATAAAGAAATATGGTCTACAGCATGAAACTACAAATGCATAACTATAAAATGGAAAATGACTGGCTAGACTGCAATACTCCAGAAGAGGATTTGCGGATTAGAGTGGACCATAAGATGAATGTAAGTCGACAGTGTGATATTGTTGCAGAAACTCTATTAGATTTCTAGGATGTATTAATAGAAGGATCACATACAGATCACAGGAAGTACCTTTTACATTCTTTTTGGCCCTGGCGAGGCCTCACCTAATGTATTGTGTCCAGTTTTAGATAATACACTTGCAAGAAAAAAAAACAGATAAATTGGAAGGAGTTCATAGGAGAACGACAAAAAAGGATCAGAGGTCTTGAAAACATGACAGATGAAATAATTGTGATTATTTAATTTGGAAGAGAGAAGTCTGATGGAGGATCTGGTAACAGTCTTTGCATACCAAAAGGGCCGTGATAAAGAATTTAGCAATCACTTGTTCTCTGGGTCTTTATGGAACAGGTTAAGTAATGAGATTTTGATTGGATAGTCTGACTATGAGTATGGCTAACTACTTGATATGGTATGCTAGTGAGGTAATGGGGTATTTGACATTAGTTATTAACTGCAGGTTAGACAAACATTAGACTGGAATGGTGTAGACATGGATGATCCTGCCTTGAGCAAAGAGCTAGACTATATAACCTGAGGTTGTTTCCAACCCTATTTTTTCTATGATTTTATAAGTACTGTGTAAATCCCAATATGAAATTACAGAAATAGTATATCTGTATCAAACTTCCCTTTAAGTCTTATTTTTTCACTTGTAAATTAATCCAAACAGTTGCTAGTATTTATTGCAGACATCATGGGTGCTGACAGACGTGCAGCTCCCCACTGTAAATCATGGCACTTTCTCCAAAGTGGAGGGAACTTGGTTTGGGGTTTGCCCAGCCTACACTGGAGGATGGGGTGGGTGAATGGGACCCCACCACGAGGTGGGTGGGTTGGAGACTGCCACCTCGGATGGGGGCGGGGTGGGGAGCTCCAATCCACCCACCCTACCCTCTAGTGCAGGCTGGGCAAACCCCAGATGAAAATCCCTTCCCTTCCTTTTTTTCCCTCCCATTCTGAAGATAGCACTGGGGGTAGGGATGAGCTGCTTCAGCCCAGCCCTGCTCCTGGCACACTCTGACAGATGTTAATGAACGCTCTCTGCTTCGGATCACTTTCATCTGAACGCTCATGTAATGAGGGTTCAGATTGTCGTGTGATCTGGCATTTTTAAAGTGCTCTTCAGCTGTGTACTTCTGTCAGTACAGAGTACAAAGCGCTTTCAGAGGGCCGATCACACAACAAACTGTCACTTTTGGACAAACTGGCCATCATGGTGCTGTGACAACTGTTTACCATCTTTAGTTGCAGTCTCCATTGGTACAATAATTTCCAGTACACAGTTTACGGACAAATCAGCTACAGTCAATAATTGTTTTTTGGATTGCTTCAGTTTATATAGCACAAGCTAATCAGCTCCTTTAGTGTATCTTTTAAACTTTCGCCAAACTGGCAATGCTCTGTTAATTTCCTTAATCCAGCCGCATGTTTAGGATTTGTTTATTTTCTCTTTGATTGCATCTGTAAAAGCGGGATCACTTTTCAATCAAAAGTAGCTTTGGGGATAGGTGACTATGCAG
>NW_017729025.1:152101513-152104224 GCF_001723915.1 Gavialis gangeticus | reverse complement strand
AATTTCCTTAATCCAGCCGCATGTTTAGGATTTGTTTATTTTCTCTTTGATTGCATCTGTAAAAGCGGGATCACTTTTCAATCAAAAGTAGCTTTGGGGATAGGTGACTATGCAGAATTTCCACACTGTCAGCAAGCACTTTGTCTACTGGTTTAATAGGAACTATTAAGTTACAGTACATGCCATAGGTGGTAGTCCTCATTACACCCGGTAACACCATCACCCTTTTCGGATCACTGATATCAATAGCTATTATATACTGTTCTAGCCACTTGGCACAGGTGACAAAGTCCTTAACTGAGCAACCTAGAGAATCCACTTTTCTCAAACTGCAAACTGTTTTTGACCCTGTTTCTGTCCATAGGTGGTTATTCTCAGTCCCAGTACTGCATGCTGTAGTTGCAGTTGTACTTTTCCTGAGATCTCTGCAGTAACACTCCATTCTACTATATTCCTGGATTAGGATCCCTTTCTTCTCACCAGTTGTTGTGCCCTTTCTCTCTGTACCAGCGATTCTCAACTATGGTGTCATGGCACTCTGGGGTTCCTGGAGATCTTCTCCAGGAGTACCACAGGGTGCCATGCAACATTAGCGCTGTTAGCTGTGGAAAAATGATTAATAAAATAAACTCAGGAGATTGCAAATAGGAGTCCTCCATGTCAAAATCATTCAGAACACTATTGTCATGTTTCTGAGCTTTTTGCAACAGAAGAATCGCTCTGTTATTTTTCTGTAGTCAAAGAATGAGTGAAAGTGAAGAGCTGGCATTTTGCAAAGGGTGCCTCAAGTCTATCTTGTGGTTCCTTAAGCCCGTTGAGTGGTAATCTGTGTCTAAAAAGGTTGAGAAACACTGCAATATATACTATGGGGAGAACACTCAGCCACACCACAGTTCAATTCCAGATAATAATTTATATTAACTATATTCTAGTATCTAAGACCTAATTATCTATGCAGACTGTTGCTCTGGTGGGGTCCTGAAGTCATCTGCAATAGGAGGCCCATGAGAGAAGCCAAAACTGTTAAAGGGATATTACCAAATTTCCATATGCTGCAGAAATCACCAGCCCTTCAAACGGAGTTTGTGCCTTCTGGAAATAAGGCATTCTTACAGCATTGATGTCAGGAGGCTGGATATTGCTTCTAAGAAGCTGACTGTAGCAGCAATGCAAGAAGAGCAGAGACAAATGCAATTTCCTATTTGTAAATGTGCCCAGCTAATGAAATTAAACCAGCTGTAAAATGTACTTACCTTCTTGTGCCCCTTAGGAGCACCATTCTAGGCCTCCCCTTTTTTCATCCTCTCTAGGCAAAGCAGGGAGAATAGAAAAAGGTCTGCTTAGTCACAGTGGAGACTCTGGGGTCCTTTGGCTGACACAGCTGAGATCAGAGCACTTTGTTCTGAGCCTGGAGCTGAATTTGCCTTTCCCGCTGAAGAGGCTTGATTCATTTCATTGATTTGACAAATGGTTTGGGAAGAGAGTACTGTTCCATCCTAACTCCAAACAGGACAGAGAGCCTGCTAAGCTAAGCTTGCTGACCAGGTTCCTGGAAGCTACTGCCCTTGTCAGTAGGTATCAGTGCAATCAAGGGGCAGAGCTGTCATGGTTTGCAGGGGATTATTGAAGTAGTCAAAGCAAGAAAGGACGAGCAGACAATAAAACCAGTTTGGAAAGACAGCACAATGGAAGGAGCCTTGATCTAACCTCCCCCAGAGGCCAGATGCATTTCAGTAAGCAGCTATAGTTTCCATGAACTGACTCAAACCTTTTAGGATGCCACCCCTCCTTTTCAGTAGTGGTGCCAGCCTCAGCTACCTCCAGACCAGTTCTCCCTCACACTTCCTTGCTGTCTCTAATGTAACACTCAGTGGTGCATGGGATTGGTTCCTTTAATTGATCCCAAACATCCTCAGATTAAATTGAACCTAACCTTGTGTGTGTGTATCCCTTTTCCTCACTATCTGTCTGCTTAGATCATGAGTTGCACACTATTTCTGCCTGTGTTGCTGTAACAGGGTGCCATCTTCAGGGGTGGCCACAGAGCCCCTGGAGACTGAGCAAATTCTTACACCCTGTTTCCGGGGCAGTCCACCCTTCTTTTCCCCGCCATGCCTTGATGTAAATAGTTATTAAGGCATGGGAGCAGTGTGGCATACACCAACGATCCATGGGTGTTGGGGGCCACGCCTTAAGGGCTAATTATGTGGCTCCATTCCTTCCCTACACCATGCCCCATGCCTCACAGAGTTTGAGTCACCCATCAGATAGGGCACTTTTACCTTCATTTCCAGGGCTCTCCTTTAACCCCTGCACTGTTGGCTGCCCGTGCTATAAAGACCCCCCTTAAAGGGGCTGTACTGCTCAGGGTTCCCTGTTCCAGTTACATATACAGTCATCACTGCCAATCTCTTGAATCAAGGATGTTTTCTACCACAACTCACTAATGGGTCTTGAGATTACTTAAGAAGCCAGTCCTTGAGCCATAGATCTACCCACAGAAGTTGCAAATCTTTCTGCAGGAGAAAGTAGGCTGCATGCTGGGATTCCTCTTCTTTTCCTTCCTTTGCTTTTTCTTCTGTGCTTCAACAGCAAGACGCTTTGCCTTGAAACAGGCTGCTGCTTGGTTGAAGTTCATAGATTTCATAGATTTTGTAGACATTAGGGCTGGGAGGGACCTTGGAAGATCATCAAGTCCAGCCCCCTGCCCC
>NW_017729025.1:152079931-152100933 GCF_001723915.1 Gavialis gangeticus | reverse complement strand
AGTCACTCTCATCCGTAGTGCTGGTCAGCGTAGCACTGTCGAGCCTATAGACATGCTGCGGGTTTTTCCTCCCAAGGTAGAGAACCTTGCAGTTTTCGGTGTTAAACACCATCAGGTTCTCGCCCACCCATTTACTGAGTCTGAGCCTGTGGTGCCATTGGAGTTGATTGGCAGCCAGTTCCTCATGACTCCTGATGTCAGCAGCCATTTTCTTTAGTTATGCCTTCAATATGTACTTGTAGCATTTCTTCTGGCTACCAGGAGGTCTCAGTCCATTGCTAAGCTAGGAGCAGATCACTTGTTTTGAGAGCTGAGAGTTGGGCATCTGCACACAATGATTGACTCTATGCTGGAAACATTGGCTTCAGCAAGGATGCTGGTGTTTGTGTGGCAATCTTCCTAGTTGATGTGGAGGATTTCTGGAGCCATCATTGGTGATACCTCTCTATAGGCTCTTGAGATGATGACAGTAGGTCACCCACATTTCACACCTGTACAGGAGTGTGGGGATGATGACTGCATTGTAGACCTGGATCTTGGTGTCTTTCTGGATATCACTATGAACAAAGACACACTGAAGCAATTCTGCAAAGGAGGCATTTGTACACCAGATCCTATGCTGGATCTCATCATTAATATTCACTCTCTGAAAGAGGTGATTACCAAGGTATGGGAAGTGCTTGGCTACCTCCGAGGTCTTTCCTTTGATGATAATTTGAGGAGAGAGTTTACATCCATGGCCTGGGCAGGCGGATAGAGCACTTTAGTCTTCTCAGTGTTGAAAGTAAATGGTACATAGCCCAGTGAAGCTGTGAAGGTCCAGACTGAAGCTTCTGGATGCCATTGATAAGCAAATGGTAGTTTGCCCCCACCTATAGAGAGAAGACCTTGGGTGCTTGTTCTATTTTCATATAATTCAGTGAGATCCATCACCAGTGTAAGACTCCGTTTAGATGCAAACTCACCCAACCTGCTCCTTTTGTGCAAACAGCACATTTGACCTCATGGATGGTAGCATAGAATATTTTCAAGAGCTTGTTGCCATTTGAGTACCTGATCCAAAGGCTAGTGAAAGTGCTTTGGAAGGCTGCTTTTGCACCAGACCCCTGGAATGTATTAGAAGGGATATAAATGTGTGTGTCAGTGGGCACTGAGTAATTTGAAAATGTACTAGGTTGGTGTACTTGCATGTGGAGGTATATTACTATGTGCCTGCAGTATCCTGGGGTAAAGCTATAATACATAATAATTTGAAATAATGGGCAACATTTGAAAGGTTATCAGAGGCTTGTAGTCTTGTTTTGGAACTTGCTGGAACCTCCTGAATCTGCCAAATTTCTGGTGAAACTGAGCCAGGACAGGCTTTCTTATTTTTCTGCTTTGGTTGTCTCCTGAGCCAAGAATAGCAGAAGCCTTAAAAAAAGAAAAAAAGAAAAAAAAATCAGCCTTTAAAAAGAAGTGGGGTTCAACTTGGCTGTTTTTGTGTCTTATGCAAACCACAGGGTCAGTTGGTTGTTTTATTGAAATGGTTTTATCACTTGTGTATGAGAGAGAACTTGGTTTTTGTGAGTGGGTGTTCAATTTTGGCTACCAACGCTCTGTTTCAATTAGAATTCTAAATAACAAGTGACAGCTGTAGGGCTTTGAAGTGTGCCAGGTTTGGAAGTTATAGTGATTACATAAGAACAGTAAGTGAATATACTGAACAGGCTTATTTTATCCCAGGGGAAAAATACTTACATCACATTGCATGAATATTTAGGGACTTGAAAAACAGGTTAATTTCTTCTGCTGAAATAAATATAGCTAGGTAAGAGGCACAAGTTGAAAGACACTGTACAAAGAGTAGCTTAATGAAAATTGTTAAATCTTCAAGATCCCTGGATCATAAAATAGAAAACTCGGTTGACTTTTTTCCCAGGATATCTGTTGGAGAGATACTTCTTCAATCAGGCTGTTTATCTTTTGCAGAACTCTATTTGAAAACCATTTTTGATAAATAGAACATCTCTAATATTGTTGGGGAGCTCTGGAAAAATCTGAAATCCTTTATCCAATGAAAAAAACCCAAACTAAGAAGTAAACTCTTTTGTGCTCAGAAACCCACTTGAGCATCCCAACAGTAGCATCAAACACGCCCCCTTTTTCATGCGGCTATTTTATCTCAAGTTCTTTAGGGCAAGGTCCTGGTTGAGATCGTATTGGCAGAGTTGTATACATATAGTTACACTTCATACAGCAGAATGCATTGTATAGGCCTGTATGTCTGGTCCTAGCTCAGGCTGCGACAAGTCTTGCTGAAAACTTCTTATACTAAGAGCTCCTACTTCAGAGGTCAAACTCACTGCTTTTGTCACACAAGGCCCATGTATGTCTGAGAGAAAGTATCTTTTTATGCCATTTTATTTATTTAGCTTTCTTCTAAGCAATGCAAGCATGAAGTAGAAGGGTTTACAGCCATTTTGTGGGAGCCCTTCATAATAATGGGGACAGTAGTTATTGGGATGAATAATCTGGTGGAATAAATTAATGGAAATCCATGAGATTATTTCTGCATGTGAGTGCCCACTAGTGGAAGCAAAGGAGTCATGCTGTGACATTTTAATTTAAGGGGATTTATGTGTGCATGCAGTTATAAGCAAGCTTCATGTTCTCTGTCACAGACTGTGGTATGAGGTTGATTTCTGACATGATATAAATGGCTTTAGTTTTTAAAGGGATTGAAAATTACTGAGATATATCATCCATTCTAACTTGATCCTGCTCCTGTTCAAGTCAATGGGGGGATTTATCTTTGGCTTCAATGAGAGTGAGATCATACACTTAATTGGGATGGTAGCTTTATTGGGAAGTATCCCACATACAGTACCGCCACATTATAACAAGCTCCCATGGGACCAGGAGGAAAGTTTGTCAAAAGATGATGTTCAGTGTGATAGTGTTAGTCAATTTGCTGCATTATAATAATGAAAAATTAAGCTTTGGCTTTTGGGATTGTTAAAAGTAGAGGTTTCTTAGAAATTAGTTTTGTTATAATGAGATAGAACTATGCAAAATACAGCTTAAAGGGACTTTAGGCTGTTAGCCTAAAAGTTGCTCTCCTGCCTGAACCTTTCTTTAGTATCTGTGGTTAAAATCAACACTGAATTTTACTGTTAGTAAAAAATTGGGGGAAAATACCTTTTTTCTCTGTCTTTTTTTTTTACATAGGGCATTTGTCAGAAGTTTGTGTACAGAAAGTTTTTCTATTTTGTACTGTGTTGTAGTCTGTTATTTTCCTTTGGTGCTTATGTGACTCCTTTATACAGCAACAGCAGAGAAAACTATTAAATAAAAGAAAGATGTGATTATAAAAGAAGCAATAATTGACAGAGAGGCCATAGGGCAGGGGTAGTAGCTGAAATTACTGGTGAATGACCTTGTTTGATGCACCGAAGTCCAATTTCAATTGACACAGTTGCTTTACAAAATGGGACTTAATAGCCTGGGTGCATTGGAAACTTTTAACTTTTTGTATATCATTCAGCCACATTCTAAACTAGTATTCTGGTAATGAGAGTGAATGATCACTTCTTAATTAGGACAGTGTTAACAAGAGTACCATGTAATGGGACTACATTTAGCCCATATCTGTAGATGAGGTGGCATTTAATTGCATGTGAAATGATGTCAGATTCTGCAATCTCATCTTCTGATATGAAAATTACTAAGAAGAGGGAAAAAGTGGTGGTGGGTGTGTGGAGAAATAAAGATTAAATGTAATGTATAGGATTTTAAACTTCCACCTCTCTTTCTTCAGTTAAATCTACAGGCCTTTTTAAAACAGTGTTTTCTCTTGATTCTGCTGATCAGGGCATTACCACGGGGTTGGGTATCTGTAATTAACAAGTTTCTACCCTTCAAAGTAGCTACTGCAAAGGAATACTAATGCATTTTAATAATATATTTAAGTGTGCATTTTCTAAGCTCATCCTAGCTATAAGATGTGCTATTAAACAGCTGTTATAGCCTTTTAATAAACAATAATTCTTTACATATATATTTATCTAATTGATGCCACTCCAGGCTATTAAGTACTTAATAGGTACTCTAGAAGGCAAAATCCTTCCAGATGCATGTTAGCTGGTGGGTGAATGAATTTGGAAGAAGCTGTGTCTTGGGTCTCTAGGGTAAACAATGCACATTTCTGTATTCAGGGAACAATTGAGTAGGTTAGATAGCCAGGATGTTTGGTAATAGGAATATGGATCTTCAGTCTCTAGTTACCGCTTAAAATATATCAGGCCAATGGTGACCAAGCCACCTGTGCTGATGAAAGTACTTAGGTTTTTTAAAGTCCTTAAAGCTGAAGGTATCAAGGGAACCAAAACATCCTTGGTATCCACCCTCCCCCACTTGAATTTCAGTGAGAGTTGGACATCTAACTACTTTCATTTAGGCTCCTTGGAAAATCCCACCCTGAACTATACAAGTATTTCCCCCTGTATATTCTTGAAACAGTTACAGTGTCTTCCAATATGTGGTCTCTGGCTTTGTCCACAAGCACGCTGAAAAGCCATTGTGCTCTGAAAAGGGCTGGTGAGATGGATGCAGGGGTTAGTGTCTGTGCCTTAGTCTCTGAGCCAAATGATTCTCTTAGCAAATGTAGAGATTGAACAGAAAAAAATTAATCATGCTATATACAGTATCATAAATTATAAATTAAATCATGCTATATGCAGTGTATAAATTAGGTGGAAGGCAGAGGTTGAGGTGGTTTCAATAACCTAACTCTAGATTTGTCTGTACTCATCCAATATAGTCTTTAGATCTGGGTAAGTGAAGCCTCAGCAATGACAATCCATGGCTGCAATAATCTTTCTGTAAATTGCATTCAGTTTGTTTGTCTGCCTGCCCTGGAAGTGCTACAGCACCTTCTTCTGTGCCGACTTGTCTTTATAAGAACAGGGAGAGAGGTATCTGCTATAAGAATACCCGCTTATGTTTTCAGCCATGGCTTTGCATATCTGGAATAATTTTAGCTACGTCTTTCTTATATAGAGAAACCACTCTGAGATCAACATAATATTTTTTAAATTGACTAGTGATTTTTTTGGTGCCACAATTTTTAGAGCTCAAGTAGAGACATCATAATGGGACTAGAATTTCAGAAAATGTTGAGTACCTTCCCTCTGAAAATCACATTATCAGGCACTGAAAATCACTAGGTGCTTCTAAAAATACGTGCCTGACTTTTTTTAACAAGGACCCAGGCATGAGGCATCCACAGAATCTTCCACATTTGTTTTCCCTTTCTGACAGTCTGGTGAAAGACTTATGATTCATTTTTATTTTAAATCTAGCATACAAGGAATTAATTTGCTATGTTATGAAGTGTGAGTGTATATGTAAAAAGTTTGGAACTGAAGTCTACTTCATGACAGGGTAGACTGAGCTCTAACTCTGGTCAGCAGCAGATCTAGGAGTCACAGCCCTAGGAGATGCACAAATAAATGGGTGATCTCCTTTGCTTGGACAGCTCCTGCAGCCAAGCTGGTTCCTAACGTACTGGCACTTGCTTTTCTTTGGACTGAACCAGCAAGGCTGAGATGGGCTTCAGCTGTATCTTTCAAGCGAGGATTACGTTCAGTGAGCTGATGTTTCTGTGTAATTCTATGGTCTCATGAGACAGACAGATGCCTGCTTCTACAGGGAATTGCACTGATCAGCCAGGTTTATCTTCAGAAATGTGTTGGTGTTTTCAAACTCTGTTCCTAAATAAGATGAGACAATGAAGATTAAAGTTTAACAGCTTCAGAGGATGAAGTGCAATGATGCAACATAGACATTGTAGGATCTTTCTTGAATACTTTTTCTCTGCTCTTTGGCAGTGCTTTTAGCCCTTTCTGAATATTTTGTTTAAAAGTTACTGATGCTGTCCAGATATTTAACTGGATATGGTCTCATCCATTTATTCACATGGTTCAATACTTTATCCATGAAGATAAGATAAATGCTGCCCATAGCTGTATTTGCACTTATACCTCCTTGTATGGCCCATCCCCTTTTCTGTGGCTTATTTTGTCACATGGAAGTTCTTAGCATTTTGGTAAGAGTAAGCCCTTTTACCCAAAAAAGACAGCACTGTTTTCACTTCTTGTTATGTCCCTGGAATCCCAACCTCTAAGTGCTGTCTGTTAGTGAATGTAGCAGTTTGGTGGAGTTTCTTTTTTCCTTTCTTTTTATTTGCCCTGAGTTTACCTTCGCTGCCTTTTGATAAGGCTGCCAGAGTAAGGGGCCATGTGAGCAATGGACCAGCATATCCTCAAAGAGATTTAGCTCCAAGAAAATATTTTAATGAGTTGTCTCCAGGTGTCTGTGTCTGGTTGATCTTACTCAGCTGCACCTGCCTCTTGACTGGTGGCTGCTCATTTTGGGAAATCCTGTTTTCTAACAGCGCACAGCTCTTTGCCTTCTTTGGAAACTTTGTTAATTAGATATGGAGTCTTTGTGCTGCTTTGAACTTTGTAGCTACCCTTCGTTGTTTGGAGGGTGTATGCAGTGACCTGACCATTGTTTATGTGGAACAATGTTTTGTGTTTAATAATCCTTGATGCTGGATTTTTGGCTGTTCTCTCTAATAAGATGCTCTGCGAGCTTGACAAAATGACCATATCACCAGGAGAGCTGGTTTTCCTTCTGTCAGACAGAGCTGAACAAGCTGTTAGGGCTGTTTGCTCATCTATTATGACCAATTTCATAAAATTTGAAAGTAGCTTTATATTTGCGTGGGGAAGGTCAGACTAGCATTCGTTTAGCAAACTCATTCCCTGATGCCCACTTCAAATGCAGTGTTTCCAAGGGTAGCTGTTTGCAAAATAATCTGCCATTGAATTGATGTTCCTTGTCCACTGAAGCTGGTGAAAGATCAGAGGAAGCAGCCTTGCTCTAGTACTAGTATCTCTAATGGATGGTCAAACTTGACCCCTCAGCAGCTCTTGACCTGGCCAACAACAGGCTGTCTGGTGCTTCTGCAACCAAAGAGAGTTGGTAGTGACTGTAATTATAACACCCACAGCCCCTGGTAGGCACAGTAACTGCAAGAAGAGAAGAATCAATTGCTTGTGGTGGGTTACTGTTTGTCACTGCCAAGAGATTAAAATACAGATTCCCTTAATTTTATCCTTGGCTGCCTTATGTCTCTGAAGTTTCAGTGAGGGACTGTCCAGACAAGAACATCAATTGAGCCGTGATACATAACTGGATCACTTCAGCTCCATGGAACCTGCACATTTGGCCTCGGGTATGGGAGAAGGTGTGTCACTGTCGGGTTGCTGGGGCTGCTTTGTCCCTGGCAGCGGTCACTGGGGAGGGATTGTGAGTAGGAGGCCACTACTTCCTTGCCAAAGGGATACATTTGGAGTTAGAGAGTCAGGATAAGAAAGCCAATGCCACTTTTTGGTCAAAATCTCTGGGTATCAGCAGGGATCCTGGTTTCCTTTTTAAAAAATCACAAATTCTCTAATTAAAAAAAAATTGGACACTGGTCCCTCAATTACTATAATAAAATAAATTCTAAGTAACTATAATTTTGGTATTTGATTTGGGGGGTTTTATTATGAAAAATCAGAGTTCCTCTTACCCCCTTCGCTCACCAGGATGTGGGTGCAGCTGCAGCTGTCCCCCCACCCTTGCCTGCTTTGTGGCACTGAGCAGCCCTGATATGCCAGTGCCCTGCCCATGCCCTTGTCCCTCACTCCCAGCCTACATCCCCCAATGCTGCTGGTGCCCCTCACTCCAGTGCACCACTCAGTGATGGTGCTGAGCTTCTCTGTCCCACTCTGCCCTGCCCTGCATGCTGGGTCCTGCCTGCTGGGCCGCAGAGGCCCTGGGGGGAGGGCAGCATGGTGGGGAGCCTGAGCTCGTACCTGCCCCCTCCCCATATACAAATCTGGAGGGTACGTGCCCCACATTCCCCTCCTGGGAGTGCACACAGCAGTGCGGGGCCAGCCCCCCCTACCATCCCCTGATTTCCAACACAAGAAGCAGCATCCTGGATCAAACAAGTGGCTTGTCTAGTGTAATGCCCAGTGTCTAGGAATAGATAGTACCAGATATCTCAGCAAAAGATGCTGCTCATTCCTCCAGTTCAGATACTGTTAGTGCTCTGTCTTGGCTACTAGCCATACAGTTAGCTTTTAATTACTGTTTTTTGAGATTTAGAAGGTGTTTGCTAATGTTGAGTAGGACCCAGATGGCTTTGTCAGAGATGATGCTTTATCAATAAAAAGCATCGTCTCTAGCCACATGTTTTGATCTGCTTCTACCAGGCCACTAGAAGCTATACCCTATGTTAGTAGGCATTTCATCAACCCCTGACTGGCCACCTGTTTTTTATCAGGCTCAGAAGCTGATATCTGAGGTAAGCAGGTAGCAGGCACACATGCTGTTTGGTATTATTAATCGTAAGGTGCTTGACCTCTAGACTGAAGATTTGAGACCTGTTTTGTAATGAACTCTGCAGACTTGGGATTTAAACTGAGAAAGATTTTTTACCCCTCTCAGGGAGGACAATCCTACTTTTCCAGGCTTCACAACTAGCTACAGCAGATGTTCTATCTGGATCGGCACCACTATCTGCGTCACCTGGTGTCATCTTTACCAGGGGTATCTTGTCTCTCCATTTATTGGTCTAACAGTCATTTTTTTTAAATGCATACCTGACCCTAGTGTCATCAGAAGCAATTTTCTTTGCCCTAATCTGTAAAAGTAAAAATATTGTTGTACCGTTTTTTATCCAAGCACTGATGATGTGTTTGGTGCTAGGAAGTAATTAAAAGTGGCTTCTACACAAGTTACTTAAAATCTAGTGAAGCCACTTGTACATTGTGTTATCACCCAGCTACATACATCCCCAAGTCCCTCCCTTAAACAAGTATTGCCAATGTTTACCCACCACAGCATATATCCTATTAGGTATGTTCAGTAAAGTTTCATATTTGGTAAGGAAATGAATTGCTAATAAAGCACAGAGGTGTGAATCTCTGCAAAGCTCCAAGTCACAAGAAGGGAGAGAGGCCCTGGAACAGCAACTCACATTCTCATTATAGCCAGGTGCCTTCTGTCTGATGCTTCTGCAGTCCCAAAGTGCAACTCTAGAGCCTCTTTCATTTTGCCAGTGGCAGTCATCATTGCACCTTAGCCTGTCATGCATGTGAGAAACTTTGGCTCCAGAGTGCACAGGAATGTTAGGAGGAATGTCTGAAATGTTACAGGGCAGATAAATCCCATTAGTAGTAGAGCCATCTGTAACCTTGACAGGCTGAATAATTAAGGATCCCCCTTGGGTGTTGCATTCTTGTTGCTTTTTCCACAGCAGCAACACCTCTTCATAAGAAAGTTTACCCCTCTTTCAGATGTTTCTTTCTTACATATTTCCAGCAAGGTACAGCTGCATGCCACCTACTCCATTAAAATATGCCATAAATGTATAAATCCCAGATGAAGCATCATAGTAAGAATTTGACTTTTTTTGTGGGGCTCAGTACTGCGTGCTTATTCTTTCAATGTATATGCTTGTGCATAAAACAGATAGCATTGCATGTGCACTACTGTAAAAACTCAGTTTGCATGGAAGACGCACAGGATTAATCCTTTTTTTAGCAGGAATGTGTTTTATGAGATCCAGGAAAAAGTTATCCTCTCCTTTTCTTCAGCTTGATGTCTGAAAGATGACCCAAGAAAAACCTACCAGATGCTTGCTCCATTAAATAAAGAGCTTTCTCTGTGCATTTAAATCACCTATCGCACACGTTTTATGATTCAGTAGTGAGTTATGTTCATTTTACGTGTTGTAATTAGAGGGCGGAACAGATGGCAGAGCCTCTGTTTAAAGTGATGCACCCATTAAAATAACCCACGGTGCAAGCTACTCGGTGTCTGCTCAGTAAGACTTGGAAGTTTTTCTCTCCTGAAATTCTTTAGAGAGAAACAGAGACAAGGAAAATGCTCACACAACCTCAGTTAGCACAGTACTACTGTGTCTTCCTCCAGCTCCTGCCTTGTCTTACAGTCTTATTATGTGTCCCAGGTAGGGTGGCCATCATAGAGGGCATTCTGGTTTTCTGCTACTCCGTCCTCTGTCCTCTATTGATACAAAACCCGACACCTTTATGTCCTCTATTTTTTTCTTCAAGAGAAAAATAGAGGACATAAAGACGTCTAGTTTCCTATCAATAGAGGACAGAGGACAACCGAACTGTCCTCTATGATGGCCACCCTAGTCCCAGGTTCAACAGGGTTTGGGCTAGGTGAGGAGAACTTTCAGGAGCATCTAGATACTGGTAAAGGTGATAATGTGGGAGGTACTGTTCTTCCTTCTAAGATGATGCTGAACCACTGGCTTAGCCTGGCATTAGGGCAGTGATTCTCAGCCAGAGTGCCAAGATACTTTGGAGTGCCATGTGATCCTTTGAAGGGTGCCATGTGGTGTGAAAAGATAAGCCAGGTGTGAGATGAGCAGAGAAGCACAAACTCGGGCTTGCCCCTGCCTGCCCATTCCCCTGCCCTCACTAGCCAGCTCCATTGCAAAGAGGTAATCAGAGTCATTAACTACAGTAAGTTATTTTTTGTCAATTCACAAAAGTTATAGAGACATGCTTTGAATCCAGTGATGGGTGCCTTGAGCCTAAAAAGGTTGTGAACCACTGCATTAGGGACAGTTGTGCCGCTGGAGGTGAACTCTTGCAGATGAGACTTGGAACAAAGTTTCAGAGCATTTGGAGTCACCAAAACTTTGATGATACTTCTGGTAACAAAACAGTGTCAACCCTGGTAACTTGGTTACATTTCAAGTCACAGTAATTAGTCAGCCTGCTTACCATTTTCCCTGCTGTTTCAGATGGATATGGTATTCTCCATTCTTGCTTCGTGCTACTGAGCTGTGTATTGCTTTGTGCCAAAATGTCATTGGTTGGGAACTGGTTCAGGGTACAGACACATATAACATCTGAAGCATTCCCAAATGCCACTGATTAAGAACCGGTTCACAATTGTATAAAAAGTGCTATGGCTCTGACACCAAGGGGTGGGAGTGAGCAGCCAGCCCAGCATGCCTTGTGGGGGGTAGTGCCTGTACCCATGCTTTGTGGGTATCCGGGGGTAGGTGACTTGTGGGTGGGGGGCATTTTCACTTTTCTGCTTTCCCTTTTTTCCTAAACAGGAGTTCAATAAACTTCAATAGCCTGCTGTCAACCATAGTCTGCAGCATTGCTTCCCTGGCCCCATGCATTTTTGTTCCCAGGGGCTGGGAAGCGGTACAATCAAATAGGGAGTGAGGAGATAGCTAGTTGTTAGAAAAATTGCTTTTATTGAACATCCAGGGAAAAGGTAACAAAACTGCCAGCTAGATAGGTTTTCAGATAATACCTGAATGTTTTTCCATTTAGACTAATCAGGAAAAGGGTGCGGAAAATAAGTGGAAAGTACATCTGTTGTAGACTTCTTTGTGGGATTCCTCTCACACATCAGCCATTCTGGGAGAATTTATCTGACTTTTGCCCCTGGTCTGGACAAGTGCAGTCACCAGCTGAGAGGCAGAAATCATTACCGATGACACTCATGCAGTCAGAGTTCACCTATAGGATGCAATGACGTACAGTGCAGAGCTCGGCTCTTTCTGTCTCTTCGAATTCTTTAGTTTTTCCTGTCTGTCCTAACATTAATTTGACTGTTTCACCAATCACCCACCTATTCCCTTGTCTATGCACTTTGCTTTTTATCAGCAGCTGCAGTTCTTTAAAACGCATATAGGAGCCAGGATGAGAATTCAGAATGAACCAATGCTATTTTCGTCTAATTTTTTCTTCTCTTTCATGCTGCTGCTCCTTCATTAGTTTATCTTTCCTTTTTTGCCTCCTCCTCCTTTCCCCACCATGCTTTCAGCTTTTTATTCTTTAAGAAAAGTTTGTATCCACTGAAGATAATTCATTTTTCTTATCAAGTCTATCACAAAAAATGTATCTGTCAAGGTCTCCTAACACTGGTAATGACTATCCCACTATACTTAGCAAGATTTACATTTTTAAGTTACCATACTGCTGGCAATAGAGATATTTTTTAGAGATCCCTGAAGAGTTCAAGCCCAACTCATGTATTTATTTAACATACATAACCCCTTAGCACAGCTGCAGATCCTTGATGAAACATGATGTGAACATTGTTGGCTTTTGTCGCCATGGTACTGGTTTTCTTTCCATTGTGGTGTCCTTTGTTTATATCTCTGGCCAAAATTTAGTCCAGACAGTGTTGGCATTATGAGTTCTGACTCATCCAGAATCAGAAATTATGATGACACTGACTTCTCTTTCAGCCACATGCCCATACACTTACTCATAGTGGGCATGGCATGTCTACACGTGTATTAGTGTGCTTTTCCTAATGCACATTAAATTTAGTACTGCCAATGTGAGGTACTAAATAACCGTGCATTAAGGTGCCCTAATGCACAGTACCAAAAGCACATTTTTAAATTGCTAAAAGTACAGTAGTGTAATAGCACAATTTTTTACATGATGCTTTAATGTGCAGTAAAATAGCTACTGTGCATTAAAACGCACATGTAGATGCACCCACCGAGTTGCATTCCACCTGTTAGGCAGTCCTATTGATTTTAGTGTAATTTCTTATGGAATAAACTGCTAATCAAAGAAGAAAGGTCTTAAGTTCAGCACTGGGAGTGGTGAGGGGCTCCTTTTTCCATGGAACCAAAGCATAACAGTGTTTTCCTCTAGTTCTCATTTCTTTGCCTCCCCACAACCCCAAAATGCTCACCATGGCTGTGGTTATGACTCTCCAAGATAATTCTCGGACAAACACAACTCATTCTTGTTACTTTACAGCCACATGCTACTAATTTAGCACCACTGTTGTCCTATAAAAATCTGTCCTCAAATACTGCTTTACCTTTGGACAGAAACCTTCGGGAAGACACTTCTGAAAGTGAATATATATTGTATTGGAGTCAGTTGATTGATCCCCATGCTCCTCTCCCCAGCAGGACTGCAATATAAATGCCTCAGTCCTGTGCCTGTGTGTTCCTGTGTTGTGCTGCTATTGCCAATCAGATATGCTTTTCCCTAGCATCCTTGCATTTACTGTCCTCTCTCTATTTTCTGGTGTAGCAAGGGAAAAAGATTATAGTAGCATTTCAGACTCACATTCAGGCTGCCTTAAGAACTGTGTTTTGTCAACTATTCTCTGAGCTCCGATCTTTTTACATAACAAATCCTCAGGTTAGAGGCTGAGGGAGAGAAGAGTGTGTCAATGAGTAATTCCACTGTTGGACACCAGAATGTCAGACTAACTGCAGATGAGATAAAAAGAATAATCCTCTGCTTTTAAAAGAAGAATAAGAAGGAAGAGTTAGAGCAGCTTTCTGCAGGATTCCCCTAAGGGCTGGGGGCTGAGTATTTAGGTGTCTGTCAGTGTAGGTATGTGCCTAGTGGGATGTTTAAGCACACCTTCAGGCATTGAAACAATTTTAAAATCAGGGTGGTTTAATTTTTTTTTCATTTTAATTCTTTTGGAAGCAGTTTATACTATTTAGTTGCTAAATAATTTGGTGGTGCTTTTGGCTTAAGAGAAAGATACTTCCGGGGTAGGAAAAAATTGGCAGCAATCTCTGATTATTGCTATTAAAGCAGCATCACAAAAATCTGGATGCTAACAGTAAGTCCGTCCCTGAGCTATGTTAATCAGCATTGCACCAGTAAAATCAGTGGAGCTCTTGCCTATGTCTGCTGAGGTCCTTGCCCACAGCACTAGTAAAAGGAAGAGATCTGTCCAAAATAACACCTTGCAGAAGTGTGACAGCTTTGTTTTACATACTTTTTGTGGGTGCAAGTAGAGGACCAGAGAGAGAGGAAGCAACTGACAGGTTCACATTTCCTTTGTACCTTGGCAGATTCTCTAGCAGTAAGAGAAGAGGATGAATATGTGAACTCCTAGTATCATACTGCTGCCCTTGGCAAACGAGCAAATCTCTTCACTTAGCCTCCTGCACATACACACATCTCTACACACGTGCTGTACTGCAGAGCTGACTAATTAGTTCCTCAAAAAAGTCACTGTCTACATGTGCGCCAGTATTAGGGCGCAGTGAATTAATGAACTCTGCTGTAGGATAGTACTGTCGGAGACAGAGTAATTATGTGCACTGAAATGCACGTGTAGATAGTGACAGGGGCTGGCTGGGGCACAAGGGTGCACTTTAGCACCCTTGTGGCCCAGTCAGCCCCTCCGGTGTCCTCCACTGCCACCCAGAGCCTGGACCCCTCTGAGTCCCTTGTTAGCCAGGGGCTGTTTCACCCTGGCTCAAGCTGCTGTGGTCCCAGGCTCATGCAGACACTGCATTTGGGAGAGCTGACTCTGGTGTGAACTGCCCCAGAGTTTATCACATTACCTTAATGGCATATGTAGATGCACCCTCACAGTGTGGAATCTAATTCCTAAAACCTAATCCATTAGGAATCTAATTCCTAAGCCCTAATCCTTTTCTCAGGTACATCAGTGTAAATCCCGGGTAACTCTGTTGGGGTCATTAGGACCATCCCAGATTTCCATCAGTGTAAATGGGAAGATAATGTGTCCCCCTTACACTGCTGTAGTTCTGCTTATTCTTACTGGGCTTATGTACTAGTGAAACTTAAATGTGAAGGACCAAAGAGGAGGAGTAAACTAAAAAAGGTAGGACAGTATTTTAATAAACACCTCCTCCTCTATCAGTATGAAGCTATACCAATTTATGGTCAGGAGACAGGTGTAAGAAGCAGTAAGGGGAGCAGAGTAAAATAATGTTATTTACGTGGCCATACATATATCATCCCTAAACTGGATTCAGAGTGGAATTTGTTTAACCAATATGCATGGTTTCATCTTCCATTCTAATTCTTTCTTTAGTTTTGGACTGGCTCCCTGGGTTAATAGGCAGCGTTAATAGAAAGAAAAGGAAATGCAGAAACAAGGGGAAAAATAGGATGTGTGATATGAACCCAGTTATAGCCTGTATACTTCAGTGTTTCTCCTGTGGTCCCTCTCCCTAGGACACTGCTGTTTAGATGAAGCTGATCTGCCAGGCTTAGGATAGCAAACCTCCAAACAAGTTCTCAAACCTTTGGCAGAGAGTTTGCAATTTGTTCGTTTCTTTTTCCCTTTTGTGTGTTGTTCTTTTCTTTGTCCCTTTTAATAGCATAGCTAATCTTTGCATATCATCAAGCTGTAATACACTTAGGAGATTCTGGTTCCTCATCTTTCGCCCTTCCAGAACTGTTAACAGGTGGGAAGAAGAAAACTGCTATTTCTGCAGCTTTGAATGTACACAGATGTACAAGCTGCCCAGTTATCTGGAAAGGCACAGTTCTGTGCCTCATTAATTCATTAAACTTCACTGTAGACCCTGCGCCCCTGCAGCAACACTACAGAATCAATACCATCCTGCATATCCTCTGCTAAGATTCATTTTCTGAGCTCTGGCTCACATATAGGGTAACATTGACTTCATCCTATGGGGGAAGAGATAATTAGCCAACCCCTTCTCTATCCTACCTTCTCCACCCCTCCATGCTTTTCATGAAAAAAAATATATTTTCAGGTTAAAAAACAGATGTAAATGGCATTTCTCTTGGGAATTCAGCTGCTGGAGATTGGGATGGGAATAGACTTTTATTTAACCTGGCCTCTCTGCATGTGGAATCCTGGACTCCTTGATTTGTTAGGGCTCAGGCCTGGCATTATCCCAGTATTCATCCTTTCAAGCACCGAACCTCATATATAACTGGAAAGCTCTTCATTGCCATGATAAATAATATGGCCCACAGGCTAGAGTTTTTCCTTCTCTATCTAATAAGCAATCTCTTACTGCTGATGACAGAAAAGCTGCCTACAGAAATTGATTGCTGATGTGTGCACCCTTCTTCAGATGAAGGCAGCAGTAAAGGAGAAGGGTGGGATTGCCCTGCAGGGACAGCGGTCTTTGATGTGGAGGGAATTTATAGTGGGCATGAAATGGACATGTGCACCTAGAAAAGAACTGACTTGACAGATGTTGTATGCAGTTTAATCTTAACTAAGTGGAAGTGGGAGGAGAGTAAAGCAAATATAAGAGGACAATGTTGACTTGAGTATTTTACCAGTATATAGATGATGCCATATTTTATTTGGGGTCTTAAGTTGCGAGTTGGTATCTGTATTTGTGTCAGTGTAAGCACTACCTGAGGTCATTGTTGGAGTTACTTTTTGGCTGCTCTAGCAGCATAGCTGCCAGCTCTTAACTTGCTGGCCCATTTATCTCCAGGGTTTGGTTGTCTGTATAAGCAACAGCCCTTTCAGTGCTCGAGAGGCTACTTAATAGGCGTGTGTGAAGCAGCTAGTATTCACTTAGGATTTGGATTTGGCTGATTCAGGGAACAGCAAATTGATTCAGTGATTCAAATCACTGTCCTGAATCGATTCAGCCGAATCTGATTTGGAGATTCAGCCGCAGCCAAATTGGCCAAATTTCTGAATCGGCCCCATCCCTTGCCTGCTCTCCCAGCCCCTTCAGTGGCTGCCCTGTCCAGCCCCAGCTCCCAGCACTTTGGCCCCATCCCCTGCCTGCTCTCCCGGCACTCACTGGCTGCTGCCAGATGGGGGGCGATCCCTGCTGCCCCATGCCAAGTGGGGGGCGCTGCCACAAGCCCTCTGACCCCTGCCTGCTCTCCCAGCCCCCACCCCACCATGACTGCCCTGCCCAGCCCAGCTCCTGGCTCTTAAAAAAAAAAAAAAAAAAAAAAAAAAAAGGTCCTGGGTCACCAGCTGCTGCCAAGCAGGGGGCAATCCCTGCTGCCCTCCACTGCCCCATGCTGTGTGGGGGGTTCTGCCATGAGCCCCCAGAAGCCCTGAGGCTACTACAACAGCTGGTGAGTGGGGGCTTTTTTTTTTTAAAGAGCCGGGAGCTGGCATGGGCAGGACAGCCATGGGGGGGTGGGAGAGTGAACGGGGGCTGGGGGGCTCATGGCAGAGCCCCCCATGCAGCGTGGGGCAGTGGGGATCACCCCCCCTCCACCCAGGTGCAGCTGGTGAGTGGGGGCTTTTTTTAAAGAGCTAGGAGCTGGGGCGGGTGGGGCAGCCATTGATCTGGCTGGGAGAGCAAGCAGGAGTCGGGAGGCATACAAGGTGGCTGGGGAAGCAGGCAGGGGATGGGGCCTGGCAGGGTTCCCCCATGGTCTCCTCCTCCAGCACCCACTCCCCCACCCCACTACTTACCGGCAGCTAGCAGGGACTGCCCGAATCACCAAAGCTCTCTGAATCTTTTCTGAATTGATTTGTAGAGCTTCAGATTGATTCAGACCTTTTAACTGGTCTCCTGCTTTGATTCAGATTCAGAGATTTGTCCGCCGAATCGAGATGAATCTCCTCTGAATTGAATTAGCACCCAAAGCTTCACACAGCCCTACTACTCAACACAGATTCCTACTCAGCACAAATCCCTCCCTCACTAGCTACTCTGTACGTAGCCATGCTCCAGTTAGAAAACAGGAGTAGGGAAGCAAGGATCTGGACTTCCTGTTTCTTGACTGCTGGCTTCTTGCTCCTGACTCCAGTCCAGGAAGGTCTTGAGTTTGAACCTTAGGAATACAGTCCTTTATTTTTAACTGTGGTATTCAAAACATTAAAGATCTAAATGATAATAAATTGTGGCCTTTACAAATCAGTGAAATCTTTTGAAATAATAGTTCAGTACTGTTGAGCTGTAGTCTGGGAAGCACCCCTCAGCTCCGACTGAGTTATTTCTATTGTTGCTCATGTTATTTCATTATTTCTGACTGCTTGGCCATTTATTATTGTAATAGGGGAGAGCCCTTTATTTCTAGCTTTGCGTTCTCCAAAGAAAGATGTATTCAAATGTGCTTCCCTTTGAAATGATGGCCATCTGTACCTTCTACTACTCCAATCTCTACTGCTTTTTGTTCCCCTTCCCTTGTGGCTCCGTGCCTCTTTCCCATTATTTCTAGTGTTTTCTTCCTCCTCATCTCTGAGCCACTTCCTTTCTACTTATCATGCCTAAAAACTTTATTGTCTCCTTAAGTAATGATTGACTTTCTCACAGCTAAAGTGTTTTATAATACTCCACAATGAGGATGTTCTATAAAATTAATTGTATTTTGTACTACAGTGTGATTTTGTGTGTGTGTCCCTACAACTTATTTTTTCCTTCACCTTTTCACCTATTCTGTTGCAGAGAAATAAACGCCCATGTGAATACTCTACTTCAGATAAGATAGTGTGGAATTTCTTTATCTCCTACAAACTATTGTTTCTTTCTTTGCAATATGGATTGATTTTATTATCTTTACTTGTCTTCTAGACTCCACCTTGACTTTGGGATCAATCTTATCTCCTATACCTTTTCTGGTACTCTATATTTTTTTCTAGGAGCTTGATTAGATCTGACTAGGGCATTGTTCTACAGTGATACACTGTAATTCCATACTTCTTTCTGACACAGCATAATTTCCTGTGAGATCTTGCAAGTGGTTGCCTTGCTGTGAGCCAGTAATTCAGCTGAAAGTAAGAATGCCCCAGGGCTACTTTAATTCACAGCAGTGTATATTTTAACTACCAGAAGGTCTCCTGATAAGCAGAGAATTTTCATAGAAATTTCATCAGATCTGTCTTAGATTTTCATTCTGTCTTGCTGGCTATGAAAGTAGACATAAATATTTCCAACCACCTTGCAATAAGCTCGTGTATGAACATATGGTATGATTGCAATATTAGGGTTATCATATTTCCAGTTTAAAAAAAGAGGACACCAATTGGGGGGGTATATAGTTGTGGGGGGCAGTGATATGCAGGTGCCCTGCCTTTGCCCATGCCATTGCCCCTCACTCCCAGGCCACAGCCTCCCTCAGCCCTGCTGCTGCCCTTCACTCCCAACCTGCAGACCCCTGTCAGGGCCCCTCACTCCTGACCCACAGTATCCTGCCCCCCTGAGCCATGCTGGTGCCTCTCACTCCCAAACCACAGCCCCACATCCCTGCTGGTGCCCTTCACTCCTGACTTGCAGCCCCCTGGCATTGCCAGTGCCCCACACTCCCAACCCACAATCCCCTGCCCTCCTCGGTGTCCCCCACTCTCAAGCCACAGCCCCCGCAGCCCTGCCAGTTCCCCTCACTTCCAACCTGCAGCCCCTTGCTCCCTGCAGCCCTCCAGTGTCTCCTGGCTGCCCTGCCCCTGTCCCTGCCCCTGGGAGCAAGGGCACCAGCCCAGCCACACAGTTCTCTGCTGCCCCTGAAAGGCCCCCTGCACCCTTTCCCCTAATGGAGGGGCAGATGCCTCTTCCACTATGCCCCCTTGCCCTGCTGCAGCCCCAGCTCCTGGACAGCTTCCCTCAGCGCTGGCAGGCACTTGCCCCATCTCACACACCCATCTCCTCAACACACCCCTGCAACACACACACAAACTCACATTCACATACACACACACGTGCATACAAACTCACATGCCCCACACAGCCCCCCGGACAGTCCCCAAGCTCTGGCCCTCCAACCCCCGTTTCCATAGACTTACCTGCATCCAGCTGCCGGGGCTGTTTCTACCACCCTGCCTGGCTGCATGTTAGCCACGTGTGTGTGTGTGCCTTGCTAGGGCAAGCTGGGAAGTGCTGGGAAAAAACAATGAGGCTGAGCAGAGCAAAATCCTGGACATTTGTTCCTATTTCAAAAAACTGCCTGGACAGAAATCAGAGGACCCAAAAAGAGGACATGTCTGGGAAAACCTGGACATATGGTAACCCTATGCAATATGGGTTCAGTGACTGGAAATAGTTTGGGCTGGGATATTAGGTTATAGAAATTGTTTAAGGCTGTTTTAAATTGAGATGCATGGGGCCCTCAGGTTTGGCTGTGTTGTGTTTGGCTCAGATGATAAGAAGTGCTGAGGAGCATGTATTCCTTGTTAGATCATCCTTTCATTCTTGCCAGGGGTATGACTCAGTCATGGGCCATCAGGGCTTGACACTAGAGTCACTAGCCAGGGCTTCAGGAGAAGGCAAAGTTGGGAAGCAACTTTGAACTAGAGTCACAAATCAGGGAGTCAGAAGCTAGAAGCCAGGATCCAGACTGGAGTCACAAGCTGGGAGCTAGGAACCAGGAGCCAGTGGTTTGGAAACTGGGATCTGGACTGGAGTCAGGAGCAAGGAATTATCAGTCAGGAAACAAAGATCCCAGCTGGGGCATGGCTAGGTACAGAATAGGTGCCCAGAGAGGCATCTCTGTTATTGAGTAGCCCCCTGAGCACTGAATGGGCTGCTGCTTATACAGACAGCCATACCCATGCAGCTAACTAGGCCAGCTAGTTATAGTCAGCCTCATTCAGGTAGTCAGGGCTAGCTGAGTGTTAGTCAGCCTGTCTGTTGCCCTGACTCCTAGCTCCTCTAAAGAGGGTACACTCAGCTGCCAGGGGCTCTCCTGAAGGACTAGAGCAGTGGTGTCCAACCTTTTTAAGTAGAAGATCACCTTTAGCATTTAAAAGCAACCCAAGATTTACTGTGCGCCGCTGGCACACACTCTCCCCTCAGCGCTCAGCAGCTAAGTATGTGGGGAGGGAAGAGGGGAGGTAGATTGAGGCAGAGGGAGAAAAAAGTATTTTGGAGTTCACTTTTGCAGCAGGTAAATACCACCCGGCTGGGGCCCCACTCAACTTACCCCTGTTCCTGCCTCTGCGGCACTGTCCCTCACCGCAGTGGCCTCCATCTAGCCCCTGCCCCTTCCCTCCCCCACAGACTGACCTGCTGGGCTGGGGTATGTGTGTGTATGGGTGCGGGCACTCAGCCCCCCACCCCAGCCTTGGATCGACTCTAAGAGGCTCCATGATCTACTGGTGGATTGAGATCTACTGGTTGGTGACCACTGATGTAATGTATCAAGGTTTGCAGAAGTTTCCAGAGGTATCATTATTAAGTTCAGCTAGCACACAACTTCCTT
>NW_017729025.1:152067790-152074931 GCF_001723915.1 Gavialis gangeticus | reverse complement strand
ACTGTGGAGGCCTCAATCTAGCCCCCTTCCCTTCCCCACAAACTGACCTGCTGGGCTGGGGCACACATGTGCACGCATGTGGGCACTCAGCCCTCCACCCCAGCCTCGGATTGATTCCAAGAGGCTCTGAGATCTACTGGTTGGTGACTACTGGTCCAGAGCATAGCCATACTCCCTCTAGCAACACTCCCTTCTCCTTGGCCACACCCCTTTTTGCATAGGGGAAACAGGACATGTCATGGCAATAAATGACCTTTTTATTCTTTTCCAAGTGATTATCATGACACCCATTTCAAGAAGGGTGATAGCAATAATGTTCTTCAAAATAAGGACCATGTGCTACTCTTGTATTGGTCCAGTCCCCAGCACCATAAGGCTCTGGGTTTGGTTAGTCCCAAGGCATTGCTGTCACAGATATGATTATTAATAACCCCATTGTAGGTTGGAAAGGCACTAATTCAATTCAGTAGCTTTGGATCAGACCTTTCTTCTGAATCCAGAACTCTAAGTAAAAAGCTTGGGAGGAAGGGACCAAACAGTGAAATGATTCCCCTCATTTCCTCTCTTTTCCTTTGACAGCTCTTTGTGCTCGTAGGGCTATTTAGTTCTCTAATCCTGACATTACTTTCAGCATTATTCAGGTCATGTGCTCTGCTAGGTTCTTCAACTACCTAAACTAGGCTTGGAATAGCTTGCCATATCTACTATGCACCTGGACTGTGACATGACAGTAGCTCCCATAATAGAAGTTTCTGGGAGGAGATGCCGTTGCTTTCCCTCTTGCTGATGTCATGCTGCAAACCCTGCACCCAGGACCTGTATTTGTCACAATCGTTTCTCAACTAAAGGAATACTTCTCCTAGTGCAGAATAAATGAATTGAAGAGGTTTTCTAGTTAACATAATTGACATGTTGGAGGTCCCCTTTTTTATTTTTGTGTCAAATCACTGGCTGAAACTGCATCTAGCAAGTCAGTGCAGTACTGAAGTAGTAAAATCCATTGGGTAAAATGGATATGGAAGGAAATGTTGTAGGGCCTAATCCTGCATTAATGAAATCCTTTGGTTTCAGAGGGAGCAGATATAGGCATTAGCTTCTGATTCACCATTACTCTGCACTGGAGGGGTCATTTGCACAAGGTAGATGTAAAATGCTACCAACTCCACATGGTAATGTTTGATGTTCATTTTGCAGTGACATGAATACATATGCCCAGTGTTGGACAGGGTTTGAATTACACTTTGACTCTTGTTGTGGGGGGCGGGGGGCCTGCAAAAAAACAGTTAATTGATTAACAAGTCCACCTAAGTCAGGGGCGGGCAATTATTTTGGGTGGAGGGCTGGTTACCAAGTTTTGGCAAGCTGTCGAAGGCTATAAGGGTAGCTCCATCCCTTGACAGATGTCCCGCCCCCTTGGCACCATCTTGGGACCAGAAGTCCCACCCGCTAACCCCTAACCATTGCCACCGGACGTTCCTCCCCTTGCTCCCGCTCCTCCCCGAAGTACTCCTTTCAGCAAGGTTTTGCCATGTTGGAACCGAAAAATACCAAATTATATTCTAAAAATCAAACATCTACTACAACATTCATTAATTTGATTTAAATTTTTTTGTCCTAATTTACATGTTTTTGTGTAGTGTACATAGAAGTGATTGTATAATAGCTTAAAATGAAGTCTTACTCTTGTATATTGTGGGGGGTATGGGAGGTAAGCATAGGTTTGTGGGAGGCTGTAGGTGTGTTGGGGAGGGTGTGGGTGTGTGGGGAGTCTGTGGGGGTAGATAGTTATGGGGGTGTGGGTATATGTGGGGTGGGGAGCATGTGGATGTGTGTGGGTATGGGGGTTGTGGGGGGCTGTGAGTGTGTGTGGGGGAGGGTGGCTGGGGAGCATTGTGGCATGTGTGGAGGGGGAGGGTTTTCCCCATAGTGCCCCTCCTCCCTCCCCGCCATGGCAGGGGGAGCCCCTGCCAGCGCTCCTGCTAGCCTGGGTTCTGCTCTCCTGCTGCTCCTGGCCCTGGGGCACCAGTGCGGCCCCGTGCTTCTGCTCGTAGCTATTTCCCACTCCATCTGCCACTGCTGCCCTTCTGCCACTTCCCCATCCCTCCCCTCCACTCGCTGCTCCAGCACCACATCCCAGCTGCATGGCCAAGACTGCAGGATGCAGCAGAAGCTAGATCAGCCTGGCTGGCACCTCATGGAGCCAGCCAAGAATCACAGAGGCTCCTGCTGAGTCCTGTGGCCTAGTGCTGCAGCCAGAAAGGAACATGGTGCTGGAGCAGCGGGTGGGGGGAGTGGAGGGGAGCAGCGGCAGCAGCGGCAGGCAAATGGCTGTGGCAGGCAGGGGGGAGTGGAAACAAGTGGGCACATGGAGCATAGCAACACCTGGGTGGGAGTGCAGGGCCATGCCCGTGCACCAGAGCCAGCACCAGTGGGCTCCAGAGCAAGGCAGGTGGGGCGTGGGTTGGCAGGGGCTCTATGGAGCTGGGTTGGGCTGTCCCAGCAGAGAGAGGGAGGAGCTGGCTTGGCTCCAGAGACCCTGCCAGTCTGGGCCCCATGCTCCTGCCACCCCACCCTGAGCCCCTACTGGCCCTGCTGCTGTCACGCTGGTGTGGGCTCTGTGCTGCTGCTCAGCTGTTGTTATGCTCCATGTGCCCATTCGCTGCCCTTTCCCCCCACACCTCCACCTGCTGCTGCTTTCATTGCTTCTTTACCTGTGGCTACCACCGCTCCTCTCCATACCCTTTCCTGCCACTCTGGCACCACATGGTTCCTGGCTGCAGTTCTGGGACTGCAGCAGCTGGCCTGACCCTGAAGACTGGGGTGATAGCTCACAGTCCTCCCCTGCCTCCCCTCCTCCTTCTTATCTGAGTTTCCTTCTCAAGCGGATGGAGGTAGGAACAGCATCAGTGTTCCAGGCCAGAAGCCTCTGCTAGGCACAGGCTTCCATTGGGCAGGAGCCTGGTGGGCCTTACTGCCATGGCTTGGTTCTGTTGCTGGCTCCCCCTGGGTCTTACTGACACTGTCTCTTGTCATTTTTGACAGGCAGCCAGGGGTAGATAAATATTAATTTTCTAAATTTTTTAGGGGCCCTGCAGACCAGATAGAGTGGCCTGGCAGGCTGGATTCAGCCTGTAGGCCATATTTTGCCCTCCCCTCACCTAAATGAAGAAGCAATCTGATTGGAGACCCCCCTGGGTTATGATTTTAAAATCTTACAGGGGGGCTCTTGTCTCTTATGGAGGAGCTCCGTATGCCCGAGCTCCCCCTTAATTCACACCCTGGTGTTGGGTGATAGAAGACCAAGCATTTAAGGAATATTTGGGGTGGGATTTGCAGAAGTGCTGTGGCTCAACCATGTTGCCATTGAATTCATTGGTAAAGGCAAGGTCAGTGTTGAATGACTTTGAAAAATCTGAGCTCCTCCCTCCTCCTTTCTCCCAGCATGGATACATTTAGGACTAGATTCTGTTCCACTTCTGGGGTCTCTATGTGGACTTTGTCTAAGGGCAATTCTGTTCCATCATATTCAGGTCACTAAAAAGCCATATTGCATCTACTTTTGCAACACACCATCATCTGATCCTTAAGACTATATCATAAAACAGCAGTGAGGAAGAGGAGGACCCACCTATCTTTTGTATTAGCAGTTTTTCAGGGACTTAAGCAGAGTGGAATAAAAGCACACATTACATGTTCCAGGGATTGGGGTCAGGGCCACTTTAACTAAAGCGACTCTGAGTGTTGCTCTAATTAAAGTGCTCACAGCATCTTGTGCATCAGCATCCCTGTACTTCAAAATGGCAGTTGGGTTGCTTTAACTAGAACTTGTCAAATGAGCTTTAGTTAAAACACCCCTGCCACCATCATGAAGTCTGGGGACGCTGATATGTGAGGTTCATAGATTCATAGATGCTAGGGTCAGAAGTGACCTCAACAGATCATCGAGTCTGACCTCCTGCCTAGGCAGGAAAGAATGCTGGGGTCAGATGACTCCAGCCAGATGCCTATCCAGCCTTCTCTTAAAGACCCCCAAGGCAGGAGAGAGCACCACCTCCCTTGGAAGCCCATTCCAAATTTTGGCCACCCTTACTATGAATAAGTTTTTTCCTGACATCTAGTTTAAATCTGCTCTCTGTCAGTTTGTAACCATTGTTCCTTGTTACCCCAAGAGGTGCCCTGGTGAACAGAGTATCTCTGATCCCTTGCTGCACCCTGCTAATGAATTTGTAGGCAGCCACAAGATCACCTCTCACCCTTCTCTTAAGGAGGCCGAAGAGGTCCAGGTCCCTCAGTCTCTCCTCATAGGGCTTGTCCTGTAAGCCCCTAACCATACAAGTGGCCCTCCTCTGGACCCTCTCAAGTCTATCAATATCCTTCTTAAAGTACGGTGCCCAGAACTGGATGCAATACTCCAACTGCGGCCTGACCTATGCTGCATAGAGGGGAAATATCACCTCCTTGGTTCTATTTGTCATGCATCAGCGGATGCATGATAAAGTGTGGTTAGCTTTGCTGATGGTTTCGTCACACTGATGGCTCATGTTCATCTTGGAGTCCACTATGACTCTGAGATCCCTTTCCACTTCTATGCTGCTGAGAGGGTCACTTCCCAGCCAGTAGGTGTGCTGGGTATTTTTGTGCCCTAGATGCAGCACTCTGCATTTGTCCTTGTTGTACTGCATCCTATTGTGTACTGCCCACTTCTCTAACCTGTCCAGGTCTGCCTGCAATCATCCCCTACCCTCAGGAGTGTGCATGTCACCCCACAATTTAGTATCACTCTCAAACTTGGACAGAGTACACTTCACATCCATATCCAAGTCACTGATGAAGATATTGAAGAGTACAGGTCCAAGGACCGAATCCTGCAGGACCCCACTCCCCACATCCTTCCAAGCTGATACCGGCCCATCTATTACCACTCTCTGGGTATGACCGCTAAGCCAATTTGCCACCCACCGGACCATGTAAACATCTATGTCACAGCCTCTTAATGTATTTATGAGAATGGGATGAGATACAATATCGAAGGCCTTGCTAAAATCCAAGAAAATGACATACACCTCTACTCCTGCATCTAAGCATTTTGCGACCCTGTCATAAAACGAAACCTGATTGGTTAGGCATGATCTACCTGCTACAAATCCATGCTGGTTGTCGTGCTGCATTATTTTTCCCACTGGACTCCCACAAATAATCCTTCATAATCTTTTCAAAGACCTTTCCAAGGATGGAGGTCAGACTGACTGGCCTGTAATTACTCGGATCCTCCTTCCTCCCCTTCTAGAAAATAGGGACTACATTGGCCCTTTTCCAGTCCTCCGGGTCCTGACCTGAGTGCCACAAGTGCTTAAACAGCTGTGGCAATGGTTCTGCTATGACACCGTCCAATTCCTTCAGTACTCTTGGATGCAGCTCATCTGGGCCTGCTGACTTGAACACATCCAGTCCATCCAAGTGACTCTGCACCAAGTCAGTGTTGACAGTTTGTGGGCTGGCATCCCTCTGATGCCTGTCTAAGAGCCCATTAGGAGACTTATCTTGACTCCTGTTCAGGAACACCAAGGCAAAAAACTCATTGAATAGTTCAGCCTTGTCCCCCCTGTCTGTCACTAATTGCTCCTTCTTGTTCAGTAGGGGTCCTATGCTGCCCTGCATCTTCCTTTTACTTCCTACATATCTAAAAAAAGACTTTTTGTTATCTTTAATTTGTGTTGCCAGCCTCAGCTCTGTAGTTGCTTTGGCTTTTCTAACTTCCTCCTTGCAAGTGTGGGCCATTCATAGATGCTAGGGATGGAAGGGACCTCAAAAGATCATCAAGTCTGACACCCTGCCAGTAGCAGGAAAAAGTGCTGGGGTCATGTGACCCCAGCCAGGTGCTTGTCCAGTCTCCTCTTGAAGACCCCCAAGGTAGGGGAGAGCACCACCTCCCTTGGAAACCCATTCCAGATTCTGGCAACCCTAACCATGAAGAAGTTCTTTCTGATGTCCAACCTAAATCTGCTCTCTACCAACTTGTGGCCATTGTTTCTGGTTATTCCAAGGGGTGCTCCTCATTCCAAGATGAGGAGGCTGGTTGGAGCATGCTAATTAGCATGCTCCAGCAGCTTCTGTCAAGTCTGCTCTGACGTGCTGTAATTACAGTGCATCAGAGTAGCCTCTCAGCACATTAACTCTAGAGGCACCTAAATCAACTTATATGCCTAATAGGTAGACTGGACTCTGACCCTTAGTGTCAGATCATCAGCTTGTGTAATGAGGTTGTGCCAGTTTACACTCACTGAGAATCTGACCTTTGGTTTGCTTCACATTGGTACAACATATCAAATAGGGAAATAGCATTTATGGTTATCTACGCGGCTGACCCAATGTGTATTGCCACTGAAAAATTTAAAATGAAGTGCTTGGGATGGAAGTGTCAGTTTATTTCAGACCTGGTAAAGAGCTAGGATGCAAGTTGTTTTCAGTGGTTTGCTTTTAGCTTGTTTCTCTTTTTTTTTTTTTCCTGACTTTTTCATGTATTTCTATTTAGTGTCTAAATCACTTCCCATCACATTTGCTCAGTGCTAACTTTTCCAGCATCTGGTTTGGTAAAAACTACCTTGCCATTGACAGTCTGGCCATATTCTTCTTCAATGCACTATGCTTGGAAGCATTCTTTTTATCACCATTGCTGCGTGTGGTGCTTTGTGCTTGGAAGCTCCAGGATCTCTGTTTTGCTGCTTGGACATGCAGCACAGGAGTTTCAGGTCAGTGGGGCTTATGGTGTTGTCTCATGTGTGGTCATGCCCACGGGACATGTATCAGAGATAAAGCAGTCTTACTGAACGATTCAGAATCTCTGCCCCTGACACCTCCCTACTGCTAGAGCTCACAAGAGAGTCCTCAACAAAAAACCCTACAGCTGTGTTCTTCCATAATGTCTGTGCTTGGGGACTCCTTCCCTGGCTGAATGTAGGTCTCCTTCAGTGCCAGTCGAACCCTTCCTGAATGTAGAAGCATCTACGTAAAGATCTAACCCCTGCCCTGGAGACCTTATGCTCTGATTTAGGACACAGTGGAACAAGTTACACAATGTTCTGCTATGGGTATTTCCCAGGTGTCTGGGTGTTTCTGGTTGCTGCATTGGGCTGGGAGGGAA
>NW_017729025.1:152028400-152067508 GCF_001723915.1 Gavialis gangeticus | reverse complement strand
TCCCCTCCCCCTCCCCCTCCCCCTCCCCCTCCTTACCCCTAATACATGTCAGGGGTTGTTTTAAGCCTTCCTCAAAGACACTGGGTGTTGGCTGCAGCCAAGGATGCAGATTATGAGTTGGGGTGTGACAGTTCTACTGCTGGGACTTAAATCCAGAGGTTCCCGGTTAGCGGGTCCTGCCCCCCTCTGCTCAGGATCAGACTGGTCATCATGTTTGTGGTCATATTTTACCCCATGGTCTGATTGGTATGGACTGTGGGGGGTTTTGCCTTCCTCTGTAGTTGGGGGAGCAGTGTGGTAGGGGATGGCCCTTCTTGGGATCTCTTGAGCGTGCATTAACAACCTTTACAGCAGCAGAATGTTGGCCTCTGTCAACCTGCTGCTTTACCTGTGGGAGATCAGGGTATGTCCTGGGCTGTGTTGACTATAGTTTTGCCAAGAGATTAGACAATGGTTTTGTATAAGATGGTTTGGATAGGGATGATCCTGCCTCAGGCAGGGGTCTGGACTATATAACCTAAGAAGGTCCCTTCCCGCCTGACTTCTGTATGATTCTGTAAGTGTTAAGGGTATAAACAGGTATAACAATTGTACTGCTACTAAAGGATGTCAACACAAGTTGTTACACTGGAGCTGCTACCTCTACATGATTCTGTAGGGAACAAATGAAGCAAATTTTCTCCAACTTTAACCCTGCTTTGTCCAGGGTCAGCTAGGGCTATTTATCTCACTTGTATGGCTACAGCCTCATGCAGATATAATAGTGATGGCGTAACAGTTGTTATCTGCTCCTGAGCAGCAGCTCCTTCTCCTCCCCTTGTGAAGCCTCTACAAATGTACATTTGTTCATACCCTTTGTAATAAAGAATGGGGAGGAGGGTTGCAACAGTAACAGGATCGTTTTGTGTACACACATTTTGATGACTCCCCTGTTGTTGCAGTTTTACTTAGATGGTTCTGTTCAAACAATAATAGTAATAAGGATTCTGCAGTCAACTCAGATGATAATCTTTTGGTGATGTATGAGGCAGTGGAAAATCCACTTTACTCTTTGATAGCTGTACTTAGCTGTGTGGTGCTAATAAATAAGGATTTGCTTGTGTCAGGGAAGTAAGCATATGTGCTTTAAAGACACATATGGAACAGCTAGGTGGAGTGGTTTCTAAGAGTGACTGTGAAGAAACTCTCCAGTGAAAAATGTGTATGATTATTGTTTTCAGAATAGAGAATTGCATGCTTATTAGAAGAGTATTAGAACTCTGCAGCCAAATTCCTATACCCTTACTCATGTAGGGTAATACCAACTGTAAAATAAGTCTTATAAATTTTAGTGGGCCTTCTTGTGGATATTTAATCGGAAGCTTTTGTAGGCAGCAGCACCATAGCATGACGAAGTAGGCTGTTGCCTGAGATAGCTTATCTCTCTCTGAACAAGTTTTCTCTAAGGCACCGCTGTATCCTGTTTTGGGACATGAGAAGGACACCTGATGAATATTGACACAATTTTAGCTCTGCTAGAAATGCTCCACTGCCGACAGGTACAGCTCTTGAGGATGGGTATAGAAGGCTGTTGTAGATAAGCTAAATGGATGTTTTCTCCGCTACCTGAGGACTAGTTCACAGATCCTAAATATGACCAAGAGTTCCCTTAACAAGAAAGGATGATGAAGAAATAGCTATGGAAGAGTTGTCTCAGAATTACTGCTAACAGCCTTTGGCTGTAGGTAGATCTAAACCACAGTTTTCCAAGGTTTCCATCAAATTCCCAGGGGCTGTTGTGACTGCTTAAAATAAAGTAAAATCAGGTTAATATGCACTGTGCATAAGTTTTAAACACCTAATTGCACTACATGCTTAGGGTGAAGTTGCACATTACACTTAGACCATACTAAATCTGTGAAAGGTTAAGTGCTGTTCAACTTCGAATGTGCTGTGAGCAGTCACACCTTAAGGCAGGGGCAGGCAATGATTGTGTCTGGAAGGCTGCTTAACGGGTTTTGGTGAGCTGTCAAGGGCAGCATGGATAGCCCTGCCCCTTAATAGTTGCCGTGCTCCCAGTCACTATCTTGGGAATGGAAGTCCCACCCCTAACCCCTGACCTTTGCCACTGGAAGCCCCTCCCCTTGGTCCCCAGAAATACTCCTTTCGGGAGGAAGGGGGTTGCCACCTTAGAATGAGAAAAAAACCAAATCATACACTAAAAGGTGGACACCTACTATAACATTATAATTTTATTACAAAAAATATTTTTGTCATGATTTGTGTTTGTGTACTTTATATAGAGGTGATTGCATAATAACTCAAAAATACATTTTTAGTCTTCTTGTATATTGAGTGGGAGGAGTGTGGTTCGGCGTGTGTGTGTGTGTGGTGGGGTATAGGGGAGTGTGCGTGTGGGGGTGTAACTTCATCCTTACTTACCCTCCCCCCTCCCCGCCCCAAGATTGGGCCGTAATGGACAAGTTGGATCAGCTTTAGTTTTTGGTGGAATTTCCTTTTGGAACACCAGGCATCCAGTGGATCCTAAAGGACAGGGTTAAAGGGTATGAGTGTGATCAACAGGAAAGACAGGAGTGGTAGGCCTAGGCTGGGGAGTCTGTTGATTGGTAGCCTCTGCTAAAAGAAGCCTGTGGAGTGAATACTGCTTGTAGACGGGCAGGAGCCTTTTCACATAAAGGAAGCCCTCATCCTGCTGCTTAGAAACAACCAATTGTGTCTCTTTCAGGGATTTGCTGATGGAAGTTAATTATACCACTGCATAAAATGGAATGAAAAAACTCCTCTTAAGTGGACTTGTTTGCTGGCAATTTGCTTTGAAATCAAGGGACCAGCAACAGCTGATTACACGTTTTTCTTTTGAGAGGTTTTCTTTACTTTTAAAAGATTAGGAATGACGAAATGCATAATATAGATTTCTGGCATCATTAGCTCCCTCAGCTTTATTTTCATTGTCGTTCTCTAAGGCATAATGAACTAGGTTACTATTAAATCCGGCTTAACAAGCTTCTGCTTTTTAAATTGCCATTGTTCCAGTGCATCTCTCTCTCTCTCTCCCCCATATATATATTTAGTAATGTTAAATAAATCCCATTTTTGCAGCTGCCTTCCTGCTTCCCAGTAAACTTTACCTAATATTTGCATTCACACCACTTGAAGACTTTGCAAAGACACACTGATTAGACCCCATGTGTTACCGCGTTCCATCAGTCCAGAGTAAAAGGCATTCTCGAAAATTAAAGGGCAGGAAATGTAGAATCAATGAAAGGAAATACTGTTCAGTACAGCACATTGTCAGTTTGTGACAATCACTGCTGCATGAAGTTATTGAGTTAAGGCTTCTAGTAATATTTTAATTGTGAAAGCTAGAATAGCAATAAGGATAAGCAATACCATCAGGCATAGAGGGAAGAAGGATTGCCACTGCTTTGGCTTCTGTGCAATTGTCTGGAAAGATTAGATAGGGTATGTTTACCCTCCTTCAAATTACTTTCTGGTAGTTGCGCGCTGGGGTACTGGACCATTGGTCTCAGCAGTGGGGAGGTCTATTCTGAGACGAGTGACGCAGATTAGTAGAGTTACAAGAAGATGTCGGGGAAAAGTAAACACGGCATATGGAGACAGCTTTGATTGTAGAGGAGATTAATAAGAGGGGGACATAGTGGAAGGAGTGGGGTATTAGGGTCTCCTGTTTACTGTTTCTCATAACACAAAGGCAAGGCACATTCAGTAAAACTGAAGTATCACATTTGTACCCAGTAAAAGGAAGTGCCTACTACATGCTTGTGATCAACCAATGCAACTCATTGCTGTAAAATATCAACAAGGTCAAAGGTCACATTTTTGAAGGTGCCCATGTAACTTAGGAGCTTGCATCCTAATTTCAAAAGAACCTAACAAATTGAGGGCTTCTCAGTTTCAAAGTCACTTTCAGAAGTGTGGCATGGGTATTTTTGAAGCTTTTATTTCCAGATCTCTTTAAGTTCCACAGTTGCCAGCGAAAGAACTCTTACAAAGTTATAGATAAAGCTAAAACATTTCCTGTTTCACATCTTAAAATAATCATGGAAGCTGGGAAGAAGTTTCTTGTCTGAAGCATGTCTTTTTATAATTGTCCACTCTGTGTTTTTTGGTACTTTCTTCAAGCATCTGAATTAGTGTCAGAGACAGAGCTAAGGGATTTGTCTGATCTGATACCTCATGTTCCTATCTAAATTAGTTATAACAAGAGTATGAAAAAACTTCAGTCTGCTGTGTATCTGTCATTCAGTCTCATGTAGGTCTTGGTGTATTCATGGCCAACACTTTCAGAAGTGACCAGTGATTTTGGGTGCTTCCATTTTTTACATGCCTAAATTGAGCCCTTTTATACAGGCCTCATTTTCAGAACTTGTGGAGCTCCCACCTTCTTGTAATTCAGCCTGTATGTGGTGGCTCAAGTCAGACATGCAAACCTGAAACCTTTCAGGTCTTGATCCTAAGATTGTAAAAGGTCAGATCTCAAATCTGTATCCACCTTGAGCAACACCTTTCTAGTAGGATAGATCAGGAAGCAAGTTATTACTTGACATGAGGACAGGTATCAGAATGTGGACCCTAATCTGGGCAGAAAAGTAGAATAGCTTATGCTAAATAACAGTGTGGCATGAGTGGCATCATCTTGTTCTCCATAGGAGCATTTGAACAATCTCACCTAAAAACAGTTTTATATGATAGAGCTGAACAGTTTCAAAGAGGAGTCATTACAGTTCACTGAGGAAATAATACTCATTTAGAGAGAAAAATCAGAGCTTGAATCGATATTACCTGATGGTTTACTACCTGTAGGCAGAGAAGCGCTTATTCTGTCAGGCTGCCGGCATTTCTGTCAGATTACATTTTTTTTCTATACATACTTAAGTGATCAGATTGAAGACTTTGCACAAAAGAGCTCTTGCAGGTTGAGGTATTTGTGTGCTCTCTGATGCCACATCACACTCCAGTAGAAATATCTTTTGCGATAGTTTTACTGTCTTCAAAATATTTACAGCAGAAATGTGTTTTCTTCTCTCATACAGAGAAAAACATGAAGGAGAAGGGTTTGGGTTTGGGTTTGGGTTTGGGTTTGGGTTTGGGTTTGGGTGGCTGTTGTCATTTGAGAATTTCCTGGGATCCCTTTCCATACTAACCATTAGTCTCTCATAGTTGAGTATTGAGTCTAGTATTGAGCAGCCTAAACCAGTGGTGCTCATCCTCCAGCCCATGGGCCAGATTTGGCTTGCAGGGTTATGTTATCTGGCCTGTGAGGCTCCTCAGGGGCCCAAAAATTTGGCAGTGGGTTAAGCAATGGCAGTATTAATTGCCACAGCTTGTAGAGCTAGCTGCAGGAACTAACACTTCCTCTGCTACCCCGCCACCAGATTTCCAGGTCCCTGTGGAGCCCTGTGGACCAGATCTCATAGATCTCATAGACATTAGGGCTGGAAGGAACCTTGGAAGATCATCAAGTCCAGCCCCCTGCTCCAGGGGCAGGAAGTCAGTAGGGATCATAGGATCCCAGCAAGATAAACATCCAAATGTCTCTTGAAGGTGTTCAAAGTAGGTGCTTGAACCACCTTTGGCGGCAGTCTATTCCAAACCTTGGGGGCTTGGTCAGTAAAGAAGTTCTTTCATATGTCCAGCCTGAAATGGTCATAGAGGAGTTTGTGACTGTTCAACCTTGTCATCCCTTGGGGCACTCTGGTGAACAGATGTTCCCCCAGATTCTGGTAAGCACCCCTGATAAACTTATAGGCAGCCTTCAGATCACCCTTCATCCTGCATTTTTCCAGGCTGAAGAGTCCCATGGCTCTCAGCCTCTCTTCATAAGGTCTGCTTTCCTGACCTCTGATCATGCGCATCTCTCATCTGCACCCTCTCAAGCTTCTCTACATCCTTTTTGAATTGTGGAGCCCCAAACTGGACACAGTACTCCAGCTGCGGCCTCACCAAAGCCGAGTACAAGGGGAGCATGACGTCCTGGGATGATACAGCCTTTGTGTGCTGAATCATGCCACTGTGCAGGGTCATTCTGCAACCATATCTGGCAGGGCTGAGCCAGGACACCAGATTACATTCACAGACCCCACATTAGATTAGGCCCACAGATCATGGGATCCTTCCCATAGACCAGCCCCACGCCACACATCTAGCCTGTAGGTCTGGAAGTTTGAGCACCACTGTCCAAAATGACAATCAAGATGTCTACTGTCTGTATCCAAGGCTGCTCAGAAACAGCAGTGCTGGGGGAAAAAGTGCTTTGGCTGAAGGTTTTCTCAAGGTGGTAGGTCTCTGCTGCTGCTAAGACTTCACTTTTCAAGGAGGACAAGGTAATAAAAAACTTTTAGCAGATATCTGAGCCTTTTGTGTTTTGATTTGACTAGTGGGAGTGTAGTATCCCAGTGCTGCATTGTGTGTAAAGAGGCTGTGAAGGTTAAAAAGTTATGTAAACTGGATTATAGCTATTTATTGTTATTATAGTAAAAGTGACATATTTTGATAGTGATTTGGGGACCCACTGTGTTAGGTGCTGTCCAAAGAGAGAGTCTCTGCCCAGAATGTATGAACAAAATGACAAGAAAAGCAAAAAGTTAAGAGGAAGAGAATACTAATGATGTGGATCATCCATGCAGTGAGGTTGAGCAGTTTACCTATGGTTGCCTAGTACAGGCAGTCCTTGGCTTTACAAGACAATTGGGTCCTGAAAATCATGTCTTAAGTCAAAATGTAACTTGGAACCCATTTTTCCCATAGGAAACAGTATTATAAGTGGGGGATTGGTTCCTGAACCAAAGCCCAATACCATATTTTCACCAAAAATAACCCAGAATTTTGTATTCAATCAATTATAGATGAGTAATATAGCTACATTAATGTATTTATATTGTAAATATCAATCGTATTGATTTGGAAGGACTTTGGACTTTGCTGGACTTTTTGAAGGGCTCTTGGCTGGAGTCTTCTCAGGAGTCTTGGCTGCAGGTTTTTCTGGAGTCTTGCCTGCTTTCTTAAAGAAAGTGTCCAAGGAAATTTGGGCAGGTGTTCTCCAGGGAAATGGGCGACACAGCAAACTTGTTTGCTGGCATGACATTGCATTGGATCAAGTGTTGTAAAGATGAAACTGATGTCATAAAGTTGAACCAGGGTGTCAATTTATAAACAATGTAAGTGTGAAACGTTGTAACGTGAAATGCTGTAAGTTGAGGACTGCCTGTAATTAAGAGCTAGATTTCATACAATGTATACTCAATAGAAAGCAAAGGCCAGTTTTTCTTGTTAAACATTAGCCATTTGTGTGCAGATAGTACTGGGCTTTTACCTTTCTAAGGACGTGAATTCCTCTGCTGATCACAAATGGTGAGCTCTGCTCAGAAGAACTCCCAAGCATTGAATAGCAGGAGTTGCAGCAATTCTGGGTCAAGGCATATCCCCAGCACTATGGGGAGAAGGCAAATGCTTCTCTAAGCCCTTAGAGAGTCCCATCAGTGCAATCAGCCTGTAACTTTCCAGACCCAAGTGCTCACCTCAGCAACAAACAGGTGCACCCAAAACAAAAAAATATATATGTAAAACAACCAAGAATGATAGAAATATTTTAGCTTAGGGGCTGCCATGTTGCTGGCAGAAGCAGCCTAAAAAAATTTCTAGGCCATGTTAGATTGAATGTGAAAGTGCAATCGTGCCTCTGTGGGATAACAGTGAGAGCAGTCTGTTGTGTTGCTGCCCAGGGAATGCAGGAATGTTGCTGCCACAGGAAGCTTGAGATGCACCGCAGGTTCATGATGACTCCTCTGGTCCTTGTTAGGCTGCATCTGCTGTACTGTAATTATAGAGCAAGCTTTCAGTGTTTTTGTACCCCTCAAACTCTTCCTTTGTCACAGGGCTTCATTGGTTTTTATGTTTATTGACTTCTGTACTGTGCAAACATTTAGATGTTGGTGCGCTCACTTCACCATGCTGCTGTCCCCAATGAGTTACTTGCTATATTTCCATGGGTTTTAAAGCCGTGGAATATACATTTTAGAGGGAGTTTTTGGTAAGAGGAATAACTGAGGAAAACCAACTCCAACCTTATTCCAGAACCTGCCCCAAGTGTGCTTTCAGTTCATCTGTTTATTCTGACAAATACAGGTCTTTACACTGCTTCTCCCTGCAGAGCCCATAAAACTATGGAAGAATGACCTGGATTCTTTTATGCATTGCACTTCTTCTAAGTTAAATCATCAGCTGAGTCCTCAATGTGGGATCATGGAGTCTTTATTGCTTAAGGTGCTGTATGAGGCAGGAGGATTGTGGCATGTTTATTTTTTTCTAGTTGTAAGGTTACACAGCATGACTTTTATACACTCCCTTTACTGTTTGCTCAGTGGTGCTTTGGGGACACAAAGATGGAGCGTGGCAGTGCAGATGCTGCAACCAAAGCCAAAAGCACTGTATTGTCCTCACGTAGCTTGTTTGCAGTGTTTGCCATGGCTCTGCTATCTCCCTGCTTCTGTGGTCAGGACAAGTAGGCCTTACCCTTATGTCAGTGCTTGGGAGAAGCAAGAGCCCCCTTGTGCTTTCTCTTCATTCCCATCATGCTGGAGACTATTTCAAGTGTGGGTTTTGGTTCATATTGCTGTAGATGGAAGGCACATTTATAATGTGCTGATGTAGATTCTTAGCCCACTTGTACATCTTAGGGGAGCGCGATCTGTGCTTCTGATTTGGATCCACCTTAGCTTTCCATGACGGCCAGGATGCTTTGCTCTGTGTCAACAGCAAGCAAGTTTAGGGCCAACAGCAAGTTTAAGGCCATAGCTGCCTGAGATTTTAATCACAAGCACTTGCTCTGATTCCACACAATGCTGCTTTAGGAGCTGCTTGTCCTGGAGACTTAATGGAGACTGGGAAAGGAAAGGTTATGAAGTCATAAATCTTGTTTTGAAACACAGGAGACTCTAGACTAATTGGGTGTTTATATATGTGCTCGGGGGTGGGGGGTGAGGGGGGAAGAGAAGGGAGTGCTTTAATTAGAGTGGTTCCTAGAGCCTCTCTAACCTCTCTAATTAAAGCACCCGGAACGTCACATGTATCAGTATCCCGGCACTGAAAAATGGTGGCGAGGGTGCTTTAACTAAAACTTTCCAAACGAGTTTTAGTTAAAGCATCCCGACCACCATTTTTCAGTGCGGGGAGGCTGATACACGTAATGCTGGAGTCTGCTGGAGCGTGGTAATTAATTGAGCATGGCTAATTGATGCATTTGAAACGGTGCATTTGAACAGCCTTGATGCACGTGTACAGGTGCCCATTGAGAGTATCTGGTGTTGGGATGTTAGGGCAAAGCAGTGTGAGGTGAAGATAGAGAGGGGCTGTTTATTTTATTTTTACCTATCTGGTTACTTCTGCTTTGTTGGCCTACTAGATCACAAGCTTCTCAGCTCTACAATGGATTGGCAAACGATATATTGGTTTGGCAGCTCAGACAACATGTTGCCCACCTTTTCAGTGCAGAGGTTGGCAGCTACCACACCAGAGGCAAGCTGGGTTTAATGCCATGCTCATTCATTAGGATTTCTCAGCACTTTTTCAGGGAGTCTGCAGACATGCCCAACAGACCCATCAGGTTTTAGAACAGGAGTGAAACTGACCCAGTGCTTCTGATTTAAAGAAACATCGGAAGAAAGGGAATTGATTTGGGTTTGCATTAGCTTTTAGCAGTGAAACACAAAAGTGGATACAATCACAAGGACTGGGATTCCACGGATGAGATTCCTCCTCTCCCCCTTGCTATTTTCTCTTCTATTCCACTGAAGCAGTGATATACAAGGGTGTTTTCTAGAGCTGGTCAGGGAGCAACCTTCTCCCCTGGAAAAAAATCAGTAAAAATCAGTAAATACAGAATTTTCTTCATGCTTCTTCTGAAATTTTTTGTGATTCTGATAAAAACCAGACTATTTCTGCGTGAACCTTTTTTTTTGTGTGGGGTAGGGGGAAGGGGGCGGTAACAGTTGCTAAAAATTTAAAAGTATTTGGGAGTTTTTGGCCCCAAATATTTGGGTTTCTTTTAACATTTTCATGATGTTGTAAGGGCATTTTAGTCCAGAAAATGCAAATGAAAACTTTTCATCATCTTAAGGCAAATCCCAGCCCCATGGCAACCCCTGTCTCTACTGTCACTTCTAATGGAGCAGAAGTACTGGCAGTGTTTAGGAGCTGAAAAAGTCATGAGTTGGGCCATCCCAAATTATGTGTTTGGATTTGAAAGACAGAGTTACACACAATTAGTTTCTTTTTGGCTGAGTTATGGTGCCTGAGCCTTGAGGGTACACATTAACTACATTTTCAAGCTTCATTCTACAACCAATAACTACTCAAAATGAGAAAGGGAGGGAAAGTCTCATGTAGTCACAGGATTCTGGGAGCTGGGACTTTGAGAAGCATCCCAATGATCTTGAGACTCATGATAAAAGGACAAGAAATTGGCAGTATTGTTGAACTACACACAGAAAACAGACCTTAATGAAGTGTGATGCTGAGACTCTGCCAGAATCACCAGAGTATTACTTTAGAAGATTATTATTGTTATTTGGAGATGCTGCTTAAGTACAAGAGATTTGGCATGGGATAAATGAAGTTAGTCAATGGGGACTCCATTTTATTATAGTGCAGGAATAAAATGTCAGAGAAAATCATACAGTCAGATGCACACTTGTAAATGTATGCTTGTAGTCTCACTCACTAACACACCCACTTTCATATGAATCCATCCACCTACATATATTGACAAACTATGGAAGTTAAAAAGCAGGGAAGCCCATGGGGCTAGCAAGTTAAATAAATATAAAATCAAACATCTCTTTATTTCTTTACCCTTACTTACAAAGTTACAAGACCAGCGGTGCATTTAGGCATGTGCTCATCTTTGAGCACTTATGTTCTTTGCTGATTTAGGACACTAGGTATATATGATATCTGCAATTTCTCTCCTTTACCAAAGTTAACATACTCTATTGCCTTAATACTCTTACCTCTGTATTTTTATGAACGCGTGCCCTTCTCCTGTATGCATGACTTACGCAGACTCCAAACCATACCTTATACTTGATAACCCCTTTGTTCACACTCTGCCCCAGGGAGATACTTAAAAAAATCCTCTCTCCAGAAGGAGGATAACATTCCACTGGCAGGTCTCCAGTCTCTTGCAATCATTAGTGCTAGTTCAACAAAGCAACCTGTTCTTCACTGATGCCAATAAATGCTATTAAACTTCTGAAAAGAGGGAAGATAAAAATGGAGGCCAAGGTTTTCCAAAGGGGCTTCTGATGTTGGGTGCTCAGTTAAATATAACTTAAGCTTGATTGTTCACAGTCCCAGACACCTGCTATTCCCATTTGCTTCTTTGGGAGTTACGGATACTTGACCTTTTGGGCCCTGTATGTGTCACTTTTAGTACTCCAGATATGCAGCTATTTTTTAATATTCTGACCCATTAATATCCTGAGGTTAAGTCAAAAGTGTTAAAAAAATGAGTCCCATGCTCAGATCCTTTTAAGAGCAGCTACACTGAAAGCCTTTCCTGCTTGGTGCTTTGCCGATCAATTCCATCTTCTTATGCTGAATGACACCAGGTTAATTGATGTCGTGGTATGGTAGACCTTCCAGGAACACTGTTTAAAAACAGAGAATGCCATTCCCAAGGCATATAAAGGCCATAGAAGACTCATATTCTCATAAAAAGAGCCTGTATCTTATCAAAAGGATACCTATGGACCCATTCTCATTATATCTCTATTCATTAACATTTTTATTCTCACAACACAGTTCCAGTATCTTGGTTTTACGGGTGGGGAATGGAAGTACAGACAGATTAAACAACTTGCACAAGGCAACAACTCTTTAGAAGAGCAGGGAACTGAACATGATTGAGTCTCCCGAGTCCATGTCTAACACCCTAAGTCACTGGCCCATTCATGCTTTCTGTAGACTTTGCCTTCTTGCTATATCCCATTGTAACATGGACAAGTAAAATGCATAGACCTGCTTCAGTAAGGAAAAAAATGAACTTGAAAGAGGCTGGGTGAATAAGTGGATGCAGGTTGCCTCTGTACTATCAGTATATGTATGGTTTTAGAGTTGTACTTACCTCATTTTGTTAAATCCAGGCAGCGGGCATGACAGCAAGTCATGCAGCTTGCCTTGGGGAATCAACTAAACATTTGAATGAGCTTTCTGGGTTGACTGACCTCTTGATTATGGAAGACAAAGTGATCTCTGAGGAGACTTACTCATATCATGTGATAAGTATTTCAGGCAACTTTGGCAGATGGTCTCTGGAAAGAAGTCAGTGACACCTCTTGCTTCCTGAAGATACTGGAGTGGGATGCTCAGTCCCACTGGCCTCTCAGGCAGGTTGTTGGTACAAGATGGACAGAAGGCGCAGGATTATCTTTGATGTGTGAAGGGTTGTACCTGAGAATTCAGGTTGGTCTTAACATCTGTCTGACTTAATGAATGCCAAAATACCATGTACTCTTCCTAGCTTTTAGTTCTATATACCCCACTGATAGGAGGGGATGGTGGGGGAGAAATGAAGCATACCTGTACCACTGCTAGAGAAAAACCTGATAGTCATTGGCCTAGTTCAGTATATTTACATACACAAACAAAATTATAATTAGCAAAATTTGTCTAAAGGAAGAACTTTCCCTGGGTAGGATCCATTTTTTTCCATCCATTTGGAGGTGGATGGTATCATTTGAAAGCCAGTAACATGGCAATGTTCATTACTTCAGTGGGGGGACTTCAAGCACTTTCCTCATCTGTGGCCATGCCTGTATCTTGCTTTGCTTTGTTGCTTTCTGTCCAGTCTGCTTTCTTAGCCTGCAGCATCAGCTTAGATGTTACAATCCCATTTCCTGAACAGTGAGCAGAGCTGTTGATAGTGAGGGAAGAATCAGAGAGAGAGTTGAAACACTAGAGGGAGAGTGGCTGCTGGGGATATCTGAATTTTATCATGGGCACCAGGTACTATATTTTTGCCAGTTTAAGGTTTCAGTCTTATTCTTGGGAGGCTGATATTATAAAACCAAAAAAGCAGGGTATCCTTGTTTGTTTGTGTTTTTAGAAAGTATCAGCCAATGTAATGAAAAAATCAATTCAAATCTCTTTCTTGCCATTATTGTGTATTAATTATTATTGTATTATTTTACATTGTTATATCTTGGTAACATCTAGAAGCCTCAGTCCCGTATCAGGATGCCTAAGGTGCTGGGAACTGAGCACATGTAATGAATAGACATGTCTCAACTCAGAGGTTACAGACAAGAAAACAGGGGGATAAGACAACTAGATGGGAGAGTGTGCAAAGCAACAGTGCAACAATTACAATTAGCATAATAAGCAAAGCATCAGGATTGCTGTAATGCTTAGTAATTACAACCAAGTAAGAGACTGATAGGTGGTGAATTTTTTATTTTCTGCTGGAAAAATTATAGTGTTTTTCTTGCTGTGGCTCTCTGCTACCTACATGCAAAAAAGTATTCATCTGTGGAGGCATTTTCAAAGCCCCTCCTCCCCCCCTAATTTTCTGTGCCTCACAATTTGGTCTTGATTTCCAGAGATGCTAACTACCCAGCTTAGTAACAGCCAAACTGTACCTTCCCAGCTTAATAATGGCTTGAGCTCTCTCAGTGACCAGAGGAAATACTACAAGGACACATTGAAGAAAATGGATGCTGACCTCAGGAGTTGGGAGGAGATGGCTGTGGGCTGATTCCAATGGCATTGCAACAAAAAACCAAGCAGCACCCTGTCTGGAAGTAAACTATCTTGTCCTCAAATCAGAGAAGAGAAACCAGTAGAAGCAAAAGGCAAGGAATCCAAGCCTGTAGCCTACTCTTCCCTGTGGAAAGACCTGAAACTTTTGCAAGGTGGATCTATGACTCAAGGATTGGACTTATCTCAAGATCATCTCAAGACCCATCAGTGAGCCATGGTAGAGATCATCCGTTTGTTTGCTAACAAAACCTTATGCCTTTCTCAATTAGTTAATCTGTCAGGTGCCACTCTGCCCCTTCTGCCAGATCTGTACTGGTTTGCAGCAGTGGGGAGTCTGACCCCAGCTACTTTTGGCTATTCAAGGTATGGAGCATATAGCTTTCTAGTATGACACGCTGCATAAGTTGTCACTTTTAGCCTTTTTATTTTTGATTGCACTTTTGTACAGTTGGCTAATAAGTCCCAACTTGTGCAATTATTATGCCAGAGACCTGCACAGCTGGAACCTCTGACAGCCATTCAGATTCTGCTCTTCAGAAAAAGGAACATTTTCTAAAGTTCAGCAAAGCCTTAGGGACCGCAGGGGATCTGTAATGAAGCCACATTGTCTCCAAGGCAAGAGTGATTTTTTTTGTATGTTGCTTACATTAGAATTGGTCTGGACTACAGCCTCATCAGTTCCTTCCAGCCCGAATGCTGGAGATCTCTTTGTTGAGTGGTCCTGCAGTAGACAGAGTTATGTTAAACTTTTCTACTAAAGCAGAATTCTCCTGCTTGTTTCAAACACAAATGCCTGTCCCCTCTTCATTACAAATCTCTGTTGTGAATCCAGTCTATTCAGCCTATGGAAATCTCACAGGTTTAGAGAAAATCAGGACTCAATTTACCTTGGCAAAACTACATCCCAAAATGGAGTCTTTTACCAGTATAAATGACTATATGAAGCTTGATGCAAAAGAGAATCAGGGCAGAGCAGCAGAGAAGAGCACATAAGAGAATAAAAATTTTGCATCATGAACTGAAAGATATTCCTGTGTGTGATTTGTCTGTTCATCATAATTTCAAGTAAAGAGAAGTAGAGGGGCCCTTGTTCTCTGTGTACATTTTCTATTCAACTCTTCCTGTGAGCCTTGCTCTAAGCCAGACAAAGTCAACCTTGTAAAAGAGGTGACTGCTTTATTGCTGAACCACTTTTATAGGGAAAAATGTATGGTATTTTGTTGCATACAGTATGTGGTTGAATATAATAAACAACTTGTTTTTGAAAGGCAGAATGAAGAGAAAAGATTTTTCAAGAGTTATGGGACAGGGCCAAATCTTCAGCTGACTCACCCTCCTTTTTTGCTTAGGCTTTGAAATAGGAGGGGACAGACCAGGAACATCAAGCAGACAGCAAAGTTCCCTATGAAAGCTTAACTTGATTAAAACTATTAAAAAGGAAAGATTATTAACACCTGTGAAGTGAAGAACAATAAGCCTTTAAGACAATTGACTCCCTTAGCTGCCTAAATAGAAATGCCACTGCTGCTGCATTGTTAATCAAGAATCAAAAGAGGGTGCTTCTCCCTCAGGGAACAAATCAGTTTTCCTGCTTACATGTACCCCAGTTTTGGTGGGGTTAATTTTGGGGGAAAGGCTGTGTGCTGTATGCAAGAAAATATGGCATTTATATTCTTGCAATGAATGGGAGATTATGCTCCAAAGTACTCCCTTCCCTTCCGTCCCCCAAATTCTGAATCATGGTGCTTGTGTAAGTTGGCTTTGAAGACTGACAGGCTTTAAATGAGCCATCCTACCAACTCCCAGTTCTTCAAAGCATTCTGTCTCCTCTGGGCTTACAAATGTACTCCAGTTCCCCCAGGTTTTATAGATCTTTGAGGAGAAATTGGCTGTGAATTGCCTGATTTGTTCAGTGTAAACTTTTTGAACCATCTTGGAAGAGCAGGTTTGGGTGTAGAGTGAGGAGCAGGGGAGCATGCTGTAGAGTTATTGCAGCAAGGAGACACCTCGCCCTTTTCAAAACTAAAATGCCAGCTTGCATTTAGTTCTACATCATTCAGGAGCTACCTGCATGACTTGCAAGTACACGCAGAGGGGAAGAAAGCTGCTGGCAGACAGCTGACCTTGAGAGGGTGAGGCAAACATTTCCCTTCACCCTTGCCAACCTCAAGTTTGTTGCTGGACCACAATTCCTTCTTATCCTTAAGAATAAAAACTATTTTCAAAGGGTCACCCACAGCCTTGAATTGGCTTTGAATGCTGTCTCTGAGAGTAGATGAGCAATGTCTAGGAGAAACTAACCACTCTGTCTCCATCTGTCTAGCTACCAAAGTGTGGAGGGCAATTTGATCACTGAGTCACATTAGAACCAGCAAACTTACTTAGCCTAAACCAAGTGATGTCCCTCATGAAATAACACCAGTGAACAATGACATAATATACCAGATCCTCAACTGGTGTAAATTCTGCTTTAATTAAAATGAATCTACCTGTGCTAAATGACACTGCTAAGCATCTGGCCAATTTCTATGTGGCTGTGTTATCTGAAGTTCTTGCATGGTGGCTACGCACAGAGTTCACAGGGTAAGTGACCTATAATAATAATGCTATTTAAATTAATTTAAACTTTAAAAAGCTTGTCTGCTCACTGGGGTGTTCTGGGTCCTAGCAGGAGCCATGAAATTCGCTTTTTCTCTTGCTGTTTATTTTCCATGCATCAAAGTTACTGCTCACAGCCAGCCAAGGAGAGCCAGAGTGTATTGAAAGTATTGCATCACAGCAGCAGAGTCTGCCACCTGTACAAGAGTTTTGATTTATGCAGGCATTAAAGAACAATAGAGCCAATACTGTCTTCTACCAAATGCCAGCCCCCTCCTCTCCATCTCTCCCCATTAAAAATACTTAAAAATAGATACTGCTAAGGAGTAGTTTTTAAACCAGGGGTGTCAAATTCACCCCAGGCCTCAGGCCAGATCTGGACCAGAGGGCAACACCTGGGCCTGGTCTTGGGGACCAGCGGCCACTGCAGCAGGTCCAGTGATGGCCCCAGAAAGAGTCTTGCAGCTCTCCAGGGGCAGAGATGGGGCTCCAGTACTGCAGCTATTGCTCATCCCCTTGCTACCAATGGCCATATAGATCAGATCACAGGGACTCCAAATTCTGTGACTAGCCACACCCTCCAATGTCCATTAGCTTGGTGGGCCAGATGCAAATTTGATGTCCCTGTTTTCAGCCCTCTATCAGTATTTCCCACCCTTCTCATATGCATGTGTGTGTGCACACACATCTCAGCCTTTTTCTGTAAAGTTGGTTAGAGATGCTGGGATCCTGAGGTTCCTTGTTTGTTTGGTGTTTTTTGGTATCTGTAAAGAAAAGAAATGTTGAATGATGCATTTTAAAAATGAGTTGAATCCCTCAGAGAATTAGCATGCATGCTGTGGCAGGGTGAGAATTAAATAACCTCCTTACAAATCCAGTGTCATTTGGGTGGATCTAAAACTGCTGTTAAAAGAGTGACTGTCACTATTCTTTCAATAGTTAAAGGAGACAGGACTTTTGTGATGCTCTCTGTCCATTGTCCATAAAGCTTCTTATAAAAAACTTTTGTTGCCTCTGCTTTACAGATGGGGAGATCCAGGGCAAATCAGGGTGAAAGGAGTTACTCCAAGTCACCTAGTATATCAGTGGCAGAGACTTGAATAGATTGCATCCCCTGTCCCGGTACCCTATCTCATGCACTATCCACTGGGATGTGCTTCTTGAAGAAGCTCTACCCAGTAGAAGTGCAAGGCCACTTTCTTGTTTATAATATTTTAGCCCCTAGTACTAGTACTTTTGCTGAAACTTCCATCAGGGTTGATGTAATGGGTTTTGCAATGCGTGTCCTTGTCAGGTAGAAACCTGACCCAAACCAGCAAGTCCTTTCCTGTGCAAAGTACTGTAGTTGTCACCTGTAAATAACAGCCACACATCCTCCAGGGTGTATGGGTGCCTGTTTCCTCTTTCAGTGCCTAACTTCCCCTGACAGCTATGGAAGTTAAATTCCTATGTACCACTGAAGATATGGGTCTTCATCCCTACCATTGCAGGCTGCATCCTAATTATCGAAACCTGTGAAGACAACTGAAGGCTTGGGAGTTTGCCCATTAATATTTGTGAGGCCAGGATTTCACCTTTAGTCTCTCATCACTAGTATCCAGTCCCTGTGAACATAACCTTCCTATTATAGTGGACTTACTTTGTTAGTGGAGAAGCTGCCATTGGTGAAAGTTACCTTCAGAAATAGGTTTTGCTAAACCTAAATACTTGTATCCAGTCTAATTTGGTTTTGATTAGATATGAAGGCAGAACAATATTATCCCTTTACACAGTAAAAATTAACACAAAACTGCACGTGGGAAGATTTTGAGTAAGGATGTGTTTATACTGTCTGTATTCCATCAAGCCTGTAGCTCTTTCTTGGCCAGCTAAGTAATTCCTTTGGAGTTTGCTTTTATCATGGGCTCATGCTTCCAAATGGCTAACCGTTGCACGCCTGTTGGTTTTAAATTGCCTGATTGAGGATGGCAGACAGGCTCTTCAATGTCCTCACTTACCATCCTGGGAACAGAATGACTCTAGACTTTAGTTTATTAGGCATTTTTGTTGCTAATAGACTATTTTGCTGTGCTAGCTTTTACCTAAGGAGAAAATCAAGATGCCCTTTCCCCTGGGGCACATTTTACCCTTGTCCACTAAGATGATAGAAGTTCGAAAGGAGAATGCTTTTGACACACTCAAATGCAAGGAACTTAGATGACCGTCTTCCCTCTGATATCAGAAATAAACAAAGGAAAGATTAAAAGAAGAGAAAAAAATTTTGAGTAGCTGCCAAAGAAGGTGTTGTTCCCCTTGATAAAGTAGTAGGCATTCTGTGCTTATGGGGGTCTCCACAGATATAAAGTTAAGTAGGTTCAGCCTTTGGTTTTGGAAGCAGATGTAGTAGTAGGGCTTATCAGTAGAAAGGCCACATCACTGGAAAAAAAAACCTTCTTTAATGCTTCAATGATACTGCAAAACACATTTTCGACAGTGGCTACTATGGTGTGGGTTTCCCTGCTTTGTAGCATGTCATGTTAAATTGGATGTTGAAAGTATGGGGATGTTTCTGTGACATTTCCACCACTGCAATAACTATCAATATAACTATGGAAAATAATTCATTTTATGCATGGATTGCTATGAAGGTGGCTTAAGATTATCCTCATTTTATATAACGGAGGTGTTAAGCTGTCTCTGATAAAGTAGGTTGTTGCTTCTGAAAACTCCTGCCTCTCTGAACCACTTAGTCTCCAAGGTGCCACCCTCCTGTACCTTCTGCTTCACTTTATATAGGGAAGGGCAAGCTACCATGGTTGTTCTGCAATGGCCCTTGGTGCCTGGGGCCAGTTTCTGGGAGGAAAAGAAAGAGGCAGTGTTATGCTGTGTTTAGACATTTTTGCTTGCAGTGTCAAGGAAGCTACATGGATAGAGTTTCTTAAAATCATGGACTGAGACATGAAATTAATTTCCACTTCAGACTCTGTCCTGCCTGCTGCTGAGTGCTCTGGTGCCGCCAGGAAAGTGTTTTAACCTAAAGTGAATGAATGGTCCTGAAGAAGTCAATGTCACCACTCTCATGGGTACAGTTAAGCAAATGATGTATTGTGAGGGCCAGAGGGTTTGGCCCCTTATAGATTTCAAGCTTGCATCAAATTCCCATCAGACAAGGGCTTCAGAACTCTTCATCAATATTAACTAAGGCCCACAAGATCCTTGTGAAGTAAATGTTATGGATGAGTAAACTGAAGGACTGCGAGGCCTTAGAGACTTGGTGACAGAGCTGTAAATGTGACCCGTTCTAACTTCCATTTTCCCCTTTCTGGCCTGTAGGAAATAACTGGAGGAAGGGGCTTCTAGCAACACCACTGGAATAAAGAGCTTGGCGAAATATAGGAAACGGACATTTAGCTGCTCAAGGTGATTCTTTGAATCAATCTGTGGACAGCACAAAGATTTGTTTCCTTCTTGGCATCCTTCCCCTGTTTAGTTGACACGCTCAAGGTCATTGCTGCCTGCTGGATGAAACATTATTAAAAACCACTCGGATATAAATAGAGCACAATGAGCCAAGACTCCCTCGGTTCATCTAACAGTGTGCCCTACTTCCACCTCTCACCGGCAGCTGTCCTTTTCCTTTTAATTAAAACTTTTTTTCTCCCATGGATTTCATTTCCATACCACAAAGCTGAATTTCTTTTGGGCTTGTAAAAATAAAGAGTTATTAGCTGGTGCATAGTGATTCCCAGCGGCCTTGATGAACTGCGGTCAAGGTCTGATGCACTTCCTGAAGTTTCTGTGCCTTTGTTGTGTTTCTGGAAAGTTGTTCCAAGAAACTGCGTGGTTCACAGGGAAGAGTTAATAAAATTCCTCTTTTTGGATTACCTCTATTACTTAGCATAAAGTGAGAGGTGATGTCATCAGCCAGTTACGCTACTAATGCACTGTAACAAAAAATTACCTGGTTTAACAAAAATAAACAGGACTTTCTCAGCTATAGCAAATAGTCTTAGCTCAATTGACTTTAATGGACTATGCAAGTACTTCAGGTCTTTTAGGTGGTATCAAAAACAAGACATTGGGATTGTAACAAGCTGTATCTGTCTTGCAGTTAAATGCTTGGTACAGCACCTCAGGCAGGCTTATCTGCAAAATTAATTGTAATTGGTTTGCATGTGAATGTGGTCACTTGGACTGAGAACTGGTCACAGAACCAGTTGCAGTAATAAATTGCCATTGCCTTCAATAACATTTTTTACCAATGACTTCTGGCAGTGATTCTCAAACAGGAGGGCCTGAGATCCTTTCAAGGGCTCTGTGGTTTGACAGTGTCAGCTCTGTTAGGTGGGCAAACATCATTCACAAGATAAACCCAGGTATTTCAAACTTCATAGTTTTCAAAGCATTCTGCCCTGTTGTGGTCTTTCTGAGTTCTTTGCAACAGAAGAACTGTTCTATTATTTTTCTGTAATAAAAACTACTGAAAACATGTGAAAACTAAGAGCTAGCGGTTTCCAAGGGGTGCCTTAAGCAGGGTGCCTTGAATCTAAAATGAAGGGTGCCTTGACTTCGGATGTGGACACATGTAACAATTGAACCATTCCAAAACATCATTGACTGGTCGCCAGTTCACAGCTGTCATGGGACACTGGGGGTATTTATATACATGCTCTGGGAGTGGGGTATTTTTCATTTTTCAGTGCGAGGATGCTAATACATAAGACACTGGCGTCTGCTGGAGCGCAGTAATTACTGCGCTCCAGCATACTCAGTTAATCAAGTCTGCTCTGATGTGCTGTAATTACAGCATATCAGAGCCGCCTTGTTTCATGTTTATAGGTGCCAGGACTTAGGCTGCCACAAAGATTGGTCTTAAGGCATTGTCTTGTCTAATACCTTTGTTAGTTAACTACAAGAAAGAGGCAGTAAATATAGTATTAATTTACAATTTCATTTGATACTCAGAGCTTGTCAATACAGTTCATGAAAATGATTTTGAATTAACTTAGAAGAGCGTTTATTAAGAGTGTCCACAGAGAGGATGCATGCTTATTCAGAATTTAAATGGCATTGATTTGATTTAGTTTAATTCACTTTGGAAGTGAAGTGAGAGAAACTGAATTAAGGCTTCTTTAATACTAAAAAAGTGGTGACTATACAAGGGTTTAATGCAGTTTTACTGGTCCACTTTAAATTTGTGCTTTTGTTAATTTGGATTAATTTTCTTGACTGCCCCTGAATAAACAAGCCCTAAATTGTGAGGTATTGTAAATTCCAGTAGAGACAGAAATATGAAGGAGGAGCCTAAAGAGGTTAGAAGTAGGAGTCGGAAGTAAAACAAAGTTCAAGCTTCATAGAGCCAAGCTTCTTTCTTTATATAATTCACACTGGTATTTGATGGTAGGAAAGCATTTGGAAAGCTGTTGCATGGGTACGAGACTGGTTCATATCGGATTATGTATGTTTGCAGCTGATATGGTAGTAGAAGTGCCAGTGTGGGTTGGACCTTTGTTTTTTACTGCATGTTAGGAAAATGGCAGTGTCTTGCACGTATAACTCAAACCTGACCATACTGATGCATCACATTTGGAAACTGAATTTGAGAGGATTCAAGTCATGTACACAAAACAGGAGGAAGCAATCAAACGTGCACACCTGGAGGTGTGAAAACAGACTGCAAATATCTCAAGAGCCCAGTTACAAAAGAGGAGGAATTTTTTTTTTACAAGTAAATGAATGAAATCAATTAAAGACCCACTGCCCATCAGGAAAGGTTTCCATTTTTAAGTGGTAGAAGTCCTGTTGTGTGAGACACAGCATATAACTTTAGACTGGACCATTAGGAAAGGAAGTGTAATGATGAGCCATCCTGTGATGGCTGGGGAGTCATTTTGAACAGGGGTATCAACTATACAGCCCATGGGCTGGATTCAGCCCACAGAGCCTCTCTTTTGGCCCGCTGGTCTACTAGAAGTTGTGGAGCATGACCTGCCACAGAATGCAGGGACATTTGTCCCTGCTGGCCATGGCTGTTATCAGCAAGCCTGGCTTGCTGCTGCATCAAACCCTGAACCATCATTATGCCTCCATACTCCCACTACTGCGGGAATCCTATCCGTGGCCTCCTTGCCATCTCCAGACCTGCTTCTACTAGACCCTTCACTGCCTCTGGACCCGCTGCCATAGTTGCCACCACTATGGTGCCCACGGCAACTGCTCCCTTCCTTGTGTGCATCTTTCCCATGAGGAGCCTAACAATCTTAATCTGGTCCAGGGCCCAGGTGAGTTTAACACCCCTGATCTAAATAAAGGGTGTTGAACTCATCAGGCCTTGCAAGGCGGATGAGTGGTGCAGGGCAAGTTCATGAGCCAGATTGGGCTACAGACTGGCTTTGCACATTGAATTCAGCACACAGGGCCATTGGGTTCAGTCTTTCAAATATGCATTTTGAAAGTACAGTAAAGGGGTTAAAGCATTAGGACATGTGGCTACATAGAGATGAAGGATGTCAGAACTGTTGTATTGCTTCCTACTGAGAAAAACTGGCTCTGCTTTAAAACGAAGTCCTGAATTTGACTTTGGGCCGCTGGTTTTGCCTTTTTTTTAACAGGAGGTAGTAATAATTGTGCAAGATTCACTAACCGGCCTTTAAAATCCAGTCCTTTCTTCCACTCCGGTATGTTCTTCAACCACTTTGTTTGGATTTGACAGTTCAAAATGACTTTCCTTATTGTGGTTTTTTTTTTGGTACTGTCCTTGGCTAGGAGTGTAAAGCCCCCATAAGAGATTCCTGTTGACAGACTAGATGCGGCATGTTAGTACTTGCATTGATCTGGAGCACTGACAAATTTTAATGCACTAGAAAGTATCTAAGGAGGTGTCTTCGTACTGCAAGATAAAAAAAATAAAAATCCTCTTTAATAAAAATAGATGATGTGTTCCAGCTTTGCTTCAGTGATAAACTTGCCTTTCATGTTTCCTTGTTAGTGTTGTTTACAATGAGTGCAAAGAGAAGTAATAGGATTTGCCATTTTGTCGTTATGCCCTCTGTGGAGATGCTTTTAAGTTTATAATATTTCATCTAATTTTCCTTCTCTCATGTACAAAGAGCAGAATCCTGCATTCTGCTTTAGACACTGTGTCCTAAGAAGGAAATAAGGATGGCATAAGAAATTTACATTTTGGGGCATGATGCATGTAATAAATGGAGGGGGTATGATTACGTGGCCCAAAGCAGTGGTGGATAAAGGGTACCTCTGAAGAAGCTGACTTGGCTCCCAGGAGCAGGGTAGTTCCTTGGTTGATATCCATAGAACTATGTCAGTGTCTACCAGCTGAGGATCCAGGCCACTGTGTTAAAAATAAATGCTGTGTAAAAATGGTTATTAAAAACCCCCAAAGTCACTTACATTTTAAATAGTGAATTTTCTGCTGTATAGTGTTGCCTTGTATGGAACCAAGTTTTTTTTTGTACCTATGACATATCCTAGTGTTAGCTGCACTGGGCATTATTTTTTTGAACTTGTAGTAGGAGGATCATAAATTTAATATCTATGGATACAACAGACACACGTAACAGTTGAACTATTCCCAAATGCCACAGGTTGAGAATTGTTTCATAGTTACGTAAAGTGCTGTGGCTTCATCACCAGGATGTGGGAGTGCACACTCAGCTTAACATGCCTTGAAGTCGGCAAGTCAGGGGAGGAATACTTTCACATATGCTTTGAAAGTTCCAGGGTGTGAGAGACCTGTGGCTGGGAGCATTTTTATTTGTCTGCTTTCCATTTTTCCTAAACTTCAGTTCAGTAAACTTCAGTAGCTTATATTTGATTGAAGTCTGCAGTATGACGGCCTGACTTGTGGGGTGAGATGTGGGAGTGCTTGGACCCATGCTTTTGGGTTCCCAGAGGCTGGGAGAGCATGATGAGGGGATGTAGGCAAGTAGAGAGTGAAGACACAGCTGGCTGTTAGAAAGATAGCATTGCAAGGAGTTCATTGATTAAAAAGTTTCAACAAACGGGGAAAAAGGGGTGCAGTAGAGTTCTGCCTGCGTACCAGAGCAAGCAGTTGAAATAGTTGGGCAGGTGGTGAGGAGCAATGCAGTGTGGGATGCCTGGAAAACCCACCAGACCTGTGCCATGGAACACTTGTGTCCACATGTAACAGTGAACCAGTACACAGTGAACTGGTTCAGAATAATAGCTGATTTTTCCAGGTTTTTGAAACATTTTTGAAACATTCTAGGTAGCTTTAAACTGGTTCAACCAGCTTGTACATCTGTTGCTTCAGGTTTAAATCACATTTAAACTGGTCCAAGTGTTATATGTGCCTATTTCCTACTATTATAAAAGCCCCAGCATCTCTCAGTGCTAGCACATTGAGAGTCTGGCACAAGGAGGAGCTTGTTTTAATGATTAATGAAACCAGCTTCCTTCTTGCCTTTGTATGGGGGCTGTTTTGGGCTCCATTTGCCTATCAAATCACTGAAAGCGTTGCTGTTGATTACAGTGGCAGCAAATTCCATCATTTTTTTTTATTTAGGGACAAAACCCAGGTTCAAAATGAAATTAGCAATAAAGTGTTCATTGATAGCAGTGGATCCAGATGCGAGGTCTGAAATAATCAGATAACTTCAAGGCCCCGTCCAACTCAAGCCACTGCTGTGTTTGTCTCCAGCAATAATCGCACTGCCATCATCAAGCTGATTGCTTGGGGAAGGCATACTTTAGGTTACCTTGGATATGAAAAGAACAATATAATGTAATCAAATTATGTTTTGTTCCTGTTCTGTAAATGCACAGGAATAAAAATTGATACAGGCAGGGAAATTTGCTCCAAGATGTCTGAAAGCCTAAATGTGAATGGAATGACTTTTCTTCCTCTCATCATTTTCTGTTAAAAAACAAGAAGTAACAAGCTGGCTAGGAGGCATTGGGAAATGTCAGAATATTATTATCTTAAGTAACTTGTTGCTGTGAGTTATCTTTCTCCTTCACATCATTTGATGAAGGTGAGAGAATAGGCTTGAAAGATGTTTATAGTCAGCATTTTTCTTTCCTTCCCCCCCCAAAATAAATTCATGCTAGGAAGAATGGAAGCATGTTTTTAGGCTAATGGAGATGAGAGACATGCTTTCTTAATCCTTCCAGAAAGTCCTGTGTCAATTTAGGCAAGTCAGTTTAATTCTCTATGCCTTAGTTACCTCATAGATGAATAAGTCTTGTTGGGGGTCTTGTGAAGATTAGCGTGTTAATCATATATTAATAGAATTTAAGGAAGGGACCATTAGATCAGTCAGTCTGAACTGTATATCACAGGGCTGAGAATTTCACCTAGGAAAATCTGCATTTAGCCTAATATCTCACTTCTGACTTTGAGTTAGTTGTGAAGTATCTTGAATAGTATGGTTGAAAGCACTGTAGAAGTTTTAAATACTCATAGCTTTAAAACTTAAGTGGGGGTGGTTGGAGACTCCCTCCTGTGGAGGACACGGGCATCCATCTGCTGGCCTGACCTCTTGACTCAGGAGGTCTGCTGCTTGCCTGGAGCCTGGATCCGAGATGTCTTGGAATAATGAGACTCATGTTACTGAGACTCATCCAGCCCTCTGTCTACTACCCCATGCTCCTTATCCATGTGGGCACCAATGATACTACCAGGAGGGACCCTGCTTGGATAAAAAGTGACTACAGGGCTTTCGGTGCAAGGGTGAAGGGGATGGGGGCTCCTGTGATAGAGTTCTCGATCCTTCCAGTCAAGGGAAAGGACCTGAGCAGAAGTAGGCACATCCTGCAGATCAATGCATGGCTGTGCAGGTGGTGTTGCCAGTAGGGCTTTGTTTTCTTTGACCACAGGATTATGTTTCAAGAAGGATTACTAGGAAGAGATGGGATCCATCTGACAAAGAGAGGGAAAAGCATCTTCACAGACGGGCTCGCTAACCTAGTGAGGAGGGCTTTAAACTCGGTTCATTTGGAAATGGAGACCAAAGCCCTGAGGTAAGTGGGGAAGTGGGGGACCTGGAGGAAGCACAAGCAGGAGGGGCAACAGGGGAGACCCTCTCATTCTTCCTGACAAAGTAGGGCAATTGACTAGTTACCCCAGGTGTCTGTACATGAATGCATGGAGCCTGAGAAACAAGAAGGAAGAATAGGAAGTCCTCACACAGTCAAGCAACTATGACATGATTGGAATAAAAGAGACTTGGTGGGATAGCCCACATGACTGGAGTGCTGTCATGGATGTGTTCAGGAAACTGTTCAGGAAGGACAGGCAGGGGAGAAAAGGAGGAGGAATTGCTCCTTATGAAAAAGGACTGTATGATTGCTTAGAGCCCCAGTGTGAAACTGGACACAGACCTGTTGAAAGTCTCTGGGTTAGGGTCAGAGGGGAAAGCACAAAGGGTGACATCAAGGTGAGTGTCTGCTTTAGACCACCAGACCAGGAGGATGAGATGGATGAGGATTTCTTCAAACAGCTAGCACAAGTTTCCTGATCATGGGCCCTGGTTCTCATGGAGGACTTCAGTCACCCTGACATGTGTTGGGAGGGCAATACAGCAGTGCATAGGCAATCCAGGAAGTTTTTGGAGATCATTGGGGACAACTTCCTCCAGCAAGTTCTGGGGCAGCCAACTAGGGGCCATGCTCTTCTTCACCTACTATTCACGAACAGGGAAGAATTGGAGGGGAATGTAATAGGAGATTACAACTTGGGCAGCAGTGACCACATGATGATTGAGTTCAGGATCCTGAGGAAAGGAAGGAAAGAGAGTAGCAGACTAAGGACCCTGAACTTCAGAAAAGCAGACTTTGACTTGCTTAGGGAACTCATGGGCAGGATCCCCTGGGAAGCCAGTCTGAGGGAGAGAGGAGTCCAGGAGAGCTGGCTATACTTCAAAGAAGCCTTACTGAGGGTGCAGGAACAAACCATCTTGATGTGTAGAAAGACCAGCAAGTATGGCAGAGGACCAGCTTGGCTTAGCAGAGAACTTTTCAGTAAGCTAAATCACAAAAAGGAAGCTTTTAAGAAATGGAAACACAGACAAGCAACTAGGGAGGTGTATAAGAATATTGCCTTGGCATGCAGCAATGAAGCCAGGAAGGCCAAAGTGCAATTGGAGTTGCAGTTAGCAAGGGACATGAAGGGTTACATAAGGGTTTCTACAAGTATGTCAGCGGCAAGAGGAAGATTAGGGTAAATGTGGGTCCCTTACTGAATGAGGGAGGCAACTTAGTGACAGAGGATGCAGAAAATGTTGAAGTACTCAATGCCTTTTTCACCTCACTACTCCTAGGCAAGGTCAGCTCCCAGACTATTGCATCTGGACTGCACAGCTTGGGGAGAAGGTGAGCAGCCAATGGTGCTGAAAGAACTAGTTAGGGACTATTTAGAAAAGCTGGACATGTACAAGTCCATGGGACCAGATGGAATGCACCCAAGGGTGCTGAGGGAGTTGGCTGATGTAATTGCAAATATAGTCCCCATCTTTAAGAAAGAAAAAAAGGAGGATCCAGGAAACTAAAGACTGGCCAGCCTCACCTCAGTTGCTGGAAAAATCATGGAGCATATCCTCAAGGAATCCATTTTTAAGCACTTGTAGGAGAAGAAGGTGATTAGGAACAGTCAGCATGGTTTCACCAAGGGAAAGTCATGCCTGACCAAACTGATTGTCTTCTATGATGAGGTGTGTGTTTCTTTGGATGTGGGGAGACCAGTAGTTGTGTTATACCTTGACTTTAGCAAGGCTTTTAATATGGTCTTCTACAACGTTCTCACAGGCAAACTAAGGAAGTATGGGTTTGATGAATGGACTGTAAGGTGGATAGAAACCTGGCTGGATCATCGGGCTCAGAGAGTAGTAATCAATGGCTCAATGTCTAGTTGGCAGACGGTATCAAGTGGAGTGCCCCAGGGGTCAGATCTGGGACAGTTTTGTTCAATATCTTTATCAATGACCTGGAAGATGGCATACAGTGCACTCTCAGCAAGTTTGCAGATGACACCAAGCTGGTGGGAGTAGTAGATATGCTGGAGGGTAGGGCTAGGATTCAGAAGGACCTAGAGATATTGGAGGACTGGACCAAAACAAACTCTTAAGAGGTTCAATAAGGACAAGTACAAAGTTCTGCACTTAGGACAGAACAAGCCCCTGCAGCAGCTCTGCAGAAAAAGGACCTGGGGGTTACAGTGGTCAATAAGGTGAATATGAGCCAATAGTATGCCCTTGTTGCCAAGAAAGCTAACAGCATACTGGGCTGCATTGGTAGGAGTGTTGCCAGGAGCTCAAGGATTATTCCCCTCTATTTAGCATTGGTGAGGCCACATTTGGAGTAGCGTGTCCAGTTTTGGGCCCCCACCGCAGAAACGGTATGGACGAATTGGAGAGATTTCAGCAGAGGGCAATAAAAATGGTTAGATGGCTGGGGCACATGACTTCTGAGGAGAGGCTGAGGGAACTGGGCTTATTTAGTTTAGAGAAGAGAAGACTGAAGGGGGATTTAATAGAAGCCTTCAACTACCTGAAGAGGGGTTCCATAGTAGATGGAGCTGGACTGTTCTCAATGGTGGTGGATGACAGAACAAGAAGCAATGGTCTCAAGTTGCAGCAAGGGAAGTTTAGGTTAGCTATTAGGAAGAACTTTCTCATAAGGAAGGTAGTGAAGCACTGGAACAGGTTACCCAGAGAGGTGGTGGAATCTCCATCCTTGGAGGTTTTTAAGACCTGGCTAGACAAAGCCTTGGCTGGGATGATCTAATTGGGGATTGGACTAGGTGACCTCCTGAGGTCCCTTCCAACCCTAATTTTCTATGATTCTATGATTTTTCTGGGACGTCTTTAGAATACCAGGTGTATGTCATCTCCTAAGATCCTAAATACAAGGAGCATTTTGTTTTTCTTGCCTCTGTGTGCCTAAAGCTCACTCTCTTTGGAAATGTTTTAAAGCAGATTTCATCCCTGGCCCTTCCATGTTTATCTTTCAGAGTTTGCTGGCGATTTGGGTTCAAAATACAATTTTTTTCTTTAGCTCTAAAACTTGACTATTTAATTGAGAAAGGACAAAGACTGTTTTTATGGATTCAGATGCAGGACTAATTACATGTGTATGATTTTTCATACTTTTGGTAAACTCTCAGTTTGACAGGGACTTGAGGCTTAAGGTACTGGCTTAAGAGAGAGACATTCATACAGATGCCTAATAATACCAGTTTCTGACAGGTAACATAAGACATACATGTGCCATCTGTCACCATGATTCTGGTTAAGAAATTGGGGACAGAAAAGCTGGTGATGTCCCCTGCTAATACTCAAACAAACTTTAGGTACCAAGTGCCAAGTGTTTCTCTCTTTGGTATGAGAAGAGGATTCAGCGAGTGATGTGAATAAAAAAAAGACTTTAATTACAACTGCCAGCAAAACAAGCAAACAAAAAACCCTTGAGCCTGTCTCTATTTCGTCTCTCTTGAAGAGCCCATCCCCACCCCTCCCCTGAATTTAATTTCTAGGATTCCTTACCTTCTGCATGATGAGTTTTTTTTCCCCTGAGATTTATGTTTAAAATTAGCTTTTGCTCATTTCCCCATGTGTATTCAGAGAAGAAAAGATATTTAATGTCATGGCTGCTGATATTTGATCATGGTGAGGATTCAGAAAGCTTTATGTAGTTGGTCTGATTTTTTTTTTCTGGTGCCTTTTCTCAGATAATGTTAAATTCTCAGACCTACAGGCACACAATATGTTAGTGAATGGGAGGTTTCACCAGGGATCACGATGGAATAGGATCAAATTCTGCATGCTAAAGATCCTCTGTACTGCAGCTCAGTTAACTGAAACATCAGGGTAATTCAAATTCAGATCCGTTTTCCTGTCCTGGCCACCAAGGGTAATGAGAGAGGAGATGGCAAAATAGATTTTATAACAGGTCTGTGCCTCTAGCTCATGTAGCTTCCTGGAAGTTGGTTATATTCTGAAGAGCAGCTATGTAAAAATAGCACTGCTTTAGTTTTCTGGATTGCTCCTTGTGCATATTCAGAGCCTGATACACTGAACAAAGGGCAATTAGACTTTCCTTTGTGCTCCTGTTTGCCCTAGAGAGCTTGAATAAAGAAACAGTGGCTGTGTCTACACAAGATGCTGAGTGTACAGTAACCTGCATTACTGCACAGTAGTGCCAACAAATGGCTTTTTTGTGACACTGACTACACAGTAGCCTGAGACTACTGTGCAGTAGCATCACATCACGGTTTCTGCCACATGATGCTACTGTGAGGTAGTCTCTGACACAGTAAGGTGAAGTTGGAGCCCTGTGTAGACCCTATGGCATTGGGGCATTAAATGGGCAGCCTCCCTCTTATTTCATCTTGTATTACTGAACAGCAAGTCGTGACAGGCGAGACAGGGTTACACTGCAACTGGCCATGTGATCTTCCCCCTGTCACAATGTCCCTAGTAAGGGTATGTCTTGTGTATATTCCACTTTTACTATGTAGTACAATCAACATACTCCTTAGTAAACTTGCTGTGTCCATACCCTGAACCTTGTATGCACACAAAAGACAATTTAGTCATTAGGGCTGCTTGCAGACATTAAAAAAAGTCGAAAACAAAATGGCACTTTACTTTAAACTCCATGTGCTTCTGTGCCAAGTCCAGCACATGCCCACAAGAGGTAGCATGTTAGTTGGACTGGGCTTGACTAATGTCTATACAGATTGAATGCTTTAGTGGGGCTTTTTTGGTACTTTTATCTAATAGCTGATTGAATCTGCTTTAGCTAATAGTGCCAAAAAGCCTCACTGAAGCACCCAATCTATACAGATGCTGTAGAGCTGGGTCAAAGTAACATGGTGCTTCTCCAGGAAGAGTTCAGTTTTTTGGTTTTTTGGGTTTTTTTAATGTCTGCAAGCAGCTGATGTGCATATGCCAATGCATAATTTTTCTCCCATGTTGCAAAAACCAGACTTCGTAAACACTGGTCTGTAGTATGCAAGTAGATGTCAGATCAGGTTTAAGCTAATAGCAAACTACTTAAATGTAAAGCTGCTTAAAAGAAAACTAAGTTACCATGTAGTTACAGTGAATCATTTGGCACTAATGTACAAGCATCATTATGGCTGTCATAATTATCCATGGACTTTGACACATCTTTGCATTACTATATTTGAAATGTTTTTTTTCCCCATTTTAAATAGCTACAGTTTTATCCTGGCTAACTTCATGCCCATAATATTTTGTTTCCTCATGAAATTTCATGAAATGGTATATTGAACAAATGTGAGAGAGCCTCCTGCAAATCTGCCTTTGTTTAAAAGTAGGCCTATATTCACAGAAAATCTTGTCAATGTTAAACCACAATTTCATATTTTTTGGCTAGGAAGTGGATCTGAAAATGGCTTATTTTCAAATGGAAAAACAGAATAACAATGTTTAGTGTATTTTGTGAAATGGGGTGTTTTTCAATTATATAGTAGGATGTTTTGTAGATATTTTCAGCTTCTTTGCAAAAATGTTGCACAGCTCTACTGGATAAATACATGCTTTCACTACTGCCCCTATCCAACAGGGAACTTAAGCATTCCTCTAATTTTAACCATGCAGCTGGTCTAGTCCCAGGGCTACATGTTCAGAGACCCCTGGTCAAGTGTTTTGCTGGGTCAGGTTACTAATTTCTCACTTTTGGGCAGGGAGGCACTTTAGAGACTAATGGGTTCAGAGGCATTGGTCTTCATAGGCAACAGCTAATGCATCTCTGAACTGGGTAGTCTCTAAAGCTAAATACAGACAGTCAAAAAGTCCAAGGCTGTATAGATTCAATCTTCACAGGTTAATCTAAACTGTGTAGATTGAACCAATAAACAAGTGAACAGACATTCACTTTTGATTCTGGAAATGCAGCCACATGCCTGAAGTGGCCCAAGCCAGCTGCCAGGGGGCATTAGAGCACACCTCCTTGCTGGGTTGGAGGAGGGGAGGGGTGCTGGGGGACTGTGAGTTAACTTGAATCTGGAGGGGATCTGGGACAGAAGTTCAATAAACCAATTTAACCTAAATCAGTTACGTCTGATACTACATCCATCCAGGTTTATTGTAAACTGGTTTTGTCTGTTTTGAAAGCAGTTTATGTATACTGAGCTTCTGTTTTGTTACAGATTTAAACTGGTTTCTGATTACTTATACCTGTTTATGTGTAATTTCTGTCCCTAGCCCTAGATGCTGACCCTGTCCTGCCCCGTGCCTGACTTCAGATTCATGCAGCTAGCTACCTCTTTCTGTTCCTTCTTTTTCTTCTGCTAATCTGTTTGCTCCATTTATAGTTAACCAGAGACATCTTTTATGATCCTTTGAGCAGGCAGTATGCCTTTTATACTTGATTTTTCTTGACTTTAGCCACATTCGAATTAAACCACATAATAAACTTTAGCCTGCCTCTCCTTTTCTAGTATGTGCTCTCTGGCTCAGGGTGAAGTGTCCCAGAGCTGTTTTTGATCTCAAACAGAATGGTTTGGGTCCCTGAAAGTCATTAAAACAAATTAATCTCTTGGATTAACAACCTGCCTTGTTGCTTTTGTCCTGCCTCAACTAACAAGTTTTGACAAGCAAATTATTGGGTCAGTAGCCCTTGTAAGATGGGGTTGGTTTGGAAAACTAGAAGCTGCTGTGAAGCACAAATGGTTTATTGTCACAAGAAACAGAGCAGATCTGCAGGGACACTGAACCCAATTATCCATACTCTCCTTGGGTAATGCCAAGCTGTTGCAGGCTAATTACCCAGAGTTTGGGCCAATCTGTGTATGAATTTTGTCTAGTTCTACTGAACTTTTTTCATTGGCTTTGCTAGTCTCAAATGTGGTGAATTTCACTTTTGAGCTAGTGTTGTTTTTTGTTTTAATTACATTGCACCAGACTAATTGGCTGGCTCGGGACTGGATGATTAATAACTTGATATTGCATGTTATTAGTGCTGTCATTTTGCTTTAGGGGATAAGGAACTGTTGTTACTAAGCAGTTGGCTTTTGGCATTTATTCATCAAAGAGAATGTCACTTGGGTCTCCCCAGCTTTTCCTTGAGTCTCATGACACTTCATGCCTGATCCAGCTGTGTATAAATTCTTTAGAAAGAGCCACTAATTGGAACAGGGGCTTTTACAGAGACAGATTTGGATCCAAGTCTAGCAAAGCACTTAAGTACATGCTTAAACTGCTTTTGAGATCAGTTGGACTTAAGAATGTGCTTAAAATTAAACATATGTTCGGGTGTTTTTGTTAGAATGCATAAAATATTCAAGAATTCTTATTAGGAAAAGAGTTTTTTCTTACAAACAAAAAAGACAAGGTAACCTTGTCATAAGTAGATAATAAATACTTCTGGGAAGAGTGGGATTCCATTGTGGTCTTGTATCTGCTTGCAGTTCATCATCATCTCCACTCTTGCTGGAAGTAGCGATTAGGTGAACCTCACAAGTTCACTTGCAGCTTGAAAGCACTTCATCTTCCACTATCTTGAATTCCTTGGGCCTGATTCTCTGAGACGAAACCTTACAATAGTTTTGCATCCATAGAATGATGTTTCAGTCTCTTGGATTGAAAGGCAGTGATGTCATTTATTTCAGTCATGCCAAAGTTACCAGTTTCCCTGGTACTATTGCTGACATCTACTGAGAGCAGAATAGGGCTACTTTGAACAATCAGTCCTGTAATGTGCAAAGCTACCTGCTTCTGTGCAAGGTTGTCTTCAGCAAAGCGCTTACACTTATGCCAAAAATGAAACACATATGCAACTCCATAGAATTCAATGGGACTATTCACATGCTAAATGGAAAGCACATATTGAAGTGTCTTGTTAGATGGGGCCAAGTACTTAACTCTTGGAAGAGCTACGTTCCAAACCTGTAAAATAGTTTGGTAATTGCCTGGGACTGGGCCTTCACCTGACAATCCTGATACTTGCTACTTCTAGTCAAGTGCATAATCAAACTTTAACCAGATGTTTTCATACCTTGAGCTGTAGTTTGTTCTCACTTTTAGCTTTAAGTGGTAGAGGTTCTTCCCCATGCTTTGTCAACCTAAACTATTTCTGCTGTCCTGTGCCTCAGTCAAAGTTTTCCTCACTTACCAATAAGATCCAAATATTATTTACACAGGCTTTGTTTAGCCTCGTGGCTTATGGAACTCTTTGTGCAATCCACCTTGTTCAGAGATCATTCAGACTCGGAAAAATCCCTGGGCTCCATTCCAGTCAGTTAACTTTCATCTCACATGATTTGTCAGACAAACCTTTTCTCCCATCCCCACACTGGCACTCAAGTTCCTTCTCCTAGGCTAGGAACAGACATTCAAAAAGCCTGAGGCAGCATTGATTCAGTCTTTGCGGGTTAGTCTAACTTGCAAAGCTTGAACTGATTTGGATAGACATTCCCTTTTCATTCCAGAAATGCAGGTGCATGCCTGCAGTGGCTCAGGCCAGAAGCCAGGCGGCGCTAGAGCAGCTCTTCCTTCCCTTCCACAGAGCTGAGCTGAGGGGGGGTGTGGCCAAGACCGGCAGGATGCTTTGACCAGCAAGGGAGCCAGCAGGGAGTTGCATAGCATTTACTTACACAGCAAGAAGTTACACTGTATTTATCAGCTGTTCAGCAAAACCAAAGGTTGTATCATTAGTTCAAGCTCTTTTTAAACTACTTTTCCCCAGGAAAGAATGGAGGGACATTACCAGCTACCTGTTGGTTAGCTCCAAAGAGCCCTAAGCCAACAATGTCCTGTCTGTCTTTGTCCTGTCTCCCACAGCATGGACTCTATTCAGCATATGGTCTGCTAGCTAATGGTGAGGTGTCTGTGTAAGGGTGGGGAGGTGGGGAGGAATTCCTGCTTGAGCTGGGAGTGGTGAGGGGGATGGGAGGGGAGCAGGAGGAAGCCAGGCAGACTCCACTATACCTGCAGTCTCTGCCAGAGCTGCAGCCAGGGAGCAGAGGGGCGGGGCCGGCCCTGGTGGGCTGGAGCAGAGAGCAGAGCCATGCCCAGAGTTGCAAAGCATCTAGGCTGCTGGAGAATGTTGACTTAACTTAAGCCAGGAAGGTGTCTGGGACAGACATTGCATAAACTGGCTTGAGCCCAATCAGCTGTATGATACTACATTCAACCAGGTTTATCTCAAACCAGTCTTAGCCATTTTCAAACTGGTTTATGCACACTGAACATCTGCTCTGTTACAGGTTTAAACCAGTTTCTGATCACTTAAACTGGTTTATGTGTAATGTCTATCCCTAGCCCTAAGGTCTTGATTTTTTTGGTAGTATTTTCATTCCTGAGTCAGTGAATTATGTAACACTGCTTTATATTAAACCAGATGAAATAAATTCTGCATGTAGTTCTTTTAGGACAGTAGTTGTTAACTAAAAGGAGTAATATAATCACAATGCTCTGTTAGGCCAAATCGTACAGTGCAATGCTGTGGATCTACATCACATCCAGGGCAGTATCATAATTAATATTTGGCATTCAGTTGCTCTCTTTTGAATTCATTTGCAATCATATTTGTGCTTGGGAACTGCATTTTAAATCTCCTGCAGGATTTTGCTGACTTATATGGATGTTGTGAAGATAAAAATCATTTAGTTTAATTCCGGGATCATGATCCGAATGACTGGTGATATCTTAGGTTATTACAGCAGAAAGTTTTTCTTGCTGTTATTTTCACACTTTCAGCATTTGATCTAAGATGAGAGTGTAAAATTAATCTATTTCTCAGTACTGTTTTGTAGATTATTTTTAAAAAAACCCTGTAAGAGAAAAAAGAAGGATGTTTCTCTTCTTCCTGAGGTGCTTATAATTTCTCTTAGATCCTCACCTGCAGCTCTCAGTGCAGGATACAGGTTGAAACCTAGCAGCATGCAAAGCAGGCATTTGACATTCTCTGTGCTCTTCCACTCCTTGACATAAGCTAAATTTTTACCTAAATGATCCTCATCATATGTGACCAATTCTCTAACTTATACTTGTTGCATATGGAACAGTTTTACCAAGGGTTCAGAACTCTTGAGTCTGGACCCCTGAAACTATGAGACCTTAAAAATAATAAATGGGTGGAGATATTCCCCTCTGATTTCATTCTTTTAACTTTAAAATTCTCCCTTTCAAGCTTGTCTCTGAAACAATGAGGACAAGCAATTTACATTTTTTTAGAAACCAAAATTTTCATGCTTTTACCTGATACCAGGAGCTTTAGAAAAGCAACAGGTCACATGGGACCTGAGGTAAAATCATGAGAGCTGGCAATACTGAGGAGCCCCAAATGATTGTAATGCCTTGAAACCAGACGGGCATAAGGGCCTCTCTCACATACCAGCTGATGTCTGTTTGAGGAGTTGCATCAAAAGTACTACACTAGGTCTTAGTACACTGAGGTGATTTCTGTGGCTGGTTACACTGGTATTAGGGCTGCTTTCTGTAAGTGATGTGACCTGAATACAAAAAAAATGTGGAGCTTTTATTTGCAAGCATACGTTTGGGACATAAACTACTTGATAATATCCTTTTCATGCAATAATCATAATGGAGCATGTAAATAAGGCAGGCTTGCTGACACCTGCAGGTGCTTCCATTCTCATCTCCAGCTTCCCACGATCAGATGATGCTACAATAAAAAAGCAATTGCACCAAGCTGCTCCCAGAACAGTGATGGAGCATTGAAGATGACGATTTAGCATTGTTTTTTAATTCCCCACAGAAGTGCATAAGAATCTGGTGAAAATAAAGTACAGTGGTGCACTGCAGAGTTACTTGCAATAGGAGGAAATGGAAAAGATCAATTAAAAATACATAGCCAAAATGGGCTTCTCAGACATCTCTCAACAGGTGATTCATCAGTAAGAGTGTAAATAAATTTGGGTTAACTGGTAATCTGTAGATGATTGTATGGGGCATGAAGTAAATTTATAATGTAGGAAGGAAGCAACTGCAAACTCACAAACATCCAACTGTTAGACTTCCAGGAAGCTCTTAGTTCAGTGTTGGGTAATTACATGAACAAAGGGGCAGTTAAGCACTCAGCTACAAGCCATCTGTAACAACTGTTTGTTGGTATCAGAAAAACCATTGCACCCAGTATACCCAGGGCTAAAAACAGGGCTATATGTGTTGAATTGTAATGCTATACTGGCTGCCAGTTCCACAGAAGTTAAGGTTGAAAAGGACTCACTTTTCCAAGGGTGAGTCTTCTAAATGCTGTCAGATCTTCAATAAGCAGATTGCCATGATATTTAGTGAGACTCATTGGTTTGTTGGTTAGTGATCCAAATTTTAGACCAGTGAAGTTAGTGGTTCCTAAAGTACAGATCCCCTGGAAAAGTGGATGTTATACCAATACTTTTGTGTGCACAGCTGGGTCTTAAAACCATGGCTCTGACTGCTCCCCAGCAGATCTCAGTTTCTTAACATTTATTACAGATAGTATACAGGGCCCATAGCTCCTTTAAGGCAGCAATATTGAAAGTGTAATTTTAAAAGGATCTGTGCCTCTGTGTTGGTGCATGCTTGAGGCCCTCTCTGCACATGCAGGTAAAGGCACAATAGGATCTAATCTAGATAGCAGAAGGCGCAATTGTGGGATTGTGCAGTAGATCCCATCTCGCCACATTGCTGGTGGGAGGGGGAGCCTGATCCCAGGCTCTCCCTGCACCAGCAAGAAGCAAGCTTCCAGGGCTGGGAGCCCTGTGCATCCCAGCTGAAGGGTTCCCAGCTGCAGGGATTTCACACACCCCAGACTGGGGAATCACCCTTCAAGCAATCCTTGTGCCCTGGCTGTCCACATGCACACCCAGGATGGGGAGATCACCACAGTGGCGATCCTCCCACCCCAGGGGTTTGCCAAGAGGCATACTGCTGGGACCCAGCCTCTTCAGCACTGGGACAGAGAGTCCCCAGCAGCTGTGCAACTCATAGCTCGGGCTGAGTAAAATTCGTCCCTGAGGCTGAGAGCTCTATCAGCTGATGGGGCTCCCAGCCACAGGGGAGACCCTGCTACACATGCAAATTAAAGTTCAATAGCAACCAGCTATAAAGTTCATACACATTTTTGAGATCTAACTTATAGATGGTTGGAACTTTTTATTGTGTGATACCTTCTTTGCATGAGTAGCTGATCTCAAGGTAATTGCAGAATTAACCAGTTAGTTGTGCAATACACGTAAAGTGTAGAGGGGACCTGACACTCCCATATCAAATGAGATATAATGAGGGTGTGCAGAAAGACTAGCCAAGAGGGTTTCTAATCAGTTAGGTTTCATATGACCTGGTTGTTCAAGGGGAACATCTTCCTTCTCTTCCTCTTCTCTTGTACTCAACACCTTCACTCCCATGAGGTTTTGCCCAGGGAACAAATCTTGCTAGTTACACTTGTGGATGAAGTGTTGTGTCTAGATGAACATAAGACTATAACAGAATCTGGATTATGACTCCAATCTCCTGAGTTCTGGGTGACCCCCTTAACTACACAACCATCCATCCTATCACTGCAGTTTGCTTTCTGTTGGGTAGAAAACTTCAGGAGCACTCGCCATGTTAGCAGAATGTATCATCAGTGGGAGACGAGTCTCCCAGATTTTTCTTTGTTGTTGTTTAGTATCTCTCAGAGTTATAGTGTTGTGAAAAAACAAAGATAATTTTCACAGTGACTGCAAGTTCACTCCTATTGTTTTATATTTTATTCAACCATAATTACTAGTAAACTGGGGGGGGGGGGGGGGGGGAAAAAAAAACC
>NW_017729025.1:152025228-152028218 GCF_001723915.1 Gavialis gangeticus | reverse complement strand
TTTCCAACCTTGATTTTTTTTACTTTACAATCCAAACAGCAGTAGCAAGTGTAACACACATGCATTGGTATTACAGAAAATCATTTTTGAAACAAATAAGCCACCAAGGATTTCACGCTGGACTGCCAATTCTATAATTCTGAGGCTGCAGTTATTCTAAATTAAGTCAGGTTTGTTCATGGGTCTTATTAAAGTAAAATATAGAATTGGCCTTCTGTGTAGCCTCCATAGCTTGCTACTGTTTAAGAGGCAGAGTAATTATGGCCATAAATATTACAGGTGATCCTAAGGTGTGTGAAAGGAATAAGGAAGGGTCAAAAAGAAAAGGTTTTCAAAGTATTAAGGGATGATACCAGTTATGATTTGGAGACTGAGGTTCTAATCCCAAACCTAGTCAAGTCAACCTAAAAGCTTTCACCATCTTCAATGAATTTCAGATCACAGACCTCGAAAGCAAAAACCTAAATTGTATTGAATGTAATTGTTATATTGTTATTCCTTCAAGGTTTTGGGGGTTGGTTTTGGCAGCAATAATTTCTTTGGCTGGCAGTAACAAGAGCTGCATTGAATTCTCTTCTGATTTAGCATTTTTAGTACCAGCATCTAACCAGATAATTAGAACTAAAAAGAGACTTTGGGCCATTGGATGCAGTGGCAATATACAGTTATTTGTGAGATCTGCATTGAGATCAAATATTAAGTTTCATGCTCCAGGCCAGTTGGCACAGAGTGCTGGGGAGCTGTGAGATTCATTTAGGGAAGTTTTCTGGAGCAGTAGAAACAGCTGCTGTCCAAATCTGTGCCTAAAAGAGTAGTGATTCTCCTGTTCTGAAGTAAACACATTCTATCCTTTATTTGACAGGGAGAAGTTCACTGCAACATGCTTAATTTAAAGATGTGGCAAGAAAGACTGGGAAAAATAAATCTTAGGTCTTTCGGGATTGTTCTTTAATAGAATGAACACATTTATCATCTAGCAAAATAGTAGAGAAGAAATGTGATACTGATGGACTGAATTGTCTGTTGTGTCCAGACATAGCATATGCTAGGGAGTGATATGTAAAAGAATCATGCATTTCCTTAGTGTTCTACTGTGGCAGAGCACTGTGTGTTCCTGCCACTTTAAGGCCCTGGAGCTGGCAGCCTCCAGGTGCCTAATGAGGGCAGCCATTTTAGGTTCAGGGATGCCCATATACAAAAGGCAGTTTGGCTGCTGGAGGGCAGGCAACAACACCACCTAGCCAGAAGTCTGCTGAGTTTCATCCGGAGTTAAGAGAGGAGCTGTAGGGGATGGTAGGAGGCTCCTCATACTGGGTACGACCTAAAACTACACCCTGCCAGGAGTGGGTGGCCTGGTGGGGCTCCCAGTGGCATGGGAGCCCCCAGGAAATGCCAGGCCAGTGATCACTCTGGTGAAAGGCGGGTCGGGGAACCGTAACCCCTAGCCCTCACCTTCGGGTGGGTCATGTTCCATCAGAGGTAGTCGTGGGGGTCGCGTTCCATTGGAGGTAGTTGTGGGGGTGCAAGCCCCGAGGAGAGTGGAGAGTTGGAGGCCAGGTGTGGCTGAGGCCACCTGAGCCCTGTGGGGGTTTGAGACCCCGAGCTGGAGAGTTGGGGTCAGGCACAGCTATGGCCACCTGAGCCCCCCAGAGGAGGGAAGCCCCGAGACCCTGAATAGAGGAGGCGTGATGAACAGCGAGAAGCCCCCAGTGGTGAGGGGGAAGCGTGAGAAGCCCCCAGTGAGGGAAGAACACAAGCTCAACCAGAGAGAGCAAGAGCTGAGTCCTGACCCCAGTAAGTCCTCCAATGCTGGGAGGCAGGGTTTGAGTCAAATATAACACCGGTAGTAGCACCACAACCTGCTGCCCGGGGGCGGAGTGAGAGTCCTTTGTGAGACCCTGAGGCACCAGTCGTGGTGTGAGGTACCCCAGCTCCCCACGTCCGTGAAGGAGGACCCAGAGAGGGGGACCCCAGGGAAAGAGTTATGGTCGTTTATCGAGGCCTGCCTGAGCTTCCTGTGACTGGCCCAGGCAGGGGCCAGGACCAGGAGGGTCAGAAGGGCAAGGAGGCCCACTGAGAGGGACACCCAAGAGCCAGGGGCCTGGCATCCCGACTGGCCTGGTGGTGGGCCAGGGCTAGTGTGAGCCGAAGGTCCCAGTGAGGGGACCACACCCGAAGGGGAACCGATGGCAGGGAGATACGTGGCTCGGTATGACGGCGGCAGAGTCATAGGGAGGAACCCAGGTGGGGTCCAACAGTAGGATTCTGGGCCCCGTCGTGGGGGACTGGCGCATGTGAGAACATCATGAGGTCATCTGTGAGGCTTGGGCTGTGGTGTAGGGGAGGAATGGAGCCGCAGATAGCGCCCCCTAGCAGCGGGGCAGAGAATGGGCAGCCTCCTGCTTAATTAACAACTTTATTAATCACTTAAGATCAAGGTGTGGCGGGCGAGAAAGCAGGTGCTTATCTCGAGAACAGGTGGGCGGGCCGCATGGAGATTGGCCCTGAGTGGCCCCCTGTCACATCCACCATGACCCAGGAGCTGCTCTGTGCGTGGTCATTCTTCCTGCACAATATTAGAGCACGCTGAATGAGATCCAATGTGAGAGGTGATGAAACACCTCTGGAAGATGACTTGCATTCAAGAATGATCCTTGCTGCACAAATTTAAAGTAAAATTATTCTGAAGGACCTGGCTGTATAAATAAAAAATTACAGCAGATTGGATGAACCAGATGAGGGAGGTCTTTGATTCCTTACTTGTTTCCCATTTCAGATCCAGCCTAGGTCACTGGGGATCAAACACTGGATCATAAGATGCATGTTAATTGAAATAGGTTAGTGGACTCAGTTCAATTGATATTTCACTCTAGTGGAGCCAGGCTAAGTCCCCTTCTCCCATGCAGCTGGATCAGGGTGGGGCTGCTCCCCACCTCATCCTCATTCTCATCCACCCACCCCTGTAACTTGTCTAGGTCTGATTGTAGCCT
>NW_017729025.1:152009410-152020228 GCF_001723915.1 Gavialis gangeticus | reverse complement strand
AGGTGCCAGTCCAGGACCACAGAGCGATAGATGGACTGGGTATTGCTTATCTGGCCTGCTGGACAAAAAAGGTTGAGTACCACTGGACTAATACATGACTAGAGGTAGTTGAAATGGGTTTATTGTTGATGTTTTTGGCCAAACTAAAAATTTTTTTCAAAAGACACCTTTGTCTCTAAAACAAATTTTTACCATTTTAATACACATTTTGCAAAAATTGGGGTGCCTTTTTAGTAAACTTTATTGAAAACATTTTTTTTAACCAAACACTAGAATTTTAACGGATGAAAGTTTTTAATACTATTTATATGATTTTTTTTAGTATTGGTTAAAAAAACTGTAGAGTAAGGGGCAGCATTCCTTAGTGAATAGGACTGAGAATCAGGAAACATTGGCCTGCTCGGTGGTCGTAAGAATGTTGCTTTATCTCTCTGCACATCAATTTTCCACTTACATTAAACAGGGATAATAATATTGATCTTCTTCGTGATGCTTTTAAATATCCAACTAATGAAAGATGCCTATGGCAGGGCATTGTTGGTGCCTGCCAATTTAAGAGCTGGAGCTGACAGCATCTAGGTGCCTGATTGTGGTGGCCATTTTGAGACACAGGCTGTATAGGGAAAGCAGCAGTTTGCTGCTGCCCACTGTGAGAGAGACATCAGCTGGCAGAGCTGAGGCCAGGAACAGCTTGGAGGTCTATGGGCTGGGGCTGGGACTAGAGGAGGCTCCAGGTCCTGGGCATGACCTAAAACTGCACCCTGCCGGGCATGGGTGGGCTGGTAGGACTGCTGGTGGTACAACAGCCCCATGAAATGCCAGGCCAGTTACCTCCCTGGTGAAAGGTGGATTGGGGATGTCTAATAATCTTCAGCTCTGCACAGTCCAAGCTGTGTAATGCCCAGGCTTGTGAGAGCTTAGAAAGGCCTGAGGCTCAGTTCCAGCAGAGTTGTGAGGGTAAAAGCTGGCAAGCCGCTTAAACCTGACCTGAGTTACCTGACTGGTCCATGCTGGGGCAGGACCCAGACAGGGGTCAAAAGGGCCAGGGGCCCACCGTGAGGGACACCCACAGAGCGAAGGAGCTCAGAGTCCTGACTGGCCTGAGATGGGGCCAGAGCCTAAGAGGGAGCTGAAGGTCTCAGAGAGGGGACCACAGCTAATGTGCGAAGGGTCTGGCTGAGTCTAGCTGCCTGAGATGCCATCTACGAGGCTTGGGCCACAGTGTAGGGGTGGAATGGAGCTGCGGAGATCCCCCTAAACATTGGGGTGAAAAATAGGCAGCCTCCCATCTGATTAACACCATAATTATGTATCATCAAGGCATGGCAGGAGAGAGAGGCAGGCAGTTAGCCCAGAGACAGGTGGGTGGGCCAACATCCAACCGGCCCCAGGAAGGCCTGCTGTTACAGTGCCATATAAAAACTTATGTATACATCAAAACATCAGGATATTTAGATTAAAATGGTCTCATTTCAGATACTTCAAAGTGCAAGCAAATGAAAAATTCGAGTATTTTTCACAAAATAGTATTTCTGGCCAGCCCTGTCCATGCCACACAGTTGCAGATAATGCCTCTGTGATTACACTGAGCTCTTCTTGGAAGCTGAGACATGTTTGGCTTTTGATGGGTTTCAGAAATATAGTGTCACATACTTGAAATAACATAATAACAGGTGGCTGATGCTTGGTGCTCTACAGTAGGGCTGTGTGAAGCTTTGGTCACTGCTTCAATTTGGCGGAGATTCATCTCGATTCAGCGGCCGAATCTCTGAATCCAAATCAAATTGGGAGACCCTTTAATCTCTCTGAATTGAATTGGAACCCTCTGAATTGATTCCAAAAGATTTGGAAAGAGTCAATGATTCAGACATAGACACAGCTTTAAATGTTTTTTCTACATACCTCAAAGTACCAGGCAGTTCATGAATGCTGAGATGCTGGGGCAGATGGAGCATCCCATGGGAGCATGGGGGGGTCCCCAGCGCACTCGGCAGCAGACCCAAAAGTAGACCAGAAGCACTTCTGGTCCACTTCCAGGTCCACCATGGAGTGCACAGCCCCCACCCCCCCCGGCTTGGGAACTGGTGCCTCCTGGGTCTAGGGGTGCACCTGAGGTCCCCCTGCGTTTGTCTGCTGAGCCGGGGAGGTGTGTGTGTGTGGGTCCTCCATGTGCTCAGTGGTGGACCTGGAAATGAACTGAAAGTACACACTTCTGGGTTCGCTGCCAAGCATGCGCCCCCCCCACTCCCCCTCCCCCCCGGCGCGCTCCTGTGGGACACTCCATCTGCCCCACCATTGCAGCATTCACAAGCCATGCCTGGTACCTCAAGGTATGTAGAAAAAACATTTAAAGCTGTGTCTATGGCCAAATTGATGATTCTCCAAATCAGCATCGAATCTTAAGATTTGGATTTGGCCACGTCAAATTGGGACAGTGGTCCGAATGAACGAATTGAATCACTGTCCCCAATTTGGACCCAATCTGAATCTGAATTGAATACAGCCTGTTTCTCTCACACCCTGCTCTACCGTGTAATATCATCTTCAGGAAAGCAAACACCTCATTCAGACATAGCTGATGGCAACAAGTGGAAGTACTGAGCAACTTATCCAATAACTACATTTTGCTGCAGTTACTTTTGTTGTCAAATTTTGAACAGACTTTCCCAACAAATGGTAACACATGTAAAAGTAACCCCCAGAAACTTTGGTCTTACTCTAAGAATAAAATGGGAAGTAATTTTGAAGTCGTCCTCCACCCCCCCCCCACACACACACACACACCTTGCCTCCAGCCCAGGCTTTACCTGAATTCTCTGACTGAAACTTCCAGGGTGCTATGTGTCCATGTGTGCATTATTGCTAATAGCTCCAAAAAACCTGCTGGAATTAACAAACCAAGGTTCACCTTTATAAGGTTCAATGAAAAGCAAGTTTAGAATATGTTAGTTGAACATGTTTGCAGATGGGATTGTATATATATTTCCAAGACACAAACTTTTTAAAATTGGCTTCAAATCAGATGGGTTAATGTTGCTTTTGTGTTCAGCCTCAGTTTCTGCTCACCAGTTGGTAAAAGTGCTTACAGAACCAAAGATCTTTATCACTTGAAGGTACCAAGTGCTGTCATTGTTTTTCATGCTATTCAACTGCATCAGATGCTTTGCTTTGATGCTATTGATTGATTTCAGAAGAAAGCTTTCTACATCCAGTTGCCACACACGCACAGGAGGCCCTTTTTCCTGGGCCTAGGAGCATCTAGGGTGTGGCCTGCCAGGGGGCCCTCTAGACCCCTTATCATAATTGTGTTTGATTGTTGGAGAAGGAACAGTTTGTCTTTATGGGGATTTTTTTTTCTTGTTCTGTTGTTCATGCAGTTTTGCTGTAGCTGGACTTTAACAGCAGTATCATTCCATGTACCTTACTCCTACATTAAAGATGCTTTAGTTTGAGTAGTTAGTTTGACAGGAAGCAAAGGCTCTGCATATTACTAATATAATATGGGAAGTCAAGGAAATTGAGAGGGAGAAAAATCCAGCCCCCTCAACATGCCTGCTGTGTTTTGGTTTATTTTAATACCAACCTCCTGCTTTTTCACTAGGATTCTGATCCAAAGCCCACTGAATTCAATGACTTCAGTGAGCTTTGAATCGAGCATTATCTACTCATTTGACTAAACTGCGTCTATTCATCTCCCTAGTTTTTCTTTGAAGTGTTCTTTCAGATCCGCTTCCTCAGTAACTTCTTGTGTGTTTATTGTGGTCTGCATGAAGGGGAACATTTTTGGCCTGTTCCATTTTTTCTTTACTTATAGCACATCTTGTGGAACTGAAACAAAAATGCACCTCCTAGTTGAGACTCACTCACAACAGTCATGTTGACTTCTTGTTCATGTTCCCTACCCCATTTTCCTTTCAAAGCAAAGATAGATATCAGGAGATGTGTTGGCAGTTTCTAAGCTGTGGAAGGAATATTTTGGCCACAATTGAGATACCTCTGTGCTCAGTTTTTAGTATATTGGGAGATGAAACACTTCCTTCTTTTTATTTGCTTGGTCTCTGGAAGATGTAAGGTGTAGCATTCTCGTCATCTGAGTTCAGAGAGTTGTCCCCATTTTTTGCTTATTTGCTTTGTTACTCCTTGGACTCTGGATGAGAGACTGAGCTTCTCTTCTTGAGTGAAGTAGGCATAGTGTAGGCTAGGGTAGGCAACTCCTGGTATGTGTGCCAGAGCATGGCACATAGAAGCATTTTGCTAAGCATGCATGCCTCCAGGAAGGGGGTAGAGCTGTGCTGCGACAACAAGGATTGGGGCCCTCACAGCTCACCCACTGCCCATTCCTGTCACGCTAACATCTTAAAAGCTGAGGTTGTGGGTGGTTTTGGCAGTCTGCCCAAAAACATTGCCCACCCCTGGAGTGGGCAGAAACTGGTCAGGCTTTCCCCAGAGGTTTCCTTCCAGGACGCATCCAATTTACTTTCAAGGTTCTAGTAGGACTCTTCAGTCTGCTCATTTAGAGCCTGATTCAAACCCCATTGAAGTCAAAAGGAAGACTCCTGTTGGTTTCAGTAGCTTTTTGATCAGGATTAATCTCTGGTAGCTAAACTGCAAACAAAGGTGCTAATTTTCTTTCTTTTAATCCTTTCATGTGGAGCTTACATGCATTGATAGTGGATGCCTCTGAGATGAGGTTAGCTTACTGCCAGTAAAACAATGTGATGCTGGGTCTCTTAAGAACTGAATCCACCAATTCATTTCACATAGATTGCTAAATACCCTTCAGCGGATAATGACTTTCAGCCACTATGGAGCAGAGCTGGGTTTGAACTAGTGACCTAAAGATGAAGGACTTCTGCTTCCCTTAGTTTGAGTCATCCAGTCCCCTTAGGCTTTTTCTAAAAGTGATAGAGTCACCTGGCCTTTTTGCTCTTTCTGATTGAACGCCTCCAGCTTCAGCTTGTTGATTCTCTAATCCTCTGCTGACTGATGAGACCATATTGTGCTGGATGTTTTTGCCTAAAGATATATGCGGCTAACAGTAAACAGCTAAGTTATAAAAGCAAGTAAATAGAGAATTACCAAAACAATGCTCTTTCTTGCCATGCTTTTTGAGAACCAACTGTCAGCAGATATTTACAAAGAGGAACCTTCCATGTAGCCATTCAGATCCCAAAAGAGAAATGTCCCTGAATCAAAAGAAAAATCTTCCATAAGCTGCTATGTGGAAAATTGTTAGTGATATTGTCCTGTCCCTGAAAACTTGTTTCAAAGTACACACCTTTGAAGGGCAACTTCTTCAAGGCATAAGGTGAACAGCTAGAATTCTAGTTGGGAGGCTTTGTTCTTCTATAGGGCCAAGTACCACTATTTAGGTCTGACCAGGCCAGCATCTTACTGGGGCCCAAAATGTTTTGGTTTTTATATCTGAAAATGCAAATGACTGCCAAGGATTTTCTGTGAGATTCTCTTATGGGCATGAGCTAGCTCTGACAGTGGTCTCTCATATATCCAGCAGAGAGCCTATTGGTTGCTGGGGACAGAGTGAGGTCATGAATAAAAGCAAGCCAAAACTCCTTTTTTTCCCCTCTGCTTCTTTCCAGGTGCCTTGTAGTTGCTGAGGAAATGCTGGTTGCTGGGTCCATCAGGTTACTGCTGGCAGGGAGATATGAGGGATGCGAAGGTACATGAAGAGTGCAGTGTAGGTTCCCCTCAAGCCCCATTTCTTCTCAAGCCATCATCTCCTGATGTCTATTTTTACTTGAACCCCTGGGAAGGTCTGAAGCTTATTCTCCATTTTCAGTCTTGGATGGTCTATCCAGTCTAGCTAAGCTCTGCATGCCCAGTAACAGATGCCTCTATCTTGCTAACCGTGGACTGTTTTTAGCTATATGTACTTTCCTAACCCATCAGTAGCTGGTCTGCGTGAACCTTGTCTCTAGTGCACAAGAAAGAGGAGAACAAACTCCTTTGCTCTGATAAAATGGGCTGACATAAACATTCTGAGAAATACTGGATTAAGTACTGAACAGCCCAGGGTTTTAAAGCATCACCCCATGAAAGCAAGAAATGCTAGCACTTATATTTTTAAGTGACCTAACATCAAACTTGTCACTTTTAGAATGCTAGTGGAACTAACGGAGATGAAGAAAGAGCAGTTAACCCAGTGTTTGGGAGTATCAACATGAAAGACATGGTCCAACAGAGCTCTCTGGTCCTTGCCTAAAAGAAAAATCAGAGGCTGTCTCTGGAAATAATGGAATCCAACCAGTTCAGTCATCCTCCTGGGAACTTTTATTTCATGCTGAAGAACCTTGTGCTATTAGTCGTGTGAAGTGTGGAAAAGATGCGTTACTAGCCTGGGGAGCCGGCATCTCTTGTTGCTTGCCTGGGAGACGCATGATTTCATTTTCCTCCCTGAAATCAGCATTTAAATGTTTCATTAGGAACAGTCAAAGCTTGCCATGCTCTGTGCAGCTCCCCACAGCCACTGCCCTCTGCCTAGCTGTTTGTGCTTGATTGCCTGTCACAGTTACAGATTTACTCAGACCAAGTCAGTGGCACATGGATTGAATGCATATACCCAGGGCAAAAGGTCAAGGACTTCCTTCCTGGTTCACAAAGAGTGGAAAATGATTTTATGTGCCAGTGAGTGGTGGCACATGGACCATTTGTAACACAATAGGGGAGAAAAAGATTAGATGGCAGAGTGGTTTTACTCAGAGGAGACAGAAAGATTTGTCTCCTGTGCAGATCAAAGTAAAGTATGTCTTCCTGATTTTCAAATTCAATTGCCTAGTTGGGCATGGAGTTCAATGTTTATAAATCCAAATGTAGAATTTCTTAAAGACGGGTGTGGCATGTCTCCATTCAGACTATGGCAGGGATGTGTGGGTAAGGCTTGGCTGGAACTGGTGGGGGACACTGGGGAGCTGCACAGGAAGCAGCCACAGGAAGGGGGTGGTACCCATTAGGGGTGTGCAGAACCCTATTTGATTTGGTTTTGGATTCAGCCCAAATCAGGGACAGTGATTCGATTTATTGATTCAGATCCCTGTCCCCAGTTCTTTTCGGCTGAATCTGAATGTGAAGATTTGATGCTGATTTGGAGAATCATCAGTTTGGTCATAGACACAGCCTGAAATGTTTTCTCTCGAGGTACCAGGTGCAGCTCATGAATGCTGCAATGCTGGGATGGATCGAGCATCCTATGGGAGCATGGGGGGGAGGCGGGCCATGTGCTCGGTGGTGAATCTGGTAGCGTACCGGAAATACTTCCAGTCCACTTTCAGGTCCTCCGGGGAGCACACAGTCCCACCCCGCCTCCAGCTCGGCAATTGGCCGCAGGGAGACCCCAGGTGCACCCCCAGACCTAGGAGGCACCAGTCACCAAGCCAGGGGGGTGCGGGGGTGGCCCCATGCTCTCCCTGGCAGAGCTGGAAGTGGACCAGAAGTGCTTCTGGTCCACTTCCGGGTTTGCTGCTGAGCAACCTGGGGAGCCCCCTGCGCTCCTGTAGGATGCTCCATCTGCCTGACCATCGCAGCATTCATGAGCCGCCTGCTACCTAAAGGTATGTCAAAAAAGCATTTAATGCTGTGTCTATATCCAAATCGCCAAATCTATTTGGAGGGTTCCAATTCAATATGGAGAGATTAAAGGGTCCTCTGATTCGATTTTGATTTGAAGATTCAGCCACTGAATCCGGCTGAATCTCCACCAGATCAAATCAAGGACTGAAGCTTCACACAGCCCTCATACCCACCCATTGCTGCTGCTTTCACCTGCTGACTTGGGCACAAGGTGTGGGGGGAGCCCCAGAGCTCCTCCTTCTCCACTCCAGCTGTGGGCAGTGGCTTGTGTGATGCTGTGTTCAAGCATGGATGGTTGTGGTGGTTCTTTCCAGTGTCTGCTCTCTACCTCCCCCTTATTCCTCCTACAAGAGCCTTTCACTGACTGGGAGCAGGCAGTGGCAGGAGGAACCTGCTAGGCACTGCTACTTTCTCTGGATGAGCCCAGCATCCTGCACAGCTGCTCCCCACAGCTGGATCTTGGGCCAGAAGCAGCTCTGAGGTTCCCCTCCTGTTTATATCAGCTTGGGACAGTGGCAGCAGCGGGCCAGTTTCTTCTTCCACCATCTGCTCTCAGCCAGCAGGGATAGTGGTTGGGGAGTGGAGGGGAACAAGCACTGGAAGGATGAAACCGACTTTCTGCTGCTGCTGTTCCCGGTACAGCCTGGCACTGTGCACGCCATCTCCCTGCATTCTGCTGCTGGAGTGAGGCAGGAGCAGGTGAGCAGCTCTGGGGCTCCCCCTGCACTGGGTTGGCAGGGGACAGCAGCAGCAGCAGGAGGAGTGCAATTGTATCACCAAACCTCCATGGATCAACTCCTGAACCCAAATTAAAATGGCCTGAATTGTTTTCTAATTAAGTTGATTGTCCTCTGACCTCAACCTGTCTAAAATGTATTTAGATGCTTAAATAAGGGGTGGAATCCAGATTTGGCCTGGTGGTTTGGGGAAAATCGGAAGGAACACGTAACACCTTTGTGCTCTGTGATTCCAGGGTTGACTTCAAAAGTAAAGAAATCACCAGAGAGACAAATTGGGGACAGAAAATGGTAATGATTAATACTAAGCAAAATTCTGACTTTCTAGACTGGGGGAAAATTTGGTTTTCTCCCAAATTCTGATGACATTTTGATACTTTGAAGTTGTTTGGGGAGTAGATATCCAAAAACATTTATTTATTTATTTATTTGTCAGTCAAAATAAAATGTGTTGATAATGTTTTGTTCCAGTTTATGGTTCTGACCTGAAATGCTTCATTCTGGGTCAGTTTAGTGCTAGACTGCATTTTCAACATAGTGATGCCTTACTTGATGGAGGAGGAGAGTGGTAGTTCGGGAAATCAATGTCCCATTCCCCTGACATTGCAAACTGCTTGGCTGATCCCATAATGTCCCTGATCACATAGTTTCATGCTATAACTTGCAAATCAGTTGAGAGTGAGATGTGAACTTGATGAAGGGAGATGTTCATGATGTTTTGCTGCTGGAAATATGGTAACCCTAACTAACCTATGGCAGAATTATTTACTCTGCTGTAAAGCACGTGTCGATGCTGACGGGGATTGCTGGGGCATGAGGGTGCTTCAGCGCAGGGGTTGCCTGCTGGCTAGCCCTGCACTAGAGCACCCTTGTGCCCCAGCCAGCCTCTCTGCATCACATTTAGCTGGATTGGAGCAGCTCCAGGCTGGCAGGCTGACTCCCAGGCCCCCTGCCAACCAGGGCTGCTCTACCTCAGATCAGTATGCTGCAGTCCCAGGTCCATGTGCAAACATGGAGCCCAAAAGCAATAAAGTTGGGCATGAACTGCATTGGAATTTATTTAGTCGCATTAATTGTGCATGTAGATGTGCCCAGTAATAAAACACTGAGAGTCAGGTGGGTCGAAGGGAAGGCAGTGTACTTTTTATATAGATAGAGAGATATAGAGATAGATAGATATAGAGATCTATCTATATAAGAGCAGCCAGCCTAGAAAGAGCCTTTTTGGGCTTCTTGTAGCTTTTAGCTTATATTAACCTTACTAAGAGCTTCACATGGTCATTAGAAAAGTCACTCATATACCAGAGCCATAGGGAAGAATTTGGGGACATCTTACTTGGGAACAATTACTTAGACACTTTTGGAAATTCCAGACTTGCTATCTATTATTAAACAGGATAGTAGTCATTACATGAGCAGAGTGTGGTGAATAGAAAGCTAAGGGTGCATTTCAGACTGTAGTAAGTGGTTAGGATGATGCTTCCTCTAACTAGCTGCTGTATCTTTGTAGCAGTCTGAAGCAAGCAAGCATTCCATCCAGGAAGAGCACACACCAACTGCAGAGGCTTCCTCAGCCTGATGAAGGGTTTTTAAACTGGAAAGCTTGCTAAGAACATTTTTTTCCCATTATTTAAGTTGGTCTAATAAGAGATATCAGTTTCCCCATTGAACATTGACATTCTGCATTTTGGTCAGTGCAAATGTACACTCCCTGCTTTGTCAGTCCTGTCTCTCTTCTAGAAATATGAGCTCCAGTAATGCCTCCCAGTGACTGCTATGACAGGTGTCCTTGCACTTTGTGACTAGTTACTTTATTTCAAGATTATTCAAGGTCACTATTTTCATAGCTCAGATCAATTTTTCCTCTTTCCTCTCTTCCCCTCCCTTTCTCCATCTCTCTGCCTTAGGAAAAATAATAAATATCTTCCAGGGTCCACAGTCTGGGTGGCAGGAACATAGCAGGAAACAGAGGATTTGCCATATTGCATTAGATGGTTGGTTTATGCACGGCATGTCCCTACTGTTCCAGCATAGTTCCAGGGATCACCATGCAGAGACTCAGCATGCTGCTGTGCATGTGTGACTTTCTGAAACGGAAATAGTACTGCAGCCAATTTATTCTGGTGCTGTGTACAATAAGCTCTGCCTCTTGGGAAAGATGGAAGGAGAGTTTGATGTGGTGGTGAAACACTTGGAGCTGGGGACCTTCAGAAATGGAACTAATGCTTTTCGGTGCATATTTTCCATACTGCCTGTATAAGTTATACGAGTACAGTGCCTTCTCTAAATTCAAGATGTCTCAAGACTTTTTTAAAGTTTTATGGAAAGACGTAGAAGATGGGAGGATGTTTATGATATGACTAGAGAACTACTATAGTGTATAGAGCAGGGGCAGGCAACGTTTTTTGGTGGAAGTGCTGAAAACCCCCACAATGCCTACCTTGGAAGGTGCCAGAGTGCCAGCATGCCAGAAAAACAAAATGAGGGCAGGGGT
>NW_017729025.1:152005768-152008731 GCF_001723915.1 Gavialis gangeticus | reverse complement strand
CCAGAAAAACAAAATGAGGGCAGGGGTTATGTGGCAGGATGCCCTACGTGTGCCCCCTGCCCCCCACCCAAAGCCCCTGCCCCCCAGGCCTGCTGCCCTGTGCCCCCCAGCCAAAGCCCCTGCCCCACAACCCTGCTGGACCTGCCCCCCAGCCCAGGCTCTGTGGCTGTCAGCAGCTACCCCAGCTCTGGGTAGCTGCTGGAGCCTGGGCTGCTCCCAGCAGGGCCTGCAGCATCCCAGTTGCCTGCTGGGAGCAGCCTGGGCTCCCAGCTGGAGGCTGCAAATAGCTGTGCTGGGCTTCAGAGCCCCAGCATCAGCTCTGTACTGGCACATGCACTTGCGCGTCAGAGTGGGCGGTGGGGGAGGGGCCTGAGGCAGTGCAACCCTGGTCTCTCTTGTGCTCCTAGCACAGACCTGGTGACTGGACTCCGGAGCCCAGCACTGCTGTTTGTAGCCAGCCTGGGCTCTGGGCAGCTGCAGCAAGCAGCAGGCAGGCTGCAAATAGATGTGCTGGGCTCCACAGCTCTGGCATCAGCTCCATCCTGGTGGGTACCTCAGGGCAGGCTGCGCTGTGCTGCTGTCTGCCCCAAGGTGTGCGTGCAGTTGCCACCAGCATGGAGCTGATGCCAGAGCTGTGGAGCCCAGCACATCTATTTGCAGCCTGCCTGCTGCTTGCTGCAGCTGCCCAGAGCCCAGGCTGGCTACAAACAGCTGTGCCAGGCTCCAGAGCCCAGTCACCAGCTCCGTGCTGGGAGTGGAGGAGAGACCAGGGTTGTGCTGCCTCAGGCCCCTCCCCCCCACCAGCTCTGAAGCGCATGTGCACGTGCCAGTAGAGAGCTGATGCCAGGGCTCCAGAGCCTGGCACAGCTGTTTGTAGCCTCCTGGTTGCAAGCGCCCTGGCTCTGGGTACACTTTGTACCACTGTTAGAAAAAGTCCCTGAGTCCAAATTAGCACGGCCTGCAAAACAGATATGATGCAAACAAAATGCTGGGGCCTGGAGTTGCTGCAGTGACAGTTAAATGTGTCTTTGTCTGGGGGAATTGGAGCATTTCCTTATTGACACATATTTTGGTTGCTCTTAAATGTAGCTTTAATTCTGAATTTTCTAACTGCTATGGGTTATTTTGGTCATTTTAAATTGTTTTGTGCATTTGCCCCTCTTAAATTAGCATACTAATCTTTCATTCCAAATCAATTAAGGCTTCTTGTTTTGTTTTTCAAATGTAAATAATAATAGTCTACACTTCTGTAATCTGAGAATGTTAAAGTGCTTTCCAAACAGTGATTAAACATCCTGTGTAGCTATTATATTACTTTTGTAATAAATAAATAAATAGAGAGACAACAAGTTAAGACACTCATACAGGGTGACACAGGACTAGATCTACAGGAGATAGGTGCCTAAGTCCTTCCTAAATACTACTTCAGTTCAAAATTTAGATCCTCTAAAACAAGGTTTTTCAACCTTTTTAAATAAGTGTATCCCTTCTGACTCAAAGTTTCAACTCCTATACCCCATTATATTTTGTTCTTGTTTTTAAGGGGGGGTGCAGATTGAGACCCTCACAGTGAGAGAGGGAGTGGGGGCAGGTGCTGGGGTGGGGTGTGGGATGGAGCCATGAGTGGCTTATCTGGGAGGTGTGGGGAGGGGGGATGGCTCCCACTGCTGAGTGCACCCTGGGAGGGGCATGGGAAGCATGTGCCCCTGGATCTGCATGCGGGGTGGGGTGTGCTGCCTCAGCGGTGGGGGAGGGAGTGGGACTGAGGCAGGGGTAGGGGCTGCCCAGCCAGGGTGGGTGGCTCCCATCACTATGTGCACCCCTTGTAGAGCATGGGGGCCGGGGGCACGTGCCCCTGGATCTGTGCACAGGGCAGGGCAGGCTGCTGGCTGTGGCCGCATTGGACTCTTCCCGGTAGGGGTTGGGCCAGGCTGTGCTTTGGGCAGGCAGCAGCAGCAGCACTGGAAGTGGGGTTGGAGGGGGATATGGTGAATTTTGAAGTGTCTGTAGCCCCCGCCTCCCCCATAGCCCCACTCCCGTAGGCTCCCATGGTGAGGAAGGGAGTGGGGCAGGGGCAGGCGCTGCACAGCCAAGTGGAACGTGGGACAGAGCTGTGAGCAGCTCATCTGAGGGTTGTGGGGGGGTGGCTTCCGCTGTTGCGCACACCCCAGGAGGGCATGGGATGATGCGTGCCCCCGGGTCTGCACATGGGGCAGGCTGGGGCTGGGGCAACACTGGGCTCGTCGCAGTGGGGGGGCCGGGCAGGGTTGTGTTTGGGGTAGGCAGTGGCGGCCGTGGGAGGGGGGCTATGGGAGGGGCTGCAGCCACTCCAGAATTCACTGTAGCCCCCACAACTCCCCTCCCCGTGCTGCTGCCACCCACCCCGAGTGCAGCGTGGCTCAACCCCCCTGCTGGCAAGAGCCCAGCACAGCCCCAGCACCTGCCCACAGCAGAAACCTGCCTTGCCCCTCACAGATCTGGGAGCACATACCCCTCATGCCCTCCCATGGGTGCATGTAGCAGCGGTGTTGGGTGAGGGGCTAAATAGGGTGGGGGTTTGCATGTGGTGGCCACTGCTGCCGCCCCCCCTTGGCCGTGTACTGCCCCGCTTTACTATGGCTGGTTGCCCCTGTGGCTCTGTGGGCTGCTGATGGGCCTCGCGCCTGGCCAGTTGTGTGCTGCCAGGGTTGGGCACAGAACACACTTCTTCCCCCGCCATTCAGACCCTCGCGACTCTATGGGAAGCGGGTGGTTGCAGTGCCTCCTCACTGTCAGCTATTGGCTGAGAGCAGCGGCCCAGCAGCCAGTCAGGACAGCAAGCTGGGGTGGGAGGTGGGGAGGCGCCATGATGTGCTGTGTGGAGTTGGCGGTGCCTAGTGCGCTTCTCCCCCAGGTAAGAAGCCAAGTGTGAGAACGCATCGGGGGAGACGCTGCCACGACACCCCAGGGCGTGCTCTGTCCCC
>NW_017729025.1:151976276-152005696 GCF_001723915.1 Gavialis gangeticus | reverse complement strand
CCACCCGCCCGCCCAGGCGTATGCCCTATGACCTTTCTAAGTACCCATAGGGGTATGCGTACCCCTGGTTGACAGCCCGTGCTCTAAACTCCCACCTAGTTGCTGTCTTACCTTAAAGCAGTGATTCTCAGCTATGGTGCTGCAACAGCTTGTAGGAACATGAGATGCTTATAAGGGTGTCATCCAATATTAGCATTGTTAAGGATGCAAAGAGTTACACACGATTGACAAGATAAACCCAGAGGCCACATCCCCACAAACAGGAATGAGTTTCTCTGGGGACAAATAGCAATGGTACACTTTGTACCGCTGCTACTTATCCCTGGGGAACACCAGTGCCACACATACTCCTGTGTGCAACAGATTACCTTGGGTTGGGTAGGGGAGGCTGGGGCCAGCAACTGTGTTGGCCCCAACAGCCTTACCTGGGATCCTGGGGGGCTTAGGGAGCTCCAGCTGGGGCACTCTGGCAGGTGCAGGAAGAGGAAACCTGCTTGTTGCTACTGCTGTCCACTACATAGTTGGCATCCCACACAGCCAGAGCCCCTGGCTGGAGGGGGCAGGAGCAGCTCTGAGCCCCTCCCTGTGCCTTGATGAGTCTCCCCCTGTGCCTCAATCAGCAGCGATGGAAGGGAAGATGCAAACACACCACCATACACACCCTTGGATCTGTCCCTGTCTCCAGTGTCCTTTTAGTGATGTAGCCCAAGGTGACTGAATAAGAGGCATAGCTGGAAGAACCCAAGAATCCTAAACTCAAGCCCTCACGTTCTTGGCTGACCATGTGTCTATACGTTTTGTACATTGTGTAGTACTATTTCAGTCTTTTTTCTGGTCAATAAAGAGGGGTGGCCGTGAAAGAGAGAGTTCATGTAAGTGTGCTACTGTAATTTAGGTAGGAAAAAAGAGATGAACACCAGAACCTTAGCAACACCCCTTTTGAATCAGCAAGCTTGTTGGTAGCATAGGAGCTTTAGAAATGATTATTTCTAAGTGATTACTTACATTTAATGCTTTGTGCTAATTTATCATCTCTGTCATGGAAAACTGATTATTAAATTGAAATCTTGTTCATCTCTTCTCCATCACCACCTTTCTGCAGCACAGGGCTTGAAACAAAGACCTCTTGCAAGATTAGAATCCCGTTCTCTTTTAAAGAATTCTGAACAATATCTTGGCAATAACTGTGGTTTCCAAAAAGAGAAGTAGCAGAGCACAATTTCACAGGTTTCTGAAGCTATCCCATTCTGTTTTGTCCTCTCCAGTGCGTACAAATAGCTTCTCACAAGACTATATCCTGTTGTCACTGGCATAGTCCTTCTGTGCTTGATTGATACAGTGGATGTGTCCGTATGTATGAATGAACACAAACTTTGTAACAATCAAGCCACAAGAGGAAATGTGTCTGTGACAACAGTATATTGTCTTGTGCTAAGTTATTTGCGTTCAGTGGCATACACTGGAGAATACATATATCTGGTTAATGCTGTAAGCTGCAAGGCCCAAATTTAATGTACTTTTATTAAGCTGGCATTTTGTGTTGGGTAAGTACTCCTGCCAACTGGCCATGAAAGACTGGGTATTAGGGGAATCATTTTCTAAGAATCCATGGGGAAGGAGGGGAAAGAGGGCATAACTGGTTTCATTTTCCTGAAGTGGGGATTTAGTTGTTCAAAGTTCAGGAAACACTCTGCTGATCTCTGCTCCTGAGGTCTCGGACTTTTTCCCTTTGATGTATATGTTAAAAAAAGGAGCTAATAGGTTGTCTTTAGTAACAACACATATTTCAGCCTTTTATTTCTCTGCCTCAGCCCTAATTTTTGTCACACAATTATGACTCATTTAAATTAGAGATGTTGGCCTTTCATTTCTTGTGAGCTTGCAGATATTTACAGTCTGCAGTAGACTCGGGCATGCATGGTTGTGCCACAGCTCTATTCCTGGGATGGCCAGAGATACAGGGCAGACTCTGAGACTAATTTTATGTCACACATCTCCTGCTGTGTACTTCTAACATATTCCCATTCAGCCAAGAGTGAACCTTGTCGTTAATGCTAAACCCTAGCCCCTCCCCTCCTCCTTTTCTCCTTCTGAAAGCTGTTTAAAATGCCTCTCATCTGTTGCTCCCGACAAGCATCTCTGACACCTCGAGGCATCATCTTCTGAGAGAGAGAGAGGCTCAGGTGCAGCTGTCTCTAGCATCTGACTAATAGCAACATAAACTTGATACAAACCCTGGAAAGATAGCATCCATCTTCCCTCCTCCCATTGTTTCCCTCCCCTCAGTCCATTCACCAATACCTCCCTCTCATCCCCTGCAGCTTTCTTACTGTTTTATGGAGCACTGGATCTAACCAGAAAGGGCCTCTGTGCAATTACTGAAACTCAATTGCTCTTCTCTAATCCAATCCTATTTTGATTTGATTTAGCTGTGATAGTAATGGGGAACAATAGCTTTAACAGTAGGGAAGCAATTGGCTCCTAGCCACCTCTGCCCATCATTGCTGTCCTGAGGAGGAATGACTTTGAAATATTCCAAGGGATGAACATTTTCCCTTTAGTTTTTACATATTGTGACTTGTACATAATGGAGAATGAAAGGGCTCCTATGCTAGGAGCACACATTGCCTTTTTCCTAGGACATGGTTTGCCCCTGTTTGTCTCAGAGCAGAAATATCCCAGGATTGGTGTGTACACACATCACCCTTCTAAGCAGGATTGAATGAGCCGCTGAATGCACTATGGCTTTTTTGCTATTGATTCAGTGATGCAATCCTGGGATAGCTGTTCAGATGTACTTTGCGATATCCCAGGATAGGCTGCTTGTACTTATCCTTTGACCCTCTTTAGGATTTATCCCAGGACAACAGACATGGAGAGCTGAATGTTTGCTAGATAAATGCAGCATCTGTTTATAGACTTTGTGGAACATGGATATCAATGAAAGGACTGTGTTTCTGGCTATAATAGAAACTGTATCTTGGCATATATCTATTCTCTGACAGCACCTACCTCTGAGAGGTTCCTCTGTCATGCAGTCAATGAGCAACTGAGTCTTTGCAGTGGCAGTTTCTAGAGTGTAACTTTTACTGTGCCTGCAGGGCTGTCTTAGCTCACCCCTTCATGCTGTTATAGGGCTTCTCTATTATTATTAAGATATATTTTTACTGTGGAAGAAGATAGAAAAACCAAAAGAAACCTCATCATGCTAGCATCTATAGTGGGGTGTGGGCTCATATAGTAAAAGAGAGGCAGACAAAAAGACAAGATAGTCTATGTTCCAGCAGGATTATATTAACAGAACTTTTAAAATTGCATTTTATCTTGTGTGCTATAACACCTTAAAAGTGACATGGGCCAGATTTTCAAAGGTCTCCAAAACTGTGCCTGTATTGCTGTTGCTGTTGTTTATGCTAGCATCCAAAGGCTCCTGTCAGTGTCCCATTGTGCTAGGTTGTAGACAAAGACCTGTTCCTTGCCCATGAGAATATGAGGCGAGGCAACACAACAATGCAAGCAAAGTGTCTGTGATGATCTTGAGTTCATGTTTTGTTATTTTAACTTAATTTGTGATGATGACAGGGGTTGGGTGAAAGACACAATGGGGTTAGCAGATGGGAACAAGAGTGTAGTAAAAAGGAAGACTAAGGCAAAAATCAATCAGTCAATCAATAGAAGTTGATATCCTATGTCAGTGGCTCCCAATCTTTTTTTTTCTGCAGACTGGCATGGGAGTGGGACGGGGCTCATGGAGCCAGCTACCTCCCTCCAGGGGCTGCCCTCCCACCCAGCATGTGATTGCTGCTCACCTGGAAGCTGCTTACCCAGGTGGACAGATGGTGGTCCATGCAGGGGGCTTGTGCCACAACCCGGCAGCCAACTCTTCGTGGGCCCATTGTTGGGAACCTCTGTCCTATGTGACAGAGCAAATAAGAGTCTTTCAACATGTTCTCATGCATTGTCCTATGAAGGTTGATTTGTTAAAGGAGCTTCATGGAGTGTAAATATTCAGCTCCTGCTGTATTTGGGTACATTGTTCCCTTATCTTTTTTGGAAATCTCAGTCCTGAGCAAGGACTTTGATTTGCAAATCCTCAGTAGTCTCACTTTGAACACTTCCACAGCATATGTATCTTATATCATTGTTTGACAATGATTTTATTCCTGCTGGTTCAAATGTGAATATGTTATATGACCTACATGTTGGTCTGTGTTGAATGTTGAAATCAAAATAACTTTCTTCAGGATGAAATGTAAATTTCCGCGAGGCAAACGGTCTCTTCAAAAGACAAACAACTAAATTTAGTGAACCTACCATAGATTAATTATGGTATTGCAAAAAACAGACGTTTTGTTTTATGTTGATGCTGAATGTCCTTCCTGCTTTTGTCTTCAGTCTCCTTAACTAGATTGCCAGACAAAGAAATACAACTTGGGCAATTTACTTTGCAAAATGAGACATTAGCAATTTACTTGATTAATGACATGTGCTACTTTTTGCTCAACGCCTGAAATACTTACCGTATAAAGAATTTTATCTCTTTTTACAATTAGTCCTTAGGTGACAAAGGAAGCTAAGCCAGAAGAATTTATCCTGGGTTGCTGGGAGTAGGAGTGTCAAAGCTAGTCATGTGGTTTCTGCTTCGGTCCAATTTAACTGATGGGATCTGCTAAGCAAAGTGTATTCCTACTCTGTGATAAAGTGGTTGCTTTTTTACATTCCTCTTTTCATGATAGAAAACATCACTATCATTTTGTTGATTTCTTGGATGCTGATGGACTTTCCCCACTATTTTGTTTAGTGATAAAGACTCACAAAGAAAGAAGATTGTCCATGTTATTAAGCTCACATTTGTGTGGTTTTCACAGGGATTTTTCTTCCTCCACCCTCTTTGCATCCCAAGGATCTGTCATTGGCAAATAAAATAAAGCAGGAAAACTTGAAACATACTATTTTACATATATAAACATCATACTGAAAATACATATGGCTTCAAAAATACCCCAGTATTTTCTGCCAACCCTCAGTTTCCCAGTTGGAAACCTTGGGTACCTACTTCTGAGAATCAGGCAGAAGTGGGTATATGCCTATTGGTTTGCCATATAGCAATGAAAATAGCATTGGGTTGATTCCCCCCCCCCCCCCCCGATGCACTTCTGTTATTTTTCTTAGTTAGGACACATTCCAGTTTTTCGAATTACAAGGCAGCATTCTGGAAGAAAAAGCTTAGTTTTAACAAAGGAGGGATTTTATTATTATGAAGACAAATGTTTTATCAACTCCTTATGCGAGGGACATGTATTTTCCCTTGTTAAAACCAGTTCTAGCTGTTAGCTAGATTTTCCTGGCTCTGTCTATCTCAGGTCCTACACACTTATGGACAGGACTGGGTCAGAGGCAGTTTGTTTCTGCTGTTGCTAGAGATGTATTGCATGACTGTGGGCCAGTCATTTCTTTGCTCTGTGATCTTTTCTTCATCCCTCCCATCCCCTCAAAACAGTTAGTTTTTCCTTTATATTTAAACTGTCATCCTGTTGGCTGTGTCCAGATGAGCATGGCTGTGCAATATGTGGTGTTACAGACATGTCCATGGTGTCACATACCGCACATTCAGTTGTTCTCCATACTGCAAGGGAGCAGTGTAGGGCTTGTTTTGGGGGGGTTTTTAATCCCTGGATAGCTTTAAAAAAAAAAAAAAAAGCAGAGTGGCACATGTGGGGAAAGTGGATGCCACTTAAAACTGGAGCCTGGCCAGCCGGAAGCCACGCTCTGGCTGCCAGCCAGGTTCCACGCAGCGGGATCACTATTGCTGCAGCTCCAGGAGGTCCCCAGGACCCCAGGTAAGGCTTCTGGAGCCAGCCCAGTGCTGGCCCCAGCCTCCCCTACTCCACCTGGAGTAACCTGCTGTTTGCCAGAGCACGTGTGGCACAGGCATTCTCCAGGGACAACTAGCGGCGGCAAAAGGTGGGCCGCTTCTAGTTGTTCCTGAGGAACCAAACATCTATGCACATGTGGACATGGCCTTTGAGGCTGTCATTTACTGTGCCTTCCTATAGCATCTCCCACAGTTGTCAGTACTGTAATGCAAATAATAAATATCAAGGAGAAAATTTTTCAAGAACAGGATTATTGGGTAACAGAAAACTATAGCTTCAGAGTTAGAAGCCAAAGCAGCAGTCAGGGTTGATGAGTAGAGTTCAGGAGCTAGCTCTGTGAGGAACCAGACAGTAAGGGAAAAATATGACTTGTAAGAGCACAATCAAGGCTCAGAAGGAGCCCTTTAGTTGCCTGTGTTACGTCCTGTTCCCCTTCATAGCCTTAAATCAGGGAAGTGGATCATCAAGGATGTCTGGTCAACAGAGCAGAGCTTGGCATGCTAATGTAGAGTTTAGACAGGTCCTGCCCATCAGCTGGTAGCTGCAGATGAGAAAGCAATCCTGGGAAAACTCTAGGAAGATTTAAGGTCTCAGGTTCAAGATTGCAGTCCAGGTGTAATTGATCAAGAAGAAATTCTGCTACTATTTACTGGTTTTAAGTACTCCTGTATTCTGTGAGTGGTACCTTTGAGGTCTGTGACGATAGCTGGCAGGTTTTGGTCTATAATGTCTAGAAAAATCCGTTCTGCAAAAAGAATTGCCAAGGTGGCTGTCCTAGTTTTTACCTCTACATATTTGCTTTTTAAAATGTCTAATATAATGTAATTCCCATAGGATTTGCATTCCAGTTTTAAAATTCTCCTTCATCCCAACCACTCAGAAAAATGTAAAGTCCTTTTTTTCTGATGCTTTAGTCATCTTTGAAAAGTCCTAGAGCTCCCTAGGTCTTTGAACTTACCAAGGAATCTCCATCTCACAGACAAATAAAAGCATCATTGCTTAGCAAGGTGTGGCAGAGTACAAGTTGTGTCTGCCACCTTAAGAGGCTTACGCAGGCTGTGAAGTAGCTGACAGGTGGGGTTAGGCCCAGTTAGATGGTCACATGACCCCAAAGGGACCACCCGATTGGATGAGGATTGAGCAGCCAGGGTATAAGCCCAAGCCCTAGGAGTCGAGCAGCAGTTGCATCTAGGGAGCTAGTGGAGCAGCATTACCCAGCCTGAGGAGAGTAGCTCCTGGAACACCTGGAGGTCAGGGTAGAAACTATGGGGATGGAGGAGGTTCCTGGTCCTGGGTAAGACCTGAAACTGCACCTGCTGGTGTGAGGCTGCCTGTGGTGGGGTAGTCTCCAGGAAATGCCACACCTATGTCTCCCCAGGGAAAGGCGAGGATGGGGTGCCATAAAGCCTCAATCCCTGATGCCTTGTGGGTACCCTGTGGAAGGAAAAGGCTATAGGAGCACACCCCAACAGCAAAGCACAGGGTCCAGGCCCATAGAGTGAGACCTGAGGCAAGGTCCAGGCCCATAGAGCAGAGCCTGAGATAGGGGCCAAGGCCCACTGAGTGGAGCTTGAAGTCCGAGGGGCATACAGCCCTAGGAGTAGTGGCCCAGTGAGGGAGTAGAGGCCCATTAAGGGACAGAGGGTTGCCTGAAGGTCTGCACGGGCTTAGGCCTGTGTGTATGGAGGATGTAACCCAAAGGTCTGTGTAGAGCAGGGCCTGGGTGGGCCCGAAGGGCTCTGTAGAGTAGGGTGGAATAGTGGGATCTAGAGAAGGGGCCAGAAGGTCCAGGCCCACAGAACAGGGCCTGAGGCCAAGTTTGGACCATAGGCTGAGTATTAGATGCCATCTGTGAGCCATGGGATACAGTGTAGGGATGGTTCAAAGCCATGTATTTGGCTCAGCACATCAGGACTGCAATTAGGACAGCCTCCCACATGTAATGACTGTTATGGTAAAATCAAAGGCGTGGCAGATGAGGCACGGTGGACTGCCCTGGGCAGAGGGCAGGTCAATGATGTGTGTGGCCGAGGACAGAGCTTTTAGTCACCCCACCGTCACACAGAGCTTTATAATAATGTGTCCAAGAGATGGCACCTTTTAATATTATTAAATTCTGTATCTCTTTATCTGTGCTGGAAATGACTTGTGTTTTTTGTTTTGGGTGGCTGTTTTTCTTCTTTTTTGTCATTCATTTTAATGACAAAATGTCCTTTCAGCAAAGTAAGGCGAACTAAGTGCCTCCACTCTGAAAATCAATAGCAAATCTTGAATCCCATCAGTGAGAGGCTGCTGTTGCTCAAATCACTTTTATTTTCACCTTTAATGAGGTAGAAAGTAATTCAGTTGATATATTGTGACCTGGCCTTCTCACAGTAATTGACCTGGCCATTCCTTAATAAATCTGTTGTTTGAAGGATGGGGGGAAAAAGAAAACTTGTTTGGCCTAGATCTGTTTTTATTTCCCTAGACTCCCTCACTGGTAATTTCAAGGGCCTTGGTGACATTTTTGGTTCTTTGTTGGCTGTGTAGTTCAAAGGAGTGACCAAGGTATCATTTTATTTGACATCTGAATGTGTTTCTGCCTTTCTGTACAAATATTGTCATTTGAGACCAGCCTTAAATGATATCTTGATGGTGTTGTGAAGACCCTTGTCCTTCCCATGTAAAGCCATATATGGGAGAGGAGTTCCCCTTAAATATATATATTATTTAGGCATTTTCCATGCACGTAGAATTTGTAGCTCTGATTGCAGCACTCCTTATAGAAGACAGCATTTTGGTCCATGATGCCCTGACCAAGAATTCAGATGGGTGAATTCTAAGGTTCAGAGGCCTTTTCTGTTTTTCTGAAATGATCTTTGTTTAGTTTGGGTCACAGTCTCAAGTCATCTGGGCTGTGATGAACCATGGTTTAGGAAGACTAGAGAAGCCACATTGGAAATGTCATTGATCCAAGGACCACATTTTGTCCTGGTTTGGACTGTCGGTCTGGGAGACACCAAACCTTTCCCTGTCCCTCAGCAAGGAGTAGCATTTTCTCTCATAAATGCTATACAGGTAGTCCTCGGACTTATGACACAATTGGTTCCTGAAAACCATGTCTTAAGTTGAAATGTTGTAACTCAGAACCAATTTTCTCATTAGAAACAATGTTATAAATGGGGGATTGGTTCCTGAACCAAGGCCCGATACCCTATTTTCACCAAAAATACCCCAGAATTTTGTACTCAGTCAATTATAGATGAGTAATATAGCTACATTAATATATTTATATTGTAAATAGCAATCATATTGATTTGGAAGGACTTCTTTGAGATGACTTTGCTAGACTTTTTGAAGGGCTCTTGGTTGGACTTTTTGAAGGGTTCTTGGGTGGAGTCTTCTCAGGAGTCTTGGCTGCAGGTTTTTCTGGAGTCTTGTCTGCTTTGTGTCCAAGAAAGTGTCCAAGGAAGTTTGGACAAATGTTCTCCATGGAGATGAGTGACACAGCGAACTTGTTCACTGGCATGGCATTGCATCGGATCAAGCATTGTAAGCCAAAACTGGCATTGTAAAGTTGAAACGGCGTCAATTTTTAAACGTTGTAAGTGCGAAACATTGTAACTCAAAACGTAAGTCGAGGACTGCCTGTACTCAGATATCCAAAACTATCCTACTAAGGGAAAAGAAATTGCTGAGAAATCAGAGATCTAAATAGGAGTTGTGGAGGTCTTAGAACTTTTGAAAATCAAGCCAGTCACCTTGAGATATCTATATTATCTTAAGATATCTATATTTGATCTAAAGAGTGTAAACTGTAGGTAAAAATTACAAAAGTGCCTGTCACTGAGGGACTGACAGCATTCATACTTTAAAAAAAATTCCTTTCATTTTTAAAATCCTTACTATACGTGTGTGCATTTGTGCATGTAGTCTTTCTAGGTGTATGATGTTAGAACACGGGTGTTCATGAGAAGTCAAGCGCTGAAAAATTAACTCAGTGCACTTGCAAGTGCTCATATATTGCGAGACCATATATGCCCTCAGATACCCAGGAGAGATTCAACAGCTGCAGTGAAGTCAGAAGCTCGGTCTGTGGAACTCTAATGCTCTTTAAGTCCCTTCTGAAAGCTAGCATCAGTGAGTCTACTGTATTTTTTTAAGCAAATGTATAAAAGACAATTACAGGATGTGACATTTTTATTGTTTCACACTTCCTGCTTTTATAATAGCTTTCTGCAGTTGTCTTTCATAGCAGCTCTAGGTGTAAAAACGCTGAGTGTCTGAGTGCACGTGGCTACTGGCCAGCACTCTGGAGGAATCAGGCACCAGACACTGCCAGATGAGTTTGACACATGCTTTCAAATTCTATGCATGTAAGGAAGAGACCTGAGATCTCCTGAGTCTCCAGCTAGTGTTGAAATCACTGGGCCATCCTTCCTATGTTCAGTTAGTTTTTCAGATGTGATGAGATCCAGAACACTACTGATATGCAGATTTTTAGGTGATGCCCTACAACATAATATTAGACCAAAAATCCTCTAATTAGCATAATAAAGCTCTACATGAATAATGTAAATCTTGATATATCATTTACACACACATGAAAGATATATTAAGGTAGTAAATTCAAGCACTCAAAAGATGGGAAATGCCAGAATTAATGTTGTCTTTACAACAATGTTTTGGCTTCCATCTATATGTATCAATTCAGTAAAGTCGTTAATGACATGATTACACGTTATCTTCTTGGCAGGATATCTGCTTCCTTCAGCGCATAGGCTGAACGCTAGGGCTGTGCAAGGCTTCGGACCGTGTTTCAGATCCAGAGAAGCTTCAGACATTTTGGCATCTAAAGCATCATGTCCAGATCAAAGTGTTGGCTTATTTAGGCTTTCTGAAGCAGTTTGGAAAAGATTTGGAGCTGCTTCGGAGATCTGGCCATAGGGTATAATGGAGTATCAATAAAATATCTATAACTTTGTTGTTTTTCGTCTGATTTGGATGAAACATGCAGGAATGGTAGCCCCTGCTGAGAGCATGAAGCCTGCCAAGTTTCAAGATGATCGGTGCAGGGGTTTGGGGGGAACTGCACCCCAAATTCCTGAAAGCAAAACTCATGTCCCGTGTATGTATGATACCACAGGGGGGTGAAAACTGAACGGGTGGTGGCCCCTGGTGAGGCCATGAAGTCTGCCAAGTTTCAAGAAGACAGAGACAGGCGACAGTAGCAATTTCCTTTGGTGCTGGGTGCAGCCCATGCCCAGTGCTGGTCCCAGGTGGCAGAGGGTGCCTTCTCTTATCCACGGCACAGATTCAGGGGCTCACACCCCCAGGAGGGCTGCGAGGCTGTGCCAGACTTCTTCTGGGGGTGCGGGCCTCCGGATCTGCGCCTGGATGAGAGGAGGCTGCTGCTGCCAGCAAGTGTCAGGAGTTGTGTTTTGAAGAGTTTGAGTTCAGTTTCCCAGAAACCGCTGCACCTATCTCCTTGAAACTTGGCAGGCCTCGTGCCCTCAGGACATGCTACCATACCTGCAATTTCCATCCAAATCAGGCAAGAAAGTTTTAAGCATTTTCATGATTCCCCATTATAGCCTATGGGCAAAGTGTCGAAGTGCGTCAAAATAGCGAAGTAGTTTTGATGCCATAAAATGGGACAGTGCTTCAAAATGAACTGAAATGATGAATTGAAACAATGTCCTTTTGAAACAGCAAAACAGACATTGAAATGAAACAATGGTGTTTCACACGCGCACACACACACACACACACACACACGTATTTAAAAGTATTGTAATTTTTGCATACAACAAGCACCTTTTCCACCAGAACCAGACCCCAGAATTGGGGTGTGTATTAGGTGGGGAAATTGCTTCCTTCACTGGAAAAGAAGCACAACTGGAGACAATGTGTATGTAATGCAGTTGCCAAGATAACTGCCCCTTTTGTCTGACTTAGCAAGCTGAAGGGACAGAGCCCCATGTTACCTCTCACAGCCATAGCTATTGGCCTAGCACTGTAGCTTGTATCTGAAGTAGGAAGTGAGATGCAGGGAACATCTTGCTGAGGCTTGTGATGCAGAAACGAGACTTTATTTACAGGAACTTACCTAAAGAACTGCTTATAGTAAAGAGCTAACAGTCTTGCTCCTACCCTTGCAGAGGTCTGGGGCGTAACTTTGCATGACACATAGTATGTCCTCCTAGGAACACTGAGTGTCCAGGAGGTTTGCAATCCCAGGAGACAGTCTGAGAGAGGGAGCAGGAACTTCCTGCCACACCCAGCAGGATGTTGCGCAGTCAGCCAGGAGTGGAAAAATCTCTTTTTCTACATTCCACCTTCCGAAAACAAGTGAGTTTTATTTGCAGGGGATATTGTATGTGAGAAAGTACAATATATGATTTTAATGCTTTTAAAGTGAAGGACTAATATTACTAACTCAATATATAAACAGCTATTACAATTGTATCAATAGTAAAAGGATACTAATATAAGTGTAACTGGTTTATCTGCATGATTGTTGTAGCAAAACTTCTGCAACTTTAACTCTGTTTCACTGAAGGCTGAAGTTGGAGCAGTTTAATTCACTAATGTCAGTATAGGTGCATCTACTTGTTGCCCTACAGTGATGTAGCGATGTGCTGCATAGCCATACAGCACACTATGGTGATGTAGCAATCTTGTGGATCTACATGTGATCATCAACTATGTCACCATAGCAATGCACTCCCCTGTTCTAGTGCACTTCTACAGTGACGTAGCAGCAAATTGAACCCTGCGCCACACACACGGTTCAGTACAGGCAGTTACTGTGCTGTGCTTTACTACTTCCAGAAGGAAGTACTAAAGCACGATACCATACCAACATTGCCATATGGCGATGTGTAGATGCGCCCTACAAGAATCACAAACATGTAACTGATTAGATTGTAAGAGTTAATGCAAGCTCCCAGGCAGCAGCTCCTTCTCCCCTTTTAAAGAAGTTAAAATGTGTCCATATGCCCAGAGTTCTTTGGCAATCCTTCACAGTCAAGGATGGTTGTATTCCATGGTTGTCTTATTCATGTGTCTGAAGATAGCTGATGAGGCCTATCTGGGATTAACAGACTCTACTGCAGCTTGGGCATGTGTTTCCATGTGGTGTGGGTAGCACTTGATTCCTGATTTGCTCTGCAACATACTGTTTCTGCTGCTGCCACTTTTCCATCTCCTGTTGTCGTTGTGAGGTTTCAAAATACTGAGATCCCTGCAGCTGACTCTTCCTCCATTTGAGGTGGTCCTGGGCAATAATCTCCAAGTTGACATCAATGTTGCATTCTTCTAAGTTGGCCTTTAGGACGTTCCTGAGGCACTTTCCCTGCCCTCCTCTTGAGCGTATGCCTTGGCTGAGCTGGGAGAATAAAGCTTTCTTTGGGAGCCTGGAGTCAGACAACTGGATGACTTGCCCAGCCCAATGAAGCTGATGCTAGATGCTCATTGTCTCAATACTCATGGTGTTTGCTTTTAAGAGGACACTAATGTTGGTGCATCTGTCTTTCCACTGGGTTCAGATGATCTTCTGTGGGCAGAATTGATGGTATTCTCCAACAACTTTAGATGTCTCCTGTATTTTGTCCATGTCTGAGCTCTGTACAGCAAGGTGGAGATCATGATGACTGCTTGATAAACCATGAGCTTGGTTTCAGATCTCTTGTCGCAAGCTTCGAGCACCCGTTTCTTCAGGCATCCAAAAGCTGTGCTTGCATATTTGAGCCGATGTTAGATTTCTTCACTGATGTCAACCTCATGTGAGAGATGGCTTCTAAAGTGCAGGAAATACTCATTGTTCTCCAGAGTCTCACCTTGGATCTGGATTACTGGAGCTGGGGACTATTCATTCGGAGCTTGTTGGTGGAGGACCATAGTCTTCTGAATGTTAAGTATCAGTCCCATTTTCTTGTATGCCTTGGTAAAGACATCAAGAATTGCTTGAAGGTCTGCTTCTTAGTGAACACACAGTGCAGCAGCATCAGTGTACTGGATCCAATAACTGAGGTCAGAGTAGTCTTGATTTTGGTTTGGAGTTGGCATGGAAACTCTTAGATATCCAGACCTGAACTACATCCTGATTCTTTTTGCTTTTTCTTGGTTCTTCTGGACACATTACTGATGCCAGTTATCTTGAGAGTCAGCCTGCTAGTGCAGACATAGCTTAATTAAGCTAGATGGGTTTTAAGTTAAAGTTGTTACTTATCCTTCTGCATGCCTCTCTCAGTATCTGAGGCTAAATATCACTTTGCTCTTTTAGAAAAAGCTAGCATTTTGGCCTTTATAAGTTCTTTGTTCCCAGGGACATTTGCTTAGCACTTGACAGGCTGAAGGTCTAGTAGAGGGAATGAAAAAGCAACATTCCAAACAAAGTGCACCATTCATAATGGATTAGTGCTAATGGTGTTTAGGGGCTTTTACACAGGACACTTAGCACACATTTTATGTAGATTATGGTCAGCATTACCGTGTCATATTAAAAGTTAGAAAGTGTTCTAAGCAGTTGCACATAATGTTTACAACCGTTTCTAAGTGTAATGTGTGATACAGTGGAAGACTGCATACAATCAGTTCTAGGCTGCATGGAATCAGTGCTATGCAGGGGTTGGGGGCCAACAATCAGTTGATTTTTGGTCCCAGCTCTAGCACTGCACCAGAGCCAGTTCAAGACTCTAGAGTGATGCCAGGGCTGTGGTAACAAACAGCAAGCTAGGCTGGGACCAGCAACCGGCATTGTCTCCATGGAGCAATTAAATAGGGTGACCATACGTCCAGGTTTTCCTGGACATGTCCTTTTTTCTGGTTCCCTGTCCTCATGTCTGGGTGGGTTTTCAAAATGTGAGTGAATATCCAGGTTTTTGCTCTGCCTCTGCTTTTCTGGGCTGGCTTCTTGAGGCTGGGAGTAGTGGGCAAGATGATTGGCTATCAGGGGTCATGTGCTCCATGTGCAGGCCCCAGCAAACTCCCAGGTAAAGAGACAGAGAGTGTGTGTGTGTGTGCGTGCAGGCAAGCGTGCATGCAGGAGCTGCATGGGCAGCAGGGCTGGGGGTGGAGCGGCAGGGGGCTGTGGATTGGGAATGAGGGGCACCAGCAGGGCTGGGGAGCAGGGGGCCGCAGGTCAGGAGTGAGGGACACTGGCAGGTCTGGGGGGGCAAGGGCTTAGGAGCGAGGGACACTGGCAGGTCTGGGGGGGCAAGGGCTTAGGAGCGAGGGACACTGGCAGGTCTGGGGGGGCAAGGGCTTAGGAGCGAGGGACACTGGCAGGTCTGGGGGGGCAAGGGCTTAGGAGCGAGGGACACTGGCAGGTCTGGGGGGGCAAGGGCTTAGGAGCGAGGGACACTGGCAGGTCTGGGGGGGCAAGGGCTTAGGAGTGAGGGGCAGAGGGAGGGCACGGGCATATCACTTCCCCCCAGTCATATACCACTCCCCCTCACAGGTGTCCTCTTTTTTGATACTGGAAATATGGTAACCCTAAATTAAATGATGACTGAACACTTATTACTTAATACAGATTGGAGATGCTTCCTTCCCAAAAAGTCCTAACTTTCCTACAGTATGATCATGTTTATCACAATACAATTGCACTTAGCATGTTTTACTCCTTGAATGAGCAGACACTTGCATTTTATGTGCAGTTAACACATTCTAAGTGGAACATGTGACAAAGCCCTTAGATACCAAAGCTCTAAGCTAGTGAAAGGACAATCATAACTATTAAGAAACAAATTAATGTTCTTACTACCTTCCCGCTCACTTTATCCATGCATAGAACTACATTCTCTCTGGTTCTTTCCCTCTCCCAAGCATTGCATTCCAATAACTTTGTCTTTCTCCTGTTCTCCTTCTGGTCTTTTGAGAGTCTTAGGCTTCACTCATCTCTAAGGGATCTGGCTTATACAGTGGTATGTTTCATTAGGGATTTTAGCTTTTGTTATATTAGTATTCATTCTTAAAATTCAGCTCCAGTGGGTTTTTTTCTTATAAAATGCTCTGAGACTTTCATATGAAAGAGCCAGTAGAATATATGTGTTAAGGAAAGGAGATAGTATTTGTGGGAGCCTTTTAGTAGCACAGTTATAAGTTCGCATGATTCATCAAGAATAGGGCTCAGAGCCATGTTTATCTTTCTAGCAGAATCCTGAGAGGCTCTTTGGGCTTCACTCTTGCTTAGGAGTAACAGTTTTCAACTATAACAGTCAATGTGGTAGAGGCAATACCTTTTATTAGACCAACTTGATAGTGTAGCTGTGCTGGTCTAAAAAACGAAAGCTATCAGTGGGGTAGAGGCAAGCTCTTTCAGCTATGGCACTTATCAAAACAAGAAAGAAATGACCTAGAATCCATCCTCACAAATGCTTCTTGACTCTCAAGGAAAAAAAATTCCCATTAACATCAGACTCTTCTATATGGTTCCTTTGAATTCAGCTGAATTCATTTCTGTGAAGTGGGTTAACAAGTCCTCAAAACAGATATTATCTGGGATTTGATGGTTTGTAAGTCTTGTGTTGGCTCCTCTGCAAAGGAGTGGATTCTTTTTCCATGAATTGAGGATGTAGCATAACAGATGCATAAGAGTAGCACAAACAGAATCAAAGGTTTACAGATGGTACTGTAGATGATGCTGGGTCACTTAAATGCTGTGTAAAATGGCTGCCACTGACCTCTACTCCCAGTTCTCTGCTTTGGCTCACAGAAGGTTGCATAGCATTATTTCCAGTGCTTCTAATGGAATTTGTATTGAAACACCAGACTGACTAAAGCAGGCTTGTGGAGCAGTAATATTTCTAAAACGGTATCCATGAGGTGGTAAGAACAATATCACAGGGAAAGTAACTCATAGCTGGGATGTATTGTGGGGAGAATCCATAGTTAAATGGCTGTTAGAAACTCTATTGTATATGGACAGAGAAGTCTTAGATCGATTTTTAAGGCCCCTGGCAGACATTGCATTTAACCAATTAATCGCATCTTAAAATACTAACCCAGCCACATGTTCATTCAATTAATGGCAGGATAAAACAGAATAAACCACAAAATCATTACACAAAAAACATATAATAACTTTGTGGTTGGTTTCCATATCACCATAAATTGAATGCATGGCCAGCACTGGAGCCTCAAAGGACTCAGCTACCTCCTGAGGCTGGGAGTGCCCATCAGCTGATAGGGGCCATGGGAGTACATGGAGCCCCTTGGCTCCCTCAAGGCTCCCATGACTGGCAGTTCCCATGACTGGGAGCACCAGTCAGCTGATGGGGGCTCTCAGCCACTGGAGCACTTGGACCCTTGGCTCTGATGTGGCTGGAAATGCATCAGAGCCCAGGACTCCATGTGCCCCCATGGCTGAGCGCCCCAATCAGCTGACCAGCACTCCCAGCTGTGGAAGTACCATTTGCCGGTATAGGGGGAGCCTAGGATCATGATTCTGCACTTTCTTTGTACCGGCAATCTGCATTTGATCCATGAGCCCACAGTAACACCTCCTGCCATGCATATATGACATGGCAGGAGGTGCAATTATTGGGATCATGGATCAGATCCTATTATGTGTTTAATTGAATGTCTGTCAGCAGCCTAAGGCTGCCTATAGACATGCTTGTTTGTGTTCTAATTAGAATGCAAATGAGCAGGCTTGATTAATCAAGTCTGCTCTGTGTTTTAATTAGAATGTGAACTGGTTGCCTTGCTGTCGTATGTGTTAAGCTCCCCTGTATTTGAAAATGGCCATGGGGGCACTTTAACGAAAGCTCATTGACTAAGCTTTAGTTAAAGTGCCCTTGTGGTCATTTTAAAATGTGTGTCTGTGTGTGGGGGGAGGGGTCTTAATACACATGATAGTGAGCTGTTTTAATTAGACTGGCCATTGGGGAACCACTCTAATAAAATGAGCCCTTCTCATTCCTGAGCAGGTGTATAGGCACCCTAAGTGATTGTGTCCGCAGCATGCCAATGAAAATGCTGCATAAATTTAAATGGAAGATTTTTATTGTTATTCCTCTAAAAGAGATGCAATATCATGATTATTAGGCCTGTGCAAAGTGGCTAGTGTTCACTTCAGATTTGGCTGATTTAGGAAACAGTGATTCGATTCCATGATTAGAATCACTGTCCTGAATCAATTCGGTTGAATCTGATTCAGAGATTTGGCTGCAGCCGAATCAGCCAAATATTGGAATTGGACAGGTCCCATCCCCTGCTCGGTCTCCCAGCCCTGTCAGTGACTACCCTGCCCAGCCCCAGCTTCTTTAAATAAAAAAGCCTGGCACTCACTGGCTGCTGCTAGGCGGGGGGGGGGCAATCTCTGCTGCCTCCTGCTGCCCCACGCAGTGTGGGGGGCTCTGCCATGAGCCCGCGGAAGCCGCAAGGCTGCTGCAGCAGCCAGTGAGTGAGTTTTTTAAAGAACCAGCAGCTGGGGTGGGTAGCTGACAGAGCAGGTGGGGGATGGGGGCTCATGGAAGAGCCCCCCACACAGCATGGGGGAATGTAGGGGGCAGTGGGGATTGCTCCCCCCTCCCCCCTAGCAGCATCTGGTGAGTGGGGGCTTTTCTGAATAGCTGGGAGCTGGGGCCAGGCGGGGCAGCCATGGGTGGGGGGCTGGGAGAGCGGGCAGGGGTCAGGGGAGCACTCGGAGGCTGGGGGAGCAGGCAGGGGATGGGACCTGGTGAGGGTCCTCCCCATGGTCCCCACCCCCCTTCTCCAGCCCCCCTGCTCCCACCCCGTACTTACTAGCATGGAGTCCATGTCCAGCTTCCTGTGGTAGCAAGCTGGGACTGGGCAAACCTCTGAAGCTCTCCTACTCTTTTTCGAATTGATTCAGAGAGCTTTGAATCAATTCAGACCTTTTATTGGTCTCCTGATTCAGTTTGGAGATTTGGACGCCAAATTGGGCTGAATCACCTCTGAATCGAATCAGCACCTAAAGCTTTACATAGCCCTAATGATTATACTGCTTTGGCAAAAGTCATGTTTTTATCATCCTTTGGCTATAGCATTCAGTTTCCAGGGAAAACCAAGGTTGTTCATTAAAAATAAAGGAAAGATATACAGGTTTACTTTAGTTACAGATATATATTGCTTCTCCTGTTTACTAGCAGTAGTTGCTGTTTCTAAGAGGCATCATCTCACTATTTTATAACTTGTTTTTAAGAATTAATCCAAGGTAACATATTTCTTAAAATAAATTATTAAATAAACATATATGTAATAAATAAATAAAAATATTTCTTAAAGTAAGAAAATAATGTTTATGAGAAATAGTGAAAAATAATCAGTCTCTAAAGCTCAAGAATGTAAAACATGAGATTATTTTTATATGCTGCTTTTCTTCATAACAATGGGAGCACCCTTAATCTACATTATCAGTTGAATCCAAATTCTAAATACTTTTCAATTGCTTTTTTTAAACATGAGGATTACTCTGTGTTTTGTTATTTCATTTTTCAGTTTGTTTTCTTCTCTCTGCTTCCCACACATTCCAGATAATGCTGGAGACAGGGGAGGGAGCCGGGGTCTCAGCTTGTGTCCAGTTGTAAATGTCTTATAACGATTATTACTTTGCTGAGTAATAGCACATAGCTTGTTTTGGGGTAATGAAGGCAGTTTTGTGGCATCATTGCCTATGTAACGTGGGCACACAGTCTTCATAAGCCATCAACGTGCTCTCAGCTAGATTTTGCCCATTTTGTAGTAAATATGCTGTACGCCAACATTTTCATAAAACTGAATGGGCTTGTTTTGGGGAATAAATATGAAATTTACAGTGTTATGTGGATCTACATTTTAAGAGTCAGTATGCTAGTGATTTATAACCAGGGCCTTCGATTAGTGTTTCATACATTTAGTTTATTTATATTTGTATGATATCTGTGCATTGGTGATTTACTAATTTAAAGCCTGAATTAAGTACAAAAGTGTTAAATAATAAACTCTGGATTTTCAGTGTGCTAATGCTGTTAGTCAGATTGTGTATTTTTGTATGTGTTAGCACTAGGGCAGTAAAGGGAGGGCAGTAAAGATTTTGCCCACTGCTTCGCCTGTACATTAGAGATGATAATACCACCCCACTTTGCAAGGATGCTGAGTACAAACTCACCAAGATATATGAAGCGCTCAAATTATGACAAAGATGAGAGCCATATAGAATCCTAAATGTTTTCTACAGAGTAAGGGTTGAATAGTGGGGAAATAAATGATATCAAAGGTTATGTATTGAACAGTGATGTTTAATAGAAATATTAATCAACTGCCTGGTTTACACAGCTTAGGGCCTTGTTACATGGTAATTTTGGGCAGCTGTTGGAGCTCGTAACACCTGGACTATCCTCACGTTAACACTTGAGACTAGTTTCAAATAGGGATGCACCAATAAAGATTTTTTTGGCCGATACCAATGGCCAAATATTAACGAGCCATATTGGCCAATACTGATCCGATAGCCGATATGTAGCCTGGCAGCTCAGAGAGCAGCATCTGGTAAGTAAGTCTGTGGGAGGAAGGGGCATAGGAGGAGGGAAGGGTCATGGGGGGAAGATAGAACCCCCCACGGTGAGGGAGCAAGTGGGACTGGGGCAGGGGCAGGGGCAGACACCCAGATTTGTGCATGGCGTGAGGGTGGGCTCAAAGCCAGTGGGTGGGGTTGGGCCGAGGCTGTGCTTCGGGCAGGTGGGGATGGGGCAGACAGCAGCAGTGCTGGGAGGGGGGCTACAGGGTGGGCTACAGCCACCCTAAAATTCACTGTAGTCACCCTGTAGCTCCCTCTCCCAGTGCCATCACTGCCTGCCTCACCCCACCAGGGAGCACAAACCCTGGCCCAGTGTCTCCACCAGGAAGAGGCTGGCACAGTCCCCAGCCCTGAGCCCTTAGCCTGCAGCGGGCAGCCTGTCCTCACATAGTGCACAAATCTGGGGGTCAAACACACCCCATCCCCTTCCTGCTCCCCCCCGTGCCCTGCAGATGAACTGCTCACAGCTCCCTCCTACATCCTGCCGTGGCTGGGCAGTGCTGGCCCCAGCCCCACTCCCTCCCTCACCATGGGGGCCTCAATCTGCCCCCTGTCCCACACCACTTCCACCCCGCCACAGACTTACCAGCTGAACGCTGCTCTCCAAGCTGCCAGGCTGCATTCCTGGCCATGTGCATGCTGCGGCTGTGTGCATGCACATGGCATTTATTAGTGACATTATCAGGTACACCGGTCAAAAAAAGCCAGTTGCCGATAATGTCCATTTTCCTATTATTGGCGCCATTCCGATATGGACCAATATATCAGTGCACCTCTGGTTTTGAGCACTTGTTATGCAGCTCAAAGTTATGCCATACCAAGGTAGGATTATTTCTCATCCATGTTATCCAGCTTGTGTACACTGAGGTATAGTTACTGTAGGCTACACCTTAGTGTAAAACCCTGTGCACCCCCTCCCCCACTGGCCTGCATCAGACCCATTGCCCCCCAACCCTCCCTAGGACCCTAGTTCTTTGTTCATTTCTCTCCCCTCTGCTCCCTCTACCACTTACTTGTGCCTGTGCTGTCTGTCCTGGGGGAGCAGGAAGGGAGGGATTAGCCTGCCTGCTCAGCCACCCCCACCGCTGCTGCTGTCTGGGCAGGCTCAGCCCACAGAAGACCAGTAGCGTGGCAGCCAGGAGGAAAGTTAACTCTTTCCTGCCTACTCCCACAAGACGGACAGCACAGGCAGCCACAAGTAAGCAGGGAAAGGGAAATGGGTGGGAGGGAACCCAGGGGCAGAAAGAGGGAAAGGGGGAAACTCAAGGGGCAAGGGGGAGCCCTGCGGGGCAGGATGGAAGCCTGGAGTGGGAATGGGAGGGATTCTTACCTTTCAGTCTTCCCCTGCTGGCCTGAATATGTAACTGCTCGAAACTTGAGCTAGCACTAATGCCCATCAACATTTGTGCAGCTCAATGTTTCATATAACAAGTTCCTTCATTTTTTTGCTGCACTGAACGAGGGAGAGGTCCTGCAGGAAGCATAGCACCTAGTCATTTCATAAAGGTCTACTGCGGTGTATATGCACAACAGGATCATTTCAGCCTAGTACAGGCAAGTTTCACTTTTTCATGTTCTTGCCTTCAAGGGCTTCACCTTTTAACCACAACATTCCTTAAACGTTTTGTATGGAATTTATGTTTGCTCAAGTCATGGCTTACATTGCGCTGTTGTGGTAGTGTTAGAGTGAAGTTGTAGCCAGCATAGTCCAGGAATTATGAGAGAGGCAAGGAATTTTGGGTGGTAACTTTTATTGGACCTGAAGAAGAATGCTTTGCAGTTGAAAGCACGTCTAATTTTATCTCAGTTATACAGTTGGTCCAATAAAAGATATCACCCCCCAAAATCCTTCCCTCTCATATTATCGTGTCATGTGATTTTGAGCTTGCTTGTGCAGCTACAAAAGTTTACTTTAAGAGAATATTTTGTAGTCATTTATGCTATCTCCTTCTTACAGAGTGTCTCACCATTCAATTCTGTGAATATACTTAAAACTAGGGCCAGAGGGTTTATTTTTAAACTGATTTCATGTCATTATTTAAGATTAGCAATGGGGTTCCTTATGGAGCCCCAAAAGGGCATTTAAAATCCACTTACTTCAGATGTCCATCTTCACTAATGCTGGTTTTGATTAAGAAGACAAATAGTCCTTAAAGTAGGCGCTGTCTTTGTGAACCTTATTAATTGTACCCTGTTTACACAGCTTAGCCTGTCACTTTTTGGAAGCAATTTTTCCTACCTTTGGTTAACTCTGGAATGTATTTATTTATTTATTTGAACTAATGTATTAACAGCAAGACTGTCTACGCAGGACCATATACATCTATCAATGACAAACTATACCATTAGACAGAACAAGGGCACTAACAGCTGCATTTGGCTTCAGCATCACCTTTCAAGGTGATAAATAAATGGTTCCTTTGGAATGTGGTGGTAACACTGGAATTGCCCATTCCAAGTCATACATTATCTAGATGGATGGCTTTAGGCACTTGAAAAGCTTATCCAGTTCAGAATGAACCATTTCTCCCTTGCTTTGTGCCCCCTCAACAACAGAAGTTATATTCTTTTTGGCCACATTCCCTAAAGACCTATTATTCAACATTGGTGGGGCTGCACAATGGCAATGCTGTAAGACCTACGTTCATGTTATAGAATGCCTTTGGCTGGTGCAGGATCCTTAGTGGTTGTTAAAATATCTCCTTCTGCTCACTACATTGTATGCCTTGGGTAACATTGTCCCTGAAGAACATGCCCTTTGCAAATATACCCACATATTCTGAGAGAGAAACTGAAAGTAATGTGAAAAAATGGTAAAGAGTTGTTTCCGTCCCAGAGCATAGTTACCTTAGCGTGCACTATCCTTGTTACCTTTTATCTGAATTAGACTACGGGGTGTTTGACTTTCTACCTTTCATCAAGACTCCAAGCAAGAAGGATGACACCCTTTCTGAGGTTCTCTGGCCTTGCCTAGGAGTACACAACAAATTCCCTCTCTCAAGGCACTAGAGACCAACCTGTTCTGAAAGACCTGTTTGCAGGAAAGATAACCAAGGCATCTCCATGGTGAAAAAGCCCTGTTTTAATGGGACTGTTTCAGCAGTTTTTGTGCATTAGTATTTTTATTGGACTATGTCATGAAGTAAATGCATTAGTGTGGGTCAGCAGTTTTCAGGAATACTTGTGTTTTATGGGGGTTATCAAGTCAATGTGTTGAAAGCCTGGTTGATCTGGATCAGCAAGTCAGTGTATTAGTGTTTCGTGCAAACACCTAACTCTAAAATCCAGAGAAACTAGTAAAGCTTTGCTGTGCATCATCAATCTCAAGATTATTTTCAGCCACTTGTTTGAAGCTGAGGTTCTGAACCTGATGGTTATTGATTATCGGGCAAAAAGTTATTTTCTGTGTAATGTGTTTGATAGAGAAAGAAGAAGAGAGAGGGCAATGAGCTAGTTTTTTCTTTTCCTTTGAAATTTAATTTATTAAGCAGAGAATCTTTTTTGAGGAGGGTAGAATTGAGTTCAAATTGTGGCTATAAAATTCCACTCAGCTTCTAATGACCAATATATTGCACAGTTTCAACTCTAATGCAGAACAACCCATACAAGGAAGTGGTGTTTACAGGCAAGCAAAGAATCAGTATGGAATGAATTAACTCCTGGTGCTTATCTCTATGGTCTGGCTTATTTGGCTGTCCACTACAAAGTTCCCTTCCTCCCCCAGCCCTGTGAGAGGTTGCCATAAGCACAACAGGAGACGTCTTGGCTAGGGACAGACATTACACATAAACCAGTTTAAACCTGTAACAGAGCAGATGTTTGGTGCACATAAACCAGTTTGAAAATGGCTGAAACTGGTTTGAGATAAACCTGGTTGAATGTAGTATCAGTCTTAATTGCTTTGCATCAAAACGGTTTATTGAATGTCTTTCCCAGACCCCTTCCTGGTTTAAATTAAATCAGAGTCCCCCAGCATCCCAGATGCTTTGGTCCCCTCTGCTCCCTGGCTGCAGCTCTGGCAGAGACTGCATATCCAGGGCATCTGGCTGGCTTCCTCCTGCTCCTCTCCCCCACCCCTAATCACCACTCCCTGCTCAAGTAGGGATCCCCACTTCTATCTGCTATACACAGAGATGTTTCAACATTAGCTAGCATACCACATGCTGGCTACTTCCATGCTGTGGAAGACCGGACAAAGGCAGACAAGACAGTGGCTTAGGGCTCTTTGGAGCTAATCAACAGGTAGCTGGCAATGTCCCTCTGTTCCTTCTTTGGAAAAAGTTGTTTAAGAATAGCTGGAACTAATGAGGGATCCTTTTGTTTTGCTGATGGGGTGATAAGTGCTGTGTAAATCCCTGCTAGCTCCCTCACTGACCAGTGAGGGGGAGCGGAGAACACCTCCCTAATTGGAGCATTCTGCTGGGGCGTAGCCATAGCTCAGCACTGAGGAAGGGCTGTTCTAGTGCTCCCCCCCTCCGGCTTCTAGCCGGAGCCACTGCAGGCATGTGTCTGCATTTTTTTCAGTCCAGAGGGGATGTCTGTGCCATTACAAACTGATTCAGCCTAGGCAGGTTGGACTAACCTGCAAAAATTAATTCAGGCTCAGGCTTTTTGAATGTCTGTCCCTAGCCCAAGAAGCACAAGTCTCTTTGTTTAGTTGTTCAGATTTGTGTCTCCTGACTTTTCTTGGTGCAGCCACATTTTCATGTCTCACTAGAAGTCATAGGTGTGTCAGGGGAGTCGCTGAACAGCAGCAAAATACTGGGTCCAAGTGGTAATGTTTTCAGATTCCCTGATTTGGGCATTATTATCTTGTGGGGGTGGGGGTTGGAATAAGAGAGAGGCTCTGCTCAGGGTTCAAAGGGGCACAGAGCAGGAGTGACAAGTGAGAGCAGGGAAGGTTCTTTTTTTCTATCTGAACATGTCAATAAGTGGGGAATTAGAGGAGATGAGGCTGAAGGCCTCAGGAGGGAGAGAAAATCGGTAAAAGAAAAGAGAGAGATGTTGTTAAGTTTGTCAGGGAGGACATGCATAATTAGAAAAGAGGTTAAAACTTGGGGATGAGCAGTTTAAAGGTGTCAGGAAAGGCAGAAGGGAAGAGATTTCCTGAAGCTGGGGGAGTAGTGAGATGACAGGGAGAAATGAGTCCTGTCTAGACAGGCTCTAAAGATCCCTGATTTGATTCACATCTAGGATGTGATAATTTTCTGATTCCACAATTTATGATCTTTTGCCTATTTTCAACTATTACAAATAAACCTATGAAGAGAGGGGCAGAAGGTTGCAGCCTCTTCGGTCCATGTACATTGTCCAGTATAAGAGGTGTAATACATTTGAAAAAAAAGAATTCAGCAATGTGCAAAGCTAAATTCTGTCACTGGATGTAGACATGCAGAGCCTATTGAATGGAACACCCTTATACAAGAATTACCCATAGGTAATTAAAATGACTTCATATTGGCACAGTGTATCACTTCAGAGTAATGAAGTCAACTGAAAGGTCACTTATCATAAGTAGAATTTTAAAATATTGGCAGGTAAGAATATTAGAATTTTGAAGAACAGCCAGCCTTGTGCTTTGTTAGGTTATTCTTCATTTATATTTTCCTGAATGAAATCTTCACGCTGAATTTGTTTCTAAGAGCATTTTGGGCATGCTGTATCTAGATCGAAGCTGGACCAAGCCTTTAAAATCTCCACATTAACTATCATCACTAAAAAAGTAGAAGTTTTCTACTTATTAATTGCCATTGCATTCCTGTTTTTCAGCCATCTCTATTATCCTGTCATACAGATAATACATAATATAATAAAATAATGTAATGTCCATACAGTGATAGTTAACTTAAGTCACATTTCATTTTCACAACATAGCAGTAGGCCCTAAATCAACAGATCATTTAAACATGTGGTTAAATCCCACTGAAGTTATGGGATTGAAGTAAGAGTTTAAATTTAGCCATGTCCTTTAGTATTTAGCTGGATTGGAGCCGTAATTAGCTCTTCCCTTAGTTACCCTTATTTCCGTACTTCCCTTCAGAACCTAGGTAGAATGGTACATACTGTTTCACCTGTTTGTCCATATTCCATTGACGCAGACAGATATAAATACTCTGATTTGTCTGCTGACACAAGTAAAATGAAATTTTTGAAGACAACAACAGAGAAATCAAATAGGACATATCTTAAAATGTCTGGGTCAGTACTGATAAGTCTTTTGTGGGGTCTGATCCCTTCAGCTACAAACTGACTTCATGAACCATCAAATAATCAGTAACCTATAAATTCACCAGTTTTACTGGGAAAGGGGTATATAAGGTACGTTAGTTTCCCTGGATCCCTCAGCAATTTGCTCATTCTGATGCCTTGGGATTTCAATGCTTTGTGTCTTTCTGGGCCGCAAAAAAATGGGTCCGTATCTTCACTTGAGAACTCCAAGTGACTGTCATTTTGTGTGCTGTTCCTTGCCTTAGTTATCACTAATCATGATGAGCAGTTGTGATACAGCAGCATCAGCATCACTCAGTCTCCTTTCTCACACACCCTTTTTGCTATGCCTGAATTTTTTTATGAGAGGTGTATTGGGGAATGAAAAAGGACAATATTGCTGTTGGCTTTGTATTACCCAAAGGCAAGCTCAGTTGGTTGCCTTTTCTCAAGCTGAGTGGAATAAAGAAAACAGTTTTATCACCTTCTCTTGTTTTCTTTCACAGCTGTTAAAGCTTATATAAAAGCCCAGTCAAAGTGACTGATCACAACACTAATTATTTTAACTTGTTGGTAAATTCCTTCCATCAGCGTGAAAGCCTGCCTATTGGACCATGCTAGGAAGCACTTCAGTGAAGTACAGTTCACCAATTCCCCATGCTATGCTTTAAACAGGTATAGAATAGCCATATCATGCTGCTATGGCACTGTGCCAGTAAGCATAACCAAGGCAGTGAGTGTGTGCACATATGCTCAGTGCTGTACTAAAATGGTTATGCTACAGACACTTGAGGGTGTAGAGAGCACAGAGTGGATGCTTCAATATGGTGTAGACACACCCATCATATCTATCACAGGTTCTTGGATTGGTGATGTCCTGTGTGAATAGAGCTGTGTTCCTGCCTTGCGGAGAGGAAGGGAGAGAACTGGGCCAGAGAAAGGGCTTTTTAACCAATGTTTTAACACTGACGGAATGGGGATAATGGTCCCTAGGAAAATTATGTCCAGCAGTTCCCATCATTTGTCAGTAGTCAACAGCTTGCTTGAAAAAATTAATTGTGCGATGGGATCAAGACAATATTCCTATCCATTCTGAAACTCTCTAGTAAAAAAAACCAAGGATATCTGGTGACGCAACCAGTTGCTATCGTGGAAGGCTGTAGCAAACATTGCACCCTATTTGTGATTGCATGGCAGAGTAAACAGGGATGGTTTGGGAAGTCTATCCAGTGGTTTCCTTCTTGGGAGAGCTACGTACAGCTGGATTCACCACCTGGGATTTACACACCACCTGGATTCTTGGAAGAAGGAAATATGTCTGGTGGGGTTTTTGTTTTTTTTTTTTTACCTAATGCAGTGGTTTTCCATCTGTGGTCTGCAGACACCTGGTCTAGGGACAGATATTCAAAAAGCCTGAGGCTGAATTGATTAAATCTTTGCAGTTTAGTCTAACCTGGGTAGGCTGAACTGGTTTGTAACTGGACAGACATTCTCTCTGGACTGAGGAAATTCAGGCACATGCCTGCAGTGGCTCAGGCTAGAAGCAGGGGGTCTCAGGCTAGAAGCAGAGCAGCCCTCCCTTCCTTTCGGCAGGGAGCTGAGCTGAGGGGGACATGGCCAGGCCCCAGCAGGACTCTCTCATTAGGGAGGTCTGCCTGCATTGTCCCAGGCTTTTCCCTTCTGGCTGCTCAAGGGGCGGGGGTGTTGGCAGACCTCAGCTCTGGGCTAGCGCTCTGAGGCAAGGTGGGGTATGTGCAGTGCATTCATCTGTTGATGATACGGAGCTTTTCAATCTCCTTCCCTGGTTTTGTCATACTGTCTGCAGCAAACTGACAGGTGAACAAGCCAGCTGCGGGGGTGGCGGGGGTGATAACAGTTTTTATCACCTGATTAGCAAAACAGTAGCTTCTATTGGCTCCAAAAGCCCTAAGCCGTCACTGTTCAGTCTGCCTATCCTAGTGAAGTGGGACACACACACAGACACCTCTCGGCATTAGCTAGCATACCACGTGCTGGCTATGGTCCATGCTGTGGCAGAGAGGAGGAAGGGATCTCTGCTTAAGCACTGAATGGTGAGGAGGGGAGGGAGGGGGGCATGGGGAAGCCAGCAGACCCTGCTGTGCCTGCAAATCTGCTGAGCTCCAGGCAGGGAGCAGAGGGGAGGGGCCAGCCCTGCTGTGAAGCAGCGCCCCACCCAGCCCAGAGAGCATGCCAGGATGCTGGGGGTGTCTGGTTTAACTTAAATCAGCAAGGGGTCTGGGACAGATATTGCGTCAACTGGTTTGACCCAAATCAGTTAAGTCTCCTATTACATTCAACCAGGTATATCTCAAACCAATTTTAGCCATTTTCAAACTGGTTTATATGCACTGAACAGCTGTTCTGTTACAAGTCTAAACCAGTTTCTGATCACTTAAACTGGGATATGTGTAATGTCTGTCCCTAGCCCAGAGGAGGTCCACAGACTATGTCTAAGGGGTCCACAAAAGATGAGTATGTTCAATCAAAAGTATGTAAGTACTCACATCTACAATTCAAAGGGGTCCATGCCTTCATTCAAAATTTCCAAAGGCCCTGCATCTCCATTCAAAATGTTTTAGGAGTCTGTGAATGAAAGAAAATTGAAAACTACTGCTCTAAGGCAGTAGTTTTCAACCTTTTTTTGTCTAAGTGCCTATGGTGGCCAGAGACTGAGCGGCGGGGAGGAGGGGGAGTGGTGCGCAGCCAGATGTCAGGGTTGGGGTAGTGCGTGGCCAGACATGGAGCAGGGAGGTGGGGATGGAGTGCTACTGCCTCTCAGGACCAGGGCTGGGGCGGGGTAGGGAAGC
>NW_017729025.1:151970807-151971276 GCF_001723915.1 Gavialis gangeticus | reverse complement strand
GGAGGGGGGGTGGTGCGCAGCCAGATGTCAGGGTTGGGGTAGTGCGTGGCCAGACATGGAGCAGGGAGGTGGGGATGGAGTGCTACTGCCTCTCAGGACCAGGGCTGGGGCGGGGTAGGGAAGCTCACTGGGCTGGGGTGAGGGCAGTGGCGCCCCTGTGCAGTGCGGAGAAGCTCACTAGGTTTGTGTGTGCATATAAAGGAGGATTGATCAGAAGATTGAAACAACCCATTCTGAAATTGGTTTCCTTCTCCTGTTCACCCTCTATCCTTGAGATTTTGCTATCCATACACTACTGCATTTGTACTTTATTATATTGTATTTAGTTGACTAATCCCATACTTTAAGATTTCTGCTGTTTTTCTGGAAGTACCAAGAAGGGAATTTATTTTAATTTTTCCTTTGTCTACAAAAGGAATGAGCCCAAGCTCAGGCCCTATTCAAACCAATTATACAGACTTGGTGCATA
>NW_017729025.1:151962550-151965807 GCF_001723915.1 Gavialis gangeticus | reverse complement strand
CACTAGGTTGGTGTGTGGTGGCAGCAGCCACCATGTGCGAGCTTCCCTGTCCCGCAGAGGGGTGCTGCTGCCTTTGCCCTGCCGCAAACCTGCTCCTGGGAGGCAGTGGCGCTCTGTACCCACCCAACTGCACGTACCTCCTAGGACTAGTCCAAGTACCCCAGGGGTACACATATCCCTGTTGACAACTGCCCTAAGGCATAGAAATGACTTTTCTTTGTTGCCACCCCATAACACACTGCAGTCCTCAAAATGCCATTTCCTTCATTTATTTTTCATGCAAAATTTATGTTGCACAATTTCATGACTCAGTTTCTTCATTTGTACAGTGAGAGGTGGTTACTGCTAAGTAGCCTCATTATTGAAATTATGGTCTCATTAATTGATCCACATCATCCCAGGGGTAGCTGGGAATGGGGGAAGGGTGGGGATCTAAATGAGTCTATGATAGTGAAAGCCAGTGGAGGGAAAGAACATGGAGCGACCGGGAAGGGAATGAGGGAGTAAGGCTTTGTGGTTACTAGAAGCCAGTGCAAAGAGGGACACATGCCAGTGCATGTAGAGTCACAGGGCTGGAGACAGCCTGCAACTTGAATGCTGAGTGTCAACACTTTAGCAAGAATACTTCTTTAGAGTAAGATCCCAAAACAGGTTACCTAGAGAAGTGGCCTAATCTTTGTTACTAGATGTTTTTAAGTGCAGGTAAGACAAACATTTGTTTGGGAAGGTTTTGACAGGGATGCTCTTGCCTTGTGCCAGAGTGGGGTTTGACCAGATGAGCTCCTAGGGCCTTTCTGTCTTTATTTTTCTGCTTCCGTGAAAATGGCCTAGGGAGAGAGAAACCTGAAAACACAGGTCTGTGGACTGGAGGTAGTCCAACCTGGGAAAGTCCTGGACAAGAGTTACATACTCCAGATAAAACCAACCAGAATCAAACCTCAGTTGTGCAGCTCTGGTGTCACTCCTTACATCTACACTTGTGGTTTAGAAAAAGAAAATGCAGTGTGTCCTATGGCTCAGGGAAGTTTTGCAGGCACAAGTTGGTAGATATTTAACCTGTTTAGCTTTGTAGTTTATCTTTGCTACCATCTGTACCCTAGCTTCTTTCTCTCTAGCTAGTTTTTCATAAGGAAGAGTTTTGCCTCTTGTAGCAGATAACCCAGTATTTCTGGAAAAGCTGATCCCCAGCCTGTGCTGGGTGACTTACCTGCATTTCTGACACTGGAAATGTCAGCATTGCAAAAGGCACTCTCTGGAGAGCTGTCAAGGGAGAGAGATCCTGCTGCCCAGCCTCTTTGAGGGGAGATTGCTGCCAGGCACTTTGTCACAAGGGAAATCGTAGTGCACAAAAATGTTCTTTATAAGAACGCACATCAAAAGAAGTTGGCAGCTCGACAAAACGTGCATGAAAAGTGACACTTTAAGCTGTTTCTTTACTGCATTAAATTCATCTGCATAACTCCTTTTTCACTCCCCATCTGGCTTCTTTGCGAGAGTTTTGTTTTGGGTTTTTTTTGGCCTTGTATGGAATACAGTACACCCAGCTGTCAATCAGATCACCAGCCTGATGTAAGGGAATTGTGCATGCATATGTGTGCATACATACGTGCACACAAGTGCATATGCACACATGCACCCTTGCAAAAAAATAAATAAATAAAGGTCAAGGTCATAGCAAAGGATTTTATAAGGGCAAAGAAGAGTTCATCACTGCCAGTAGATCAGAGATTGCTGTCATGCTGCAGCCTGCTGGTAGTGATTCTGACCACATGCTACTCTAGAACAACAGCCTGTATAATTGTGTGGGCCTGGCAGACCTGTGTAGGGAGCCAGAGTTGGCATTCCTGGGCTAAAGAAATTGATATTGATCTTCAGCTTCTTTAATTCTGATCTCTTCTTACATTCATCCCTAACTGACAGAGGAGGATAACATTCCCCTGCAGATTTTTGCAAAACTTAGATCTTGAAACAATGGACCCTTAGAGCATGAACTAGAAGCTTTCCTAATCTCACATGAAGTAGGTTGCCTCTACTCCAAGCAATGGTTAAAGACTTGGGTATGGCTGAAATATCTCTGCCTCAGCAGAGTCTCTCGTCTTTTCTCAGTATTGTCAGTCAGCAGTAAATTGACCTTTAGAACTGAAGTAGGCAGAGACACAGTTACAAAGAGCTTAACAAATTGAAACACAGCTTCAGAATTGCTCTCAATGCTCCAAAAACCCTGGCTCTGCTATAAAGAAAAAGGTGTTTTCAAGAAATATTACCATAACTAATTTCATCCTTGGTGTATTGTGGAGCACTCATTTTATCAGGCATTACAAGTTGAATACATTCTCATGGCGATGATGGGTCATCCTTCTCTCAAATTATTTGGATTATTTTTAATTGTTTTGTTGTTTCTTAGAGTCTCAGACCAGAAGGGATCATCCAGTCTAAACTCCCATAGACTGCCAGATTTCAGCCAACTATCTGTATGTTGAGCCCAGTCCCTGTAGATCAGGGGCGGGCAATTATTTCAAGCAGAGGGCTGCTCACTGAGTTTTGGCAAACCATCGAGGGCTACATGACAGGCAGCCAGGGGCAGATAAATATAAATTTTCTACATTTTTAGGGGCCCTGCAGGCCAGATAGAATGGCCTGGCGGGCTGCATCCAGCCCACAGGTCACATTTTGCCCACCCCTGCTATAGATAGAATAAGGCCCCAGGCACATATTCTATTTCTGGCAGGATTAGAGTGTTAATTGTGCCAGAAATAGCAACTGGCCACATGTTCATGCAGTTTATGGTACCATAAAATCACAAACCAGCCACAAAGATATTACCCCCAAAGAGTATAACATCTTTGGCTGGTTTGTACAGCACCATAAATTGAACATGTGGTATGCCATCATCTGATTGTTGGCATAGGGATACAAATTTGCCGGAGCTTGGCACCTTAAAAGAGCCTGAAGATCAGACAGGGGGCAGGTCTGGATCTGAATTGGGATAGAGCTGCCTGGTGCCAAATCCTGACCTCCACCTTAATGTCAGAGTCTGACATGAGGCAGCCCTGGGGTTGGGACAAAGGCACCCCTGCCCAATGGGATTGGGTTGGGGGCAGCTCCAAGTTTCAAACCCAGCTGCTCTGTGCTGTATCTCCAGAGGATGCTAGGTGCCCCCATCCCCCGGAAGCATTATAGGGACACCATGAGCTCAACACTGGGGATCTGATGTCAGGATTTTAGTGCCTGGGACTGTAAAAAAAAAAAAAAAAAAA
>NW_017729025.1:151944274-151962488 GCF_001723915.1 Gavialis gangeticus | reverse complement strand
AAAAAAAAAAAAAAAAAAAGCAGGCAGGTGTTCAACCAGGACTTCCAACTGCACACCTGCTTTTTAAAGATCTGGGGCACTGTCAGCCCAACTATGCCCCGGACTGTTAAAAGGCTAGTGTGCAGCTGGGAGCCCCATCTTCATGCCCCCTTTTTTACATTCCCAGGTACCTGTGGAAGCTGCACCTGGAGAATGGGGAGCAAAGTGAAGTGTTTCAGTCAAGGGACATGTGTGTCCCTTTGATTCTGGCTGCAATGTTTCAGAATACTGCAGCCTCTTTTGGCAACAGCCAGGGGGGTCCTAGAGCAGGCTGCTGTTATGGGAAGTAGAGGTAGAGGGGGATGGAGGTGGCAGGGGCTCCCTGGCCCTGCCACTGGGAATCTGACTGGGGGACTGGGCTGCAGTGCCCAGTGGCAGGGGACCCCAGGATTTATCAGGAGCCTGCCAAGTGGGCAGCGGTGGGGTTGAGTCTGGCAGGGATGGGGGTCCCAGCTGGGACCTAGCAGCACACCAGGAACTGGAGCGGGACCCAGAAGTTGGACAGCAGGCAGGCTGCCCATGTCAGTCTCCCTCCCTCCCCCTGCCCAGATGCTCCAAAATAGCACTTTGTGTAAACAGGTTACTATTTTGGAATGCCTTTTAGAGCATTTCAGAGGGCTTGTGCATGTGTCTAGCTGGCCCTTTAAAACATTTCCAAGATATTTGAAGTGGTTTAATTGTTGTGTGTATCTTCAGCATTTGTCTCACTTCACCTTCCTGCATTTGGATCTTGTTCTGCCTTTTTCAGCAAGATTGAAAAACTTCCCTATCACTATTGTTTCTATATGCTGTTATCTCTGTACAGTGATCAGGTCACCTCTCTACCTTCTCTTTGGCAAGCTGTATGGAGCAAGTATCTTAAACATCACATTCTAAAACTTGTTTTTCAGTCTCTGGATCCCCTCTGTGGTCCTCCGTTGAATGCTCTCTAGGTTTTCCGTCTCCTCCTTGAGGTGTGGACACCAAAACTGGACACATGATCCTAGTTACCAGTGAGGTGCACAGAAGCCAGATAACTTCCTTCCTTGTGCTTGACATTCCCCTTCGTATAATCTCAGAATTTCCATTAAATCATTTTGCCCGGATCTGGGCAAACAGCGTTGGTCTGGGAGGTCATGTGGAAGCAGTTATCTAAAATAATCTCTACATCTTTCTCTGAATCACTAGTTTCTGAGAGTCTCCCTTCCTGTATTTTTGTTTCCACGTATGCTGCCCTGCATTTAATTATATTCAAATGCCTTTTATTGCATTGTGGCTCAGTTCACTGTATAAATGGTTTTCTCTATATTCTTTCTATATGGAATTCATAAAATAAAATAAAACACCAGTGTGTATGTTGTTCTAGGTCCTACACATGAAGAAATCTGTATTTGATAATGATTAGGAAGACTGTTTTCTAGGCTTTGTCTTTTTATTAATCTTTCAAAAATGGGTAAAATAGTGTGAAAAGGTTGGATGAAAATCCATAACCATTCTTTTTAAAATGAAATATTTCCAGATATAATTGGTGGGGGAAATAATCAATTCTTGCACTGACACTGGAATTTAATAATGGCCAGTGAAAGGAAACTGCTGATTTTTCTGGTTCTTCTAAAAAGTGGCTGCATAACCTGGTGTGATTATCTGCAATAAAATCTTGTTGGGACTCAGGTTTTATTGGATATTAGGTCAAATGACAATGAATAGTAGATGAGCATTGGCATAGATTTCACTGTGTTGCTGCATGCTCCTGCAGCCCATGTTCCACTCTGTTTCTTTCCTCAGGGATCAGCCCATGAATGAGATAGCAGAGGCTGCAGAATCCTCTGACTGAAACAGGGGAATTGGTCATCGTTTCAGGAATGCTGAACATCAATTAGGCATGTGGAATTTGGGTGGAAACTAGGTTTAACTTGAAAGGGTTGATATTTGGGGGGCAACTGAACCCACTAACCTATGGCAGAGGGTTAAAGGATGCAGGTTGAACAGGGGATCTTAAGCCCAAATCAGCCTATTAGGATTGTGACTTCCTGTTAACTAATGTCAAATAGAAGGCAGGGTATAGTTGTACCTTATAGATTAACTAAAGTAGGTATACATACTAGTGTATAGCACAAGCTTTCATGAGCTGATGCTCAGATCATCAGATGCTGATCATGATTATATGGCATTAGAGGCTTGGTAGTCTCCTTCCAAGTCCTCCTTTTTTCTACCATACCACTGCCACTCAGTGTTTACATGCAAGTGTGTAAGATTCTGCCTTGATTCTAGACTTGAGATCTTTCTGCCTCTGTATCACATGATGGAGAGATCAGGAAAACTAGGATTCCTAAGATAGGGACATATACCTTTACAGGGACCTGAAGAGAGGTGTTTTAGTTCATAATGGGAGTTGTCTCCCTACTTCAACCCAAATAGTATGCATTTATTTAGAGTGGATTGTACTACCTTTGGTTAAGATTGTCCAACAGTTGCTCTTTAAAAGGCCCTGTCTCCAATGCATAGAATTTAGCTAAACTTTTAACTACCATATTTACTTGATTCTAAGATGAGGTCCCCCCTCCCCTCCTTAACATGGGGGGAAAGCCTTTTGTCTTAGAATCGTATATGAGGGGGAAGGCAGCTGCTCTGGATCGGGCTTCAGCCCCTACCTGGGATTGGGCCCATAACCACGACTGCTGCTTGCCCCCACCCCACCTCTGTACCCTGCCATCTCCCCTCGCCACACAGCCTCTGCTTCCCCACTTGCCTCTCCCTACCCCCTTACCTTTGCTGTATGTCGGTAGGCTCTATCCACTTTGCAGCCTGGGACACTGGGCATGGCTGTAGCCTGGCCTGTTGCAGCAGTGTGCAGCCCACATAGATGCCACAGGGGTTGGGCTGAAGGTATGCTCCATGTTCCAGGCTAGAATGGGGTTGGAGCTTGCCACTGTAGAGCAGAGACTGCTGGGAAGGAGAGAGCAGAGGCTAGGGGGGAATAGGGACCAGAGGCTGCAGGGGGAGGGGGAGAGCAGGTAGGGGGCAGAGGTGGCAGGGGACAGACCCAGGAAGGGCAACCTGCTTGACCTCCCTATACCACCTGTTCCCCACTGCCTGGCCTTCCTGCAAAAGTGGGAGGGATAAATTAAAGTTGATCCTCTGATAATTAGATTCTATAAATGCAAAATTATAACAGATTTATATTTTTTCTATGTATAGGATGTAATTATTTGGGGGGTTGTCTTAATTTCAGGGTCATCTTAGACTTGAGTAAATGTGATATTTGGGACAAAAATCTTCCATGGTGGTCATTTGCCTAAAGCTGTTTTTGTGTTTCAGATAAAATGGTTCCACCATTTTAGAACATGAAGTGAGGGAATGATTTTTTGTTTTATCCATAATAAGAAGTGTAGAACCACTTCATTGTGAAGCTTTGGTGCCTCTGAGTATTGCACCAGGGATGTGTAATGAGTCCCAGGGACACTTTGATTTGCCCATTGTTGTTCCTGTAAAAAATTGTCCAAATTCAGCAAGTTGTATAAGGAGTGTTATTCAAAGAAATTCATCTGTGATTGTGACACACACAGATGCTATTATGAGAACCACATAGAAAGAGGGGCACATGCAGAGTGTAGGAGATAAAATGAAATATTGATTAACTATACATTTACTAAATGAGGCATGAATTCTGTGGAAAATGTAGTGTGTGACAATGTGCCATATAAAGTACATGCACTAGAACAGTGGTGCTCAACGTTTTGGCCCTGTGGGTCAGATGAGTGAAGCGGGGCTGGTTCATAGGCCAAATTGAGCCCCACATGTCAAGATCTGGCCCTGAGCTTGACAATTCTTCCTCCTGCCTTTGTGAGCCAAGATTGGTCTCCAGGGGCTGAGCACTGCCCCCTCCTGCCCCAGTGCCTGGGGATTGGTCCCCATGGACCTGGTACCATCTCGTCCCAGCATCTTGGTCCCCAGGGGCCTACCACCTCCCCTTCCTACCGCAGCATGCTGGGATTAGGTCCAAGGGGCTTGGCACTACCCCCTTTTGACCTTCATGTGCTGGGATTGGGCCCTGGGGACTGGCACCACCCCTACCTGGCCCTGCATACTGGTATCCGGTACCTGATCCAGCGCACAGGGCTGAGAGATCCCCACAGGTCCAGAAATTTGGGGGAGCACTGCCATTGCTCTCCCGTCTCCAAAATTTTGAACCCATGGGGAGCCATACCATAGGCTGTATCTGGCCCATAGGCAGGGGTTTGAGCATCCCTGAACTAGAAGGCAAATTAAGGTTGCATAGACAACCTAAGTTGTTCTTGACTTTGGGACTTTAATATTCATTTAGCGCAGGGGTTTTGTTTGGGGGGGGGTTTCATTTTAATATAATAAAAATATTACAGCTCAGGTTCATTATTTGACAGGAAGCAAAGACAATTATGTGATTGGTGCCCGAGGCAGGCCAGGTGCAGGTGGAAAAAGGTGTTATTTCTTTATAAACATAACAAGTCATCAAAGGAGATTACTGTACCTAGTGCCATTCAACATTAGTGCTGCTGCCTGATGGAATGACTAACACTATTTATATCAATAAGATTAGAAGCAGATAGGCTCAGTGTTTATTAATAGCATAATTAGCAAATCTGAATTTGTATCAACGTTGTGGTTATCTCCCACATTAGTACGTCATAAAAGCTGTCGCTGTTATCAGTTGGGTGTCTGGTGCTGATTCAGTGAAACATCTGCCTCCTTATGTAGTTAGTTAACCAGCTGCATTTAAGCCTACAAGTGGACCATTTTCTTTGTCTGATTTTTATTTTGCTTTATTAAGACTTTTTTTGGGACAATGCTACACAATTTTAATAAGATGAGCCAGATTTCCTCTGGAATCACCTACCTCCTGTACCTTTTACTGGTTTGGCCATTAGGGTGACTGGAACATTGCTTGAGGTGATTGAATCCTTGGGCAACATGAATATTACATAGTACAAAGTACTAAGGTTTAAGGTACAATGATGTTTTAGTGGAGGACAAACAGAAAAAGCTGCAACTGCAGAAAAAGGATATTGCTTATAGATATGAAGGTAAGATGAAAAGAGAAGAGAAAGTAAACATCTTATTCATTTAGAACCCAGTTCAGCAAGTATGCGTTTAAACAATTTAAACACCTGCTTAAACTTGAACATACATTTGAGTGGTTCATTGAAGAAGGTGTGTTGAAGCCTATGCTTAAATGTTTGGTTGAATTAGGACCCTAGTGCCTTCTTCCATCTGATATAAGGAGTGGAAAAGGCACAAGTGTCAGAGAATATTGCTTGTGCTGTCTTTGTGGCGTAAGCTAAGGAGATGTAATGGCAGCCACTATGGATGGCAAAACCCTGGGAGAGAGAAAGGAACCTGTGTAAATAGCCTATGGTGGAAGAAGGCAAGCTGATGTTGGCGACCAGGGTGGACGACTGGAGACCCTCTGGGTTAAAATCCATGGGGAACATGGCACATGGGACACAATGGTGGGAATTTACTACAGACCTCCCACCCGAAGTCAAGAGCTTGACCTGGAGTTCAGCCGGGAACTGGCTGAAGCCGCATGCTGCAGGGCCATGGTGTCATGGGTGACTTCAGTTACCCAGACGTCTTGTGGGAAGATCACTCAGCAAAATCCAAGCGGTTGCAAAGCTTCCTATTGTGCGTGGATGACCTCTACCTGACTCAAGAAGTCTATGGACCACTGAGAGGTAAAGTGCTGCTCGACCTGGTATTAGCTACTGGGGATGACCCAATCAGTGACCTAGTGATCAATAGGAAGCTGGGTGACAGCGACCACGAGCTGATCAACTTCACCATGTGCTGTAAAGCTGGCGAGTCAGTCAGCAACACGGAAGTCCTTGACTTCAGGAAAGCTGACTTTGACAAACCCAGAAGGCTTGTCAGTGACGCCCTAAGGGACCACAACCCCAGGGGGAGTGGAGTTCAGGAAGAGTGGTTGCTCCTGAAGGGAGTGATCCTCAATGCACAAGCTAAGTCTATTCCATCTCAGAGGAAAGGCAGCAAGATGGCACAGCAGCCCCCCTGGCTCTCCAGGGATCTAGCAGACCACCTGAGGCTAAAAAGAAAGGCCTACAAAGGATGGAGGATGGGATTCACCTCCAAGGAGAACTATTCTGCACTGGTCCGGTCCTGCAGGGAGCAAACCAGGAAAGCCAAGGCTGCAACTGAACTCCAACTAGCTTCAAGCATCAAGGACAATAAAAAGTCCTTTTTCAGATATGTGGGGAGCCAAAGGAAAAGCAAGGGCAACATTGGACCCCTGCTGAACCAGATGGGGCAACTGACAACTGAAGCCCAGGAAAAAGCCAACCTATTAAATGGGTACTTTGCGTCGGTCTTTCATCAGTCCCATGGGACGCCCATGCCCACTACGGGACAGGGAGGTCCGGGTGAGGGAGATCCCCTGGCTTCCATCAGTACTGACCTCATAAAGGAACACCTTGAGAAGCTGGATATCTTCAAGTCAGCCAGCCCTGACAATCTACACCCCAGGGTACTCAAGGAGCTGGTGAGCATCATAGCCCAGCCCCTGGCACAGATATTTGAGAACTCCTGGTGCTCTGGTGAAGTGCCTGAAGACTGGAAGAAGGCCAATGTGGTGCCTATCTTCAATAAAGGGAGGAAAGTGGATCCGGCTAACTACAGGCCCATCAGCCTGACTTCTATCCCGGGGAAGATCTTAGAAAAGTTTATTAAAGAGGCCATCCTTAATGGACCCGCCGATGCCAACATCCTGAGGGACAGCCAGCACGGGTTTGTTGCTAATTGACGAGGATGTGTATTCCTCCTTAATGTAGAGTGCCACGCCCCTGCCTTTCCTCCCTGTCCTATCCCTCCTGTACAGCCTATAGCCCTTGATATTCACCGCCCAGTCATGTGTTGGGTCCTACCACGTTTCAGTGAGCCCCACTATGTCTGGGTTGGTGTCAGCTAGTAGGAGGGTAAGGTCCTCTTGCTTGTTTCCCATACTCTGAGCGTTTGTGTAGAGGCATTTTAGGCCTCCTGAGGATGTGTGCACTGGCCCCCTAATTTCAGCATTACCCTGGCCCCTGTTGCTTACCTGCGTATATGTTCCGCTTGTCGGTCTAGGCTGGGCTGTACTTATCAGTGACTGGGCTGTACTTGTGGGTGTAATATGATTTTACTTGCTCTTGAATATCTGCAGTAAGGGTGCCTAGGTTACTTCCTTTGACAGTCTGTTTCCCTATCCTATTAGTGTTTTCCTAATTTTTCCTTCCACCTTACCTGCTAACTTCGGAGACCTAAATAATTCCCTTCTTTCATTTATACATTTATGTTGTTGCCTTGAAGATATTTATTGACTGTGATCATATTCCCCTTGAGTTCTCTTTTTCCTAGACTACACACATTGAATTATTTCAGCTTCCCCTCATACATCTGATATTTATCTAGTTTTCTGGGACGGTGGAAGAGGACAGGAAAGACTGTCTGTAAAAGGTGTACAGAGCATGGGTCCAATTTTGATAAGACATGGCTGTGAGATAACGGGGTAATTGTCACAATTTCCACACGCATTGAAATTGATAGGAAGACTGTCAGTGACTTTAGTGGCCATTGATTCAGGTCCATAAGTCTTAATTTAGTAAAGAAAATAATTATTCAGTTAGGATTTTGAACACATGCTTAAAGTTTTTTTATTCAGCAAAGCACTTACACCCATAGTATTAACTGAGTGATTAAGTTCTATTTGAAATGCTTTGCTGAATAGAAGTGCACTTAAGCTCATCCTTATGACTTCATTTCAGCAAAGTTTCTTAAACACATGACTAATTTTAAGATTTACCCATTGATTTTAGGGTATGTCTGTACTCAAGTGATAGAAGGTATTGTAGCATAGGACAGACATATTAAAACTAGCTTTAAACTAGCTAGATTGGATATCAGGTACTATTCTGCTATGTTGCAGCTTAAACCTAAACGTAGACTAACTTTACCTTGAAGCATAGGCATACTCTTGGGCACGTGGTTGGTATCTTATTGAACTGGGAGACTGAATGCTTTTCTGACCAGGGATATTATTCTGGTGGAGATAGAAGGAGATTAATTAACCTGGAAAAAATTCAATTTAATGAGCACATACTCATCAAATGTGTTTACTGAACTAATCTGATGCACCCCTCAGTAGGTGGGTCTACATGAGACAATTTACTGCACAGTAAACTAATGTACTACATGCAAAGGAGCTAATGTGTAGTGGATTATTCTACTGCATGGTTCTCTGCTACCTGTAAATACAGGTAGTAGATTTAGCTACTGTAAAGTAGTGCATGGTCACATAGCTTCTGGTCATCCCAGGCAGCAAGGGGTGGAAGAACTCTCTCCTCCCATGGCCAGCTGCCTGCTTCCCAGGTTGGACATTGTCCCTTGTCCCCAGCAGCTGTCTGCGGCTGGGGCTGGCTCCAATCATGCAACCCAGACAGAGACAATGTCCCCTTGCCCGTACAGCAGGCAGCTCCTGGCCCCAGCTTTGAGATCAGAACTGGGGCTTGGACATTATCTCCTGCCCCTGGCAAGTGACTGCTTTGGGGGCTGGTTCTGACAGTGGAACCCAGGCAAGGACAATGTGTCTTTGCCCTGCACCAGGCAGCTCCCAGCTGGGGCTGCAAAATAGGAGCCGGGTCTTGGACAGTATCCCCTGCTCCAGGCAACTGCTGGCTGCTGGGTCCAGCTCTGATCTTAGAGCCAGGGCTGGGAGCTCCCCCTGGTTGCCATATGCTAGGAGGATACCCCTGCCCTGAATTGCTCCTGTTGGGAGCAGATTTGCTCCCGATGGGCTCACGTGTAGACATGCTCTCCAGGAAAGCTTACTGTGAAGTATTTTACTGTGCGGTAAGCTTTCTATGCATTAATTGTAGTATCTTTGCCATTGCATTCCTGTACACCCTTCCAAATGGAATAAAAAGAAAACTAACTTTGTTGTCCTTTAATAATAATTAAATGAATGCCAAGGAAATAGAACAAACAGTACATGCATCAGAAATGCCATTCCTGCCGATTCCGTGGATCTGTATTTGTCAGAACCCGTCCAGTTTCTGGCTAGCATCATGAATTTTCCTTAGGTTGGTAATTCCAGTTTTGTGTATATCATTGCATGGTGCTGCTCAGGCAAATGCAACAGTATAGTATGATGGCACAAAAGAGATGACTCTCTTTTTGGATACTACTGGACAAATTCCTGCTGTAAATCAGATGTATTTTTTGCAACCCTTCCCTTCCCTTCCCTTCCCTTCCCTTCCCTTCCCTTCCCTTCTATTTTCGTTAGTTCTAATCTGCCTCTGCAATACAATCAAGCAGTAGTTTATCAGACAAGTAACAGCTCATGGTGCACACTCAGTCATGCTGTGCTTTCAAAATGGCTGACTCAGCACATAGGGCTTTGTTTAAGAGAAATCTCCAAGTAATATTTACTTCGCATTTATAGCAGAGTGTGAAATAACTTCTTGATCTATGGCTGTGCAAAGCATTTCTTGCACTGCAGAAGAGTTATCTCAGCTGTGTAATAATCAGCTTTGGGCATTATGGGGTATCATAATCTCAGTAGTTACAGTATCCCTCAGGCAAAAACAGCTATCGTTGTCAAAATTACTCACGATCTGCAATACGTATGTAGAATAATCAGTGTTTAGTAACTGCCCCAATAAACTATAAGGAAATTGTTTAATGGCTGCAATTTAAAATAAAAGACCAAGACTCAACATACTGAAATAAACACAGTTGATTTTGTCATCTACTTATTTTACCACTTTGCAGGTCCTTGGTATTTTGACTGACAGGCCCTCCCCACCCCACCACCTGCTTTTATGGCCTCATGACTCAGTGAAAATCCAGAAAGGGACAAATTTCTCTATCTGTACGGCTGTTGTGATTGGTGTTTTATAACTTCAGGCATAAGGAGGGGAGAGAGTATATATAAAACAGAACAAAATCAAGAGTCCTGCTAGTATAACGTCAATGCAGGGATGTCATATGTGATTCAGTGAGAAGAGAGTTGGGATTTCAGCAGGGTATAGAGAGGTACTTACAGAAACTACAGTGAAACTAGAGAACCTCTTGATTCATTAAACAAAGTACTAGCTATTCCCACTTCAAGGCAGGTGTGACACTGTAATCCTGAGCCAAGAAAATCAATCTGCATCTCCAAAACTGGTAATAAATAGGATGCTGCAAAGAAGAACTACCTTATATCCTCTTGAACAATCTTGTAATAGAGCTTAGTTTTAGCTGAAGCACTGATCATCATTTATTTAGGGTACACAAGCATGGGCAAATGCAACTGCAACTGCCAGTGTTGTCATAAGCACATCACTGAACATAATGAAAATGGTATCCAAAGCATACATCCAAAACAAGCGTAACCGTTGTCCTCTAGACTTCCTCTATCCAGAACACATTTCTTTCCTCTGCTCCTGTACTGATTACAGATGTTACTTCATAGTAGTTTTTCCTTAGGAAAAGGATCAGTGGGTGACAGGATGCCACAGAAAAAGTCCTACTAGCAACACACAAAAGAACAAGACCCCCTACCCTCTGAGCATGTATAACACAATATAATGTAACGTGTTTCTCTATAAAGATATGAGGGGCAAGGATTTTTAGTGATATCTCTGTATAATGATATTCATACAAAAGTGTCATAACACTTCATAGGTGATTAGGTTTTGTGCCAGATTTTTTAAAAATTTATATCTTGTTTTAAAAAAGCTGTAGTTTTATGAGGATTTTAATCCTACTCACCCCTTAAAATACATTAGCAAATAATGCCAGTATTAAAAGCTCACACATTTTGGTTTCACCTAATCAGGATTAATATAAGACTACCATCTCTTTAGCACACCTCCTTTATTCTCAGAAGTGCAGGAAAATAGGTTTTGTGGCATGATGCCGATTCTCTAGCACAGGGTCAGGCAAAGTCCAGCTTGTGGGCTGGATTGGGCTAGGTTTTGCATGGAGACTGACCCAAACAGTGCTGGGAGGGCACTGGGCTGGGAGCTACTCCAGGGCCAGGGTCAGGGCCAGGGCCAGGATCTTGCCGTGGTGCCAGTGTGGGCCAGAGCCAGGGCAGAGCTGTGATTTGCTGCCCACACACCCTGGGCAGGCAGCAGATCGTGGCTCTGCCCCGGCTCTGGACCACACTGTTACCGCTGCACAATTCCAGTCCCGGAGCAGCCCACCGCCCAGCTGCATGCCCTGCCAGTACTGCTTGGACCAGTCTCCATGAAAATCCTGGCTCCGTGTTGTCACGGTCCTGGTGCTCCTGGGGTGTCCATAGAAACCAGCCACAGCAATGTGGGCAGGGGCTGCTGGGAAATGGAGTCCAGCCACCAGCCAGATCCACCATTTTGCCCACCCCTGCTTTAGCATCAATCCTAGCTTCTGCAGTCTGAGATGAGGAGAGCAGTTATCTCTAATGTTGCTTGTAAGCAATGTGCTTGGGGTGTTATACTTCCAAACTATTCTGCATCCAAACTATTCACCTAGAGTATAGGTGTAATGGGTTCCATGTAGAAGCACACTAACTAGCCAGCAATTTCATTCTTAATGAATGGAAATCTCTGAATGGTGTTCATGTACCACTATCAGGAGCCCTAATGAGCAGCCCAGCCCTGGCTAATTTCCTAGGCAACCACACCTGCCTAGAGTCACCAGCTGATGAGCCATGCCCCGATGAATTAACTGATTGGCTTCCTGAGTGGCTGCTGGGAACGCAGCCTACCTATTTAGTCCCAGCTGTGGCAGTAGACTCCAGGTCAGCCAACAGTTCTGACAGCGTGGGCTGGAGCCAGAGCAGAACTCCTCAGTACTTTGGTTAGCCTCCTTGATCCAGTACTCCTAGTTTTTGACCATAGCTTGGGTCTGTTCCTGCACTCTGGCTTTGGATTTCCCCTTGGATCTGTTTCCTACCCCTGCTTGGCTTTGTTATTGGGCTTTGGCATCTGATTCCCAGGTTCTGACTCTGGCCTGTGTTTTGGACTCTGTCCCTGGATTCTTCTTTGGATCTGGTAATTTGGCTTTCTCTTCTTACCTCAGCTCCTGGTCCCTGCCTTCCTTGAGGGCCCTAAGCACTTAGCCAGACTACCCATGACTCAGTCCCTTACATCTGCACAATGCAAGAATACATTCTTGTAGTTCACTTGTTTACATTAGACTGCATGCCAGGAGTATTGCATATGTGGAATAGCAAGGAGTACAAAGGTCAGTGCTCCTGGAGAATGCCTGACTACCTGAGACGCTAAGGGGATGGCTAAAACAATGGTCAACCCTGACAAATTCACATCATGCATACAGCAAGTGTGTACTTTGGAGGACTGTATACTTTGCACAAATGTAGGCCATACTGGCATTTATCAAGGACTGCATCTAATTTCCATATAATGATGCAAGTTGTCCAAGTTGCAGCAAGTCTCACTTTTAATGTGAAGGCACAGTCTGAGGGCAGGCAATATTCCACAGTGCAATGTTTCATTTTGATTTAAGAAGGATAAGAAACTTGGATTCACATAAAGCACTTAGTTTCATAGTAGGTAGGGTCGGAAGGGACCTGAGCAGATCATCAAGTCCGACACCCTGCCCTGGGCAGGAAAGGATGCTGGGGTCAAACAGCCTCGGTTAGGTGATTATATAGCCTCCTTTTGAAGACCCCCAAGGTAAAAGCGAGCACCACTTCCCTTGGAAGTTGGTTCCAGATCCTAGCCACCCTGACTGTGAAGTAGTGCCTCCTGATATCCAGCCTGAATCTACTGTCCGTCAACTTATGGCTGTTATTCCTTGTTATTCCTGGTAGTGCTCAGTGGAACAGGGACACTCCCATAGTCTGCTGGTGCCCCTTGGCCAATTTGTAGATGGCCACCAGATCCTCCCTCAGCCTTCTCTTGTGGAGGCTGAACAGGTTCAGGTCTCGTAGCCTCTCCTTGTAGGGCCTGCCCTGCTGCCCCCTGATCATGTGAGTGGCCTCCTCTGGACCCTCTCCATATTGTCTACATCCCTCCTGAAGTGCGGCATCCAGAACTGGATATAGAACTGGTCGGGCCACTCCAACTGTGGCCTGACCAGTGTCACATAGAGGGATGTGGACTGACGAGAAGGGAGTGCCCCAGCCTGTAGGTATGGTGCTGGTTTTTCCTCCCCAGGTGCATCACTTTACACTTGTCGGTGTTGAATCCCATCCTATTCTCATCCATCCACCCCTGTAACCTGTCTAGGTCTGATTGCAGCCTATTCCTCCCTTCTAGCATGCCTGTATCCCCCCACATCTTAATGTCATCAGCACATTTGAACAGGGTGCTTTTTACTCCCTCGTCCAAGTCACTGATGAAGATGTTGAACAGTGCAGGCCTGAGGACTGAGCCCTGGGGGACCCCACTGCCCACATCCCTCCAGGTCGAAAAAGACCCAATCACCACCAGTCTCTGGGTGATTTGTGACCCATCTGACTGTGTAAGCATCGACTTACGGTCGCCTAATTTCTTAATGAGAATGGGGTGAGAGACCGTGTGGAAGGCCTTCCTAAAGTCCAGAAGGACTACGTCCACCGCGACACCTGCGGCCAAGGATTTTGTGACCTGGTCATAGAAGGCCACCAGGTTGGTCTGATAGGACCTGTCTCAAATGAACCCATGTTGGTTACGCCTAAGCATGATCTCCCCTGCTGGTCCCTCCCAGATGTGCTCCTGGATAATTTTCTCCAAGAGCTTCGCCAGGACCGAGGTAAGACTACCGGGCCTGTAGTTTCCTGGGTCCTCTTTCTTCCCTTTTTTGAAAATGGGGACCACATTGGCCCTTTTCCAGTCCTCACCAGAGCACCACAAGTGCTCATAGAGATGTGCCAGGGGTCCCGCAATGACCTCTGGCAGTTTCCTCAGCACTCTGGGACGGAGATCATCAGAACCTGCTGACCTGACCACGTGTAGACCCACCAGAAGTTCCCTGACTAGGTCCTCACTGACCCTGGGCCTAGCTGCACCTCCTCTGGGTCCATCAGGGATCCCAGTGGGGGGGATATCCCGGTTCCTGCTCAAAAAGATGGAGGCAAAGAAACTGTTAAAGAGGTTAGTTTTGTCATCTGGTGTGACCACCAGATTTCCTAGCTTATCCTGCAGAGGCCCTACATTACCTGGAACCTTCTTTTCACCCCCTATGTATTTAAAAAAGGACTTTGTGTTATCCTTGATCCAGGTCGCTAGTCCCAGTTCCATCTCTGCCTTAGCCTTCCTAACAGCCCCCCTACAATCTCGAGCAATGGAGGTATAATCCTCCTTGGTGATGGCCCCTCCCTTCCATTGGGTGTACACCTCTTTTTAGCTTTGAGATGTTCGTGGATGCTTTTGGTGAGCCGTGGGGGCTTTTGAGCACTCTTGCCCCCTTTGATCCGTGTGGGGATTGTCACCTTTTGGGCTTTGAGGATTGTCTCCTCAAGGAATGACCGCTCTTCCTGGACTCCCAACTCCCCTCCCCTCCAGGACCTCAGTGCCTCCCTGACTAGTCTGCTTACCTCATTGAAATCCACCCTCCTGAAGTCTAGGGCTGTTGCCTTGCTGCAGGCCTTTGACACCATGCACTGGATGGTGAATTCCAGTAGGCGATGATCACTGTCACCCAGGTTGTTGGGCACCCGCAGCCCCCTCACCACGTTGTCACCCATGGCCAGGACCAGGTCCAACAAGGCATTTCCCCTGTTGGGACTGTGTACCTCCTGGGTTAGATGGAGGTCCTGTAACTCGGCTAGAAACCTACGTGAGCAGTCAGACCTGGCTGAGTGCTTTTCCCAGCAGATGTCCAGATAGTTTAGGTCACCCACGATGACCATGTCCCTTGACATAACTGCTTCTGCAAGCTGACCTGAGAATTCCCGGTCCAGCTCTTCCCCCTGGTTGGGTGGCCTGTAGTAAACTCCTACCGTTAAGTCCCTTTCCCCCCGACCCCCTTGTATACGGACTCAGAGCACTTCAGTTTGCCCCTCCTCTGACCCAGTGCTGTTTGTTGAGGATGTGTATTGCTCTTTGACGTAGACTGCCACACCCCCACCTTTCCTCCCTGTTCTATCCCTCCTGTACAGCCTATAGCCCCTGGTGTTTACTTCAATTTGGAAGTGCCATGCCAGTCCCAAGATGCCTAAGGAGACCTCACATAATAGTAACACACAGTGGCTGCACTGAGTGAGCTGTGACATATTGGTAATAAACCTCATATGCACAACACCAACCCAAAGATCTTCATTGCTGTGGTCACCCTCATTCCTAAAAAAATTTCCTTGCAATTTATATCCAAGGAGACAGGACTAGTGATAAAGACCAGGTGAATAAATATTTGGAAGATGTGAACATCCAAATCAGTCATTCTAAATGCTATATATGCATTGCTGGACATGCGACCTAGAACTCTCAGCTACATCATACCAATGAACAGTGAAACCAGGTACCATTGCTATCTGATGTAGGAGATATGAACAATACTTATACTTAGTGATTCCTAGAAATCTAAGACAGAAAAAATGAGAGTGCTCCATTTTTTGAATGCACATTCACAGCAGCCTTCAACATTTTGATGACCTTTCTAGTGCTGAGTCTTCAGGCCACAAAATCCAACACTCCTCTGGAAAATAAGAGTACAGACAATGTGAAAAATTAAGACCTCTGTGTATATATAGGTTTGGATAGAACAATGTCAGGTGCATTCTGCTTTGTTAGGGCTGACTAGGAGAGGCAGAGTCTTAAGCTCAGCATTTATACTGCATAATAGAAAACAATTAAAAAAGATACAAATACTTTTATGCCATTGCCAGAATCACATGCCCATGAGCACTAGAGGACTGTTTGTCTATTATTCTTCTGGTTTGTACATCATTTATAGATAAGGTAATGAATTGGAAAAAGAGTGTTCTTGTGAGCCAAAAGTCACTTTTATGACTTCATCTTTAGAGGGCACTGGCTTCTGTTGGGTTATGTCAGGATTTGGTGCCCTCACCTCTTCTGAGACAGGTTGCAACAGTACAAAATACTTGCCAAAAATGGGTGCAGGCTGATAGGTGCAGCAATAAATTGAGGAGTGTTGGCTGCAAAGGAGGTTATTTAGGAGGTCCCTAGACAGGTTGTGCCATTTCTGTATGGTCTGCATGCAGACTATCAACTCCTAGACTCAGTTGAAAGTATCTTTGCCTTGACAGTAGCTCTGACAGTAGTCAGAGCAGTAAGCCAGGCACATGTACATGCACTCTGCCAGAAGACGTGAATTAAGGCTATTTGTTTTCCAAGCAGATGGACATGTTTGGCCACTTTGTCACTCTGTTCCTGCTGCCTGGTCCAGAATTGCCTTTGTTTTCATACAGCCCAGTGTTAATATTTCCCAGAGTTGCACCTTACACAGAGAAATACTCTGCAGTACATTAGCAGCATCAGTGTATAACACTAAGTAGCTGTATACATAATACAACACAGTCATTAGCCAGCTGTGTGTATATAACATCAAGTGGTGGCAGAGGATGCAAACCCAGGGTCTTGGCTCCAAAGGCAGAAGGTTCTGCACAATGCGCTAAAGAAACGACTCTCCTGTCCAATCTGTTATAATGCAGAGCATTGCGACATGGGCCTATCCATCCCAAGAGTATTTTATGCCAGCTCAAATGTCTATAAGCCACAGTCTAGCACTGTAAGAACAAACTAATTGCATAGTAGGCAACAGCTCTTGTGTGATAATCGCAGATCCATTGGCCATAACAATTTTAAACCCCCTTGACTTACTGCTAGTTGGATTTTGACTGGTTTATGTCTTGTAATGCATCTAACTTAAAATAGAACTCTCTCATAGTGATATCTTATATCTAGATCTACCTGTTCATCATATTATTTTATATCTAGATAATTAGAGCGAGAGAATATTTGATGGCATAGTATTAAAGTTTTTATTGGCAAAAGTTTTATGGCCATGACTTCTATTGGCAAAAGTTTTATGACTATATCAAGTTATGTATATCATCCCAAACAAGTGCTGAAAAAACCTTTATTCAGGACTATAGTACCCTATCATGTATTCAGTATATATCTCGTATTTTATTTGGGAATCATTTTAGAACTCTGAGCCAAAAAGGGTCCTTTTTCATGTTACTGGACCCACAGATACTGGACCCGTAAATAGCACGAATGAAACCATACAGACCTGAACTTGTCCCATCCCTCTGTGCCCTGGTCTGGTAAGAAAAGAGCTTGGAAACATCTGATGACAATTTGGTTGCTCATTTCTGAAAGGTAGATGACACTTCCAGCCTATTCATTTTACAACTGTAGTCTCAGACCCTAAACAAAGATAGCAGGTGGATTTCTCTCCAAACTTCCTCCCCAAGACCATGGCCTTTCCTGTACTGTCTGTGTCTCTTCACCCAGTCATTTCTTTAAGGGAAACACCTGACATGGGGCTAGTAGTTGCTTTAAAAGATTCCCTTAATGGCTGGTCCATTACTCCTTTTCCACAATTCCAGATGCCCCTCCATCAGCAAGTATAAGTTCTTCCTTTGCTGGTTGATGATAGCTTTTGGGGAATAAGTTGAATTGGCTTAGAACGGAAAATTCCTGCTGGTAGGTTCAGATAGAGAAGTGAGCAGCATTCCAGGTGGGTTGGTCACAGATATAAAGACTGTACACATCAGGCATACTACGGGCACATGAAAAATGAGCGTCCACGTGTTTAAACCTCATTAACTTGTTCTGAGTGCCCTCTGACTGGTTCAAAATTACACCACCTCTGGCAAGGGTTAACTCTGGGCTGTGCTACCTAGCTTATGTTAGGATAACATCAGTCTGTTCCACAGAGATAAACAAGCAATTTGCAGTCTTCCAGCCCCCCAGGATGTACCATTCCCAGCCCCTTGCTCCCATCCAGAGCAGGGAGTTAATTAATGATAGGAATTACAGACATGATTATTAACTTGTGTTGTATTGGTCAACATGGCTGATGGTCCATTACAGTGTGATAATCTTTTATTGTCTCACTGAGTTGGAGCATCTTCTATTGGAGCATTATTAATATAATACCAGGATCTTTTTCTTATGGTTTCATTTTCTTTATTTTGTTGATAGGGAAGAAATTCTTTCTGAGCTTTATGAGAGGAGATGCCCAAGGATTTGGGTTTATTGTAGTATCATAAAATTAGCTGGTAGGTTTT
>NW_017729025.1:151904231-151939274 GCF_001723915.1 Gavialis gangeticus | reverse complement strand
CTTATGGCTAGCTGTCCTGGCTTCTAGCCAAGCCCCTGACCACCACCCCCCTAGTGGAAGTTGGAGCTGAACAGGGAAGAAACAATGTTAACCCTTAACATGTGACTGTTCATAGCATGTTCTGATTTTTACACTGCTTAACATTCCACAGATTTAGGATGGTCTAAGTGTAATGTGTAACTTTACCCTAATTCTTCAGTGACTAAGAAGCAAAGGAACTTCTTGGTGCATTCAAAAGAGAGATCTGGGTCAGCATGGTTGTGGGTGGAAGGGACCACTAAAAGGAGGAAGGGTCATTAACACCAGTCAAATGCAAAGTTTAAAAGGAATCAGGCAAAATATAATGAGTTATGAAGTCAAGTGGCTTGTGGCTGCTTTAATAGAAATGCTGCTGCCACTGCTAGGCAGTTTTGAGCTTTGGGTAGACCAGGAATCAAAGGGGGATGTGACCGCACCCTGGACCTCCCCTCCCACCTCTTGGAGACAAATTCTATATATATAAAGGGCTTAGTCCATCTATCTGTACGTTTGTCCCAAATGCTCTTGGAGCACTCTGATTGGTTGTCTTGGCAGCCAATCAAAATGCTCACTGAAATAACCAATCAGAGTGCACCGTACAGACAGACACATAGACATATGGGTGGACATGGGGTGGGGGGAATTCTTGGAGCTCTCAAGCTTGGAGGTGGCAGCGGTGCGGGGCGCTGGTGGAGGGGGACAGAGGGGTAAGCCCCCCCACCCCTGCTCCTGGGAGGCAGCAGTGGTGGTGCCGGGTGGTAAGTGGCAGTGCTCCATTTCCCTCCCCCCACCCCAGTCATTCTTGATGGGTAATTCGCTAGCAAGTATATAATCCTCATGGAAGTCTCAACTCTGGTCACTCAAGCTTTGTTGACAAGTCTGATTCTCGGCAGGTGCTGAGTATCTACAGTCCTTCACAACTGCTGTTGGAGTTATGAGTGCTCAACATTTTGGGAAATTATGTCCAGGTTGTCTGTTCCTATGAGAAGACAGAGAGGGAAACTGGAAAATTTTCAGACAAAATCTTCTAAGACCTTTCCACCTTATACCAGTTTTGTAGACCCATGTGTTTTTTTCCCCCTTTCCTCCTCTGTCTGGGATGCATGGTCTGCAGTAGCTTGCAGTGAAACTAGTTTCATAAGTGAAGAATGGTTTATGAAGTGAAGCATCTGGGAAATTACGTGTGTTGCAGAGAGAAAAAGAACACTTGCTGTTTCTCCCACATCCATGTACTTTACAAACAAAGAGCAGTGTAATAACAATAATTAATGATAGGAGTTATTAATTTCAATAAATGCAAAGATCGGTAGGAGTTAATTAATGATAGGAATTACAGACATGATTATTAACTTGTGTTGTATTGGTCAACATGGCTGATGGTCCATTACAGTGTGATAATCTTTTATTGTCTCACTGAGTTGGAGCATCTTCTATTGGAGCATTATTAATATAATACCAGGATCTTTTTCTTATGGTTTCATTTTCTTTATTTTGTTGATAGGGAAGAAATTCTTTCTGAGCTTTATGAGAGGAGATGCCCAAGGATTTGGGTTTATTGTAGTATCATAAAATTAGCTGGTAGGTTTTTGTTACTGTTGTAGATGAATAAGTATTTATGCCTTGATCCTGCAAATGTGTAAGAACACAATAATACTATTGGCACTTAATAGAAAGCTTTTTTTGTGTTTAGAGCTCATAATGCATTACAAAAGTCTGTATTATTCCACTGTCCCCCAAACTTACAAATGGGAAACTGAGGCATGGTGAGGGTAGTGACTTACTTAAAGTCACCCAATAGGCCACTGACAGAGTTGGGAATTGATAACAAGGTCTAACAGCCTTAAAATCCAGGAAGGCTGATTTAGACTAGACATAAGAAAAAGGTTATTTATGGTTCGTGTGCCCAGGGTCTGGAACAAACTCCCCCCAGAGGTGGTGCAAGCACCTACGCTGGACTCTTTCACAAAACAGTTGGATATATTTCTTGCTGGGGTCACTTGATCCCAGTTGACTTCCTGAGTATGGTTGGGGGCTGGACCCGATGATCTCATGAGGTCCCTTCCAGCCCCTAATGTCTATGAAACCTATGAACCCAGGCATTCAGAGTTGCAAGCCAGTGCACCACTATTTCCATATGTGAATAACCCAACCAAGTCTGAGGGACAACTCACTTACATACAGGTATGAACATGTGTGGGTGCTTGCTGATTCTAGGGCTTAAATTGCTTTAATTTTGTTTCATATTTTAATTCAGGTAAGGGATACTCAAAGCATAGGAAAGGTTCCTTTTTAAAAGCACTTATAAGTCTACTTAAGCAAGTATTTGAATTGGTACATGAGATGCGAGCAGAATCTGGTTTGTGTGCTCCTGCAGCCTTTAATTGAGATGTTAATGCACTGTGGTTGGGCTCTCACTCATTTGTTTCTGTAGCATTGCTGTCATAACCAGAATGTGATGCTTCCCATTGAGAGAAGTCATGGAAGGAATTGTGTGGTGGAAAGGACTGAGGAGCATGGAAGCAGCTAGTGACAGGAAAGAATGGCCTTTAGCTACTTACCACAGTGCCGGTGGACTGGACCTAGAGGAGTGGGTGGGCCTGGCTTTCCCTTTTTGCTCCTGAAATATAAGTGAGGTTCCTAGTATTATACAGTTAAGGACTAGTGAGCTTGTGGAGTGGTCCAGGACTCAAGTGTACAGCACTCTCTGGACTTGGAAGCTTGAATTAAACTTCCCAGGTAAACCAGGAGGGGTGATCCCCTATAGTAGTTGGACAGGGACAGGTATGAGCAAAAGAAGGACTGCTATGGGAGGTCATGGATGCTGGCTGAGATTTTTGATAGCACATGTTTTTCAACTATGTATTACTTACAGTGGACAATAAGCTGAATATGAGCCAGCAGTGTATCCTTGTTGCCAAGAAGGCTAATGGCATACTGGGCTATATTGGTAGGTGTGTTGTCAGTAGGTCAAGGGAAGTGATTATCTCTCTCTATTCAGCACTGGTGAGGCCACGTCTGGGGTACTGTGTCCAGTTTTGGGCCCCCCACTACAGAAAGGATGTGGTTAAATTGGAGAGAGTCCATCAGAGGGCAACAAATATAGTGAGGGGACTGGGGGACATGACTGAGGAAACTGGGGTTATTTAGTCTAGAAAAGAGGAGACTGAGGGGGGACTTAATAGCAGCCTTCAAGTACCTGAAGTGGGGGTCAAAAGAGGATGGAGCTGGACTGTTCTCAGTGGTGGCAGATGACAGAACAAGGAGCAACAGTCTCAAGTTGCAGCAAGGGAAGCTTAGGTTAGATATTAGGCAGAATTTTCTCACTAGGAAGGTAGTAAAACACTGTAAACAGGTTACCAGAGAAGTGGTTAAAGCTCTATCCTTGGAGGTTTTCAAAACCCAGCTAGACAAAGTCTTGGCTGGGATGATCTATCTGGGGATGATCCTGCTTTGAGCAGGGGGTTGGACGAGATGACTGCCTGAAGTCCCTTCCAAGCCTAAATTTCTATGATTCTATGATATTTGTCTCTGCTTACAACCCAATTAGACCACTGATGCCATTGCACAGTTTAAGGACTTTATTGCCAGTATAACTAGTAAAAAACAGGAGGGATAGGTACATGGGGGGGGCATAGAGGGGATGCAGGAATGGGTTCTTCATACATGTCTATAAGCAATAATGGTGGACAAAATTCTTTGTGGAAGTGGAAGCTTGCTGCAGGGCAAAGGGCTGAAAAGTCACTGAAGGCATACAGTATAAAGGAGTGACAGTGATTTGATGGGATCTGGGATCTTGCCCTTAGTGGGTAATGATTAGAGCTAAAAAACTGTAAACTAGACAGTGGTCTAGGTAGCAAACTTCAGATCTAGGGCTCTGACAGCCTGGAATTTCTTCTACACTCCTCTTTGTAGCATCATGATATGTTGCGTTATGTGAAAGGTGGAAAAAGCACAATAGGAAGTGGAATGGCATGAAACGTAGCAAGGAACAGCAGCCTGCAAAATGAGTATTCCAACACTGCAGGTGCTTCTCTGCAAAATTGGAAGGATCAGCTGTTAGAAAAGCTTGTTGGGAAAAGTTCTAAAAAAGAGGGAACCCATGATAAGAGGTTTTTTTGCAATAGCCATGTCTTTAGGTTGACAACTCTGTTTCTTTAATAAAAACTGATGCAACTTTTATCTTAAGTGTGTATTGTATTTAGCAACCCATCTTTATATCCCACTTTATATATTGCTCCCATTTAGCTTGATCTTATGAAAGATTTGTCCATAATGTCCCTAATAGCTGCATAGAAGCCTGGAATGAAGTGTACTAGGTTCTCATTTTATTTTCAAGTCAGCCATCTCTTCCCTAAAAAAATTAAAATAATGCAGGCAGCAGAAAACAACTTTATGGTAGCTGCTGTGCATACATAATGACAGAAGAGAAAGGCAATCAGTAAGGGAGGAAATTGGTTTTGACTTTAAGCTTGCAACGTGGTTGTTATGAACAGCAGCAAGTAAAGAAAAATTATTTTAAAATAATGAACACGGCGTTCTTTGATAACTAGCATCGTTTTACAAAGAGAATGTTTCCAAGTTGAATATGAATATTCCCCATGGAATGTACATGACTAAGATTTAGGCAGAGGTTTCAGGTCTCAGGAGTTTGTACAATTTTTATTTATTTATTTACTATTCCTGCTTTATTCCATTGCCTGCCCTCTCCTTTCTTCCCCCATCTGAGCTTTTTGTTTCATTTGAGAATAAAAACTCCAATTTGTGACCAAATATGAACAATCAAACACAAATCCATTGTACATAGTCATAAATCAGCCCAAGTCCTTTCTGTTGGCTTAGGTACAGATTTAAGTCAAAATTCCAAGCCTTGAGATGAACCCAGAAAATCAGGTTCTTGAAAATTCTTCTATATTCAAAATTACCCTTTTTTTCTCTTTTCACCAAAGTATTAAGCAAGAGATCCGTATCAAAGCAGAGCTAATCGGTACGTTACTTTTAGTCATTTTGAATATAAATAGTTTCTAAGTGGAAGGTTCTATGGGCTCTTATCCTTGCCCTCCAGAAAAGAAAGTTTGTGTATAAGAAACCTATTGCAGTAGAACTTATCTGGTAAGACAGGGATTTTGAAGGTGCCTAGACTCTATGCCCCTCATTGGACCAGGTCCTCGAAGAAGCACCTAAAGGAGGACAAAGAGGAGGACCAGCCAGGATGGATTCACCAAGAGAAAGTCAGGCCTGAGCAACCTGATTTCCTTCTATGATAAGGTGACAGACTCTGTGTATGGGGGGAGAGCAGCGGATAAAACCTTTACTTTTACAAGGCTTTTGTCCTGGTCTCCCATGACATTAAAAGCTAAGTAAATACAGACTGGACAAAAGTACTATAACATAGGTGGATCATTGTGCTCAATAAGTAGTCCTCAATGGGTCAATGTCTAGTTGGCACTGTCAGGAGGTATCGGGTGGGGTTCCCCAGTATCCCCAGTCTGGTATTGTTTAATATCTTCATTAATAATTTAGATGATGGCATTGAATATGCTTAGCAATTTGTGGATACCAAATTGGGTATAGTAGCCACACACTGGAGGGCAGAGTTAGGATCCAGGATGACCTGGAGAGACTTAAAATATAGTCTGCAATCAATCTGATGAGATTCGATGGGGACAAGTGCAAAGTTCTGTACTTGGAATTGGGATAATTGCATAAGCAAATATAGACCGAGAATGAGTGCCTAGGCTGCAGTACTGCAGAGAAGGACCTGGGTGTTACAGTTTGTCATAAGCTGAATATGAGCCAATAGTGTGTTCTTGCTGCAAAAGAAAGCCACCATCCTTTTGGACTGCGTCAACAGGAGTGTCGCTTCCAAATCAAGGGAAGTGATTTTTCCACTCTATTCTTCACTGCTGAGGCTTCACCTGGAGTACTGCATCCAGTTTTGGGCTGTACACTTCAAGAAGGATGTGGACAGATTAGAAAGAGTCCAGTGCAGAATGACAAAAATAATTAGGGCCTGAGAAATGAGACTTATGAGAAAAGGCTGAGAGGACTTGGGTTATTTAGTCTGGAGGAGAGAAGACTGAAGGGGGATTTGTTAACAGTCTTCAAATACCTGAAAGGTGATTATATAGAGGATGGAGGTGGGCTTTTCTCTGTGGCTGTAGAGGACAGGACTAGGAGCAATAGCCTCATGTTCCAGTGGAGAAAAATTGAGATGAGAAGGACCTTAATGAAATCTTCATCCTTGGAGATTTTCAAGAGCAGGTTGGACAGACACTTGACTGGGTTTGTTTATTCAGGAACTATCCTGCCTTGAGCAGGGACCTGGTCTAGATAACCTCAGGAGTTCCCTTCCAGCTCTATAGTTAGTGACTGGGGAGATGAAGACCCTGGAGCTTCTTCAAGCATAGCAAATCTAAGGCTGCAAAAATGTTGTCTCTTTTTGAAAGAAGAAGGGAAATAACTCGGTTAGCCAGGATTTTGTTAGGCATCCCATTTGAATAGCCTCTGAAAAAAGGGACTGTAGAGAGGCAACTAGTACAGGAGGTGAGAATTCAAAGGCAAAACCATGTCCCAAAGGCAGGTGAGTCAGTTACTTTACCCAGTATCCAACCACTAAAGGATAAAAAGGTCTCTTGTAGCCCTGAATAGAAGCATGACAGGGAGAACACCCCTCTGTTTTTTCTCAAGCCCCCAGGGCCTGTTAATTCCTTCTTGGACACTGGTTACACGTCTGCAAGTGAACCAGCTGCTGCTAGTGTTTCAGCTTATTAACATTGCTCCATGCAGACTGTGTCTACATTGCAGGCTTACCTCTGGTTCTTACTCAGGTTTCTAAAGCCCTCTGACCCTTGTCACTTATTCCCAAGCTTATGTGAGCTTTGAACCCAGGCTCACTTGCATGGCTCAAGGTGTGGCCTACAGCTCAGATTTCTCTTTAAGGCAGCCTCTGATCTGCCCGCTTTGCAGCATGGACTTGTTTAATATCTGGGAAGCAGAGCTGAGCTTTGGATGGTCCTGCTGTGCTATCACACAGCTTGAACTGGACTTCTATCCACTTGCCTCTTAAATACACAAGCTGGCTTATGGACACATCTGGTCAGTGTTTATCTCGTCATTTCATCTGCTGCTCCATTTCTGTAGTATTCAGCTCAATGCTTCCAAACAACCTTGGATGATGCTATCCCAGTATATTGTTATGTAGCCATAACAGTGCACCAGGGTTCTGGTTAACCATTAAGGAACATCTCTTTTAGACCCAGTGCCACTTTCTGAGTGTTAGAAATTGTATTTGATATGCCCTCCAGTGTCTTCTGTACCATTTTACTGTATCTCATATAAAAAATAGTGCTGCCACAATCGAGAGCAGCTCATCCGCTCATGTTGGATCCATAGCTTGGAATGGACAGAAGTTATGAGTGTCTCAGTTAAATGTGTTGGCAAATTTAGAACAGTTTTGCAGAGCAGCCCAGGAAGAATAGACATTTTGTCCCACAACACACAAGGAACCAGATTCAAAAGCAGTTCAAATTAGTCAAGTGCTAAGGTCCATTTGGCTAAACCCGAAAAAATCATCATAGTGCCAAATGTCTAACTACAGCATCAACATGGAGGTGACTCTGAAGGTTTAGTTGTATGTGGCTCTGCTTTGTCAAGACTGAGAGGCAGACTGAAAGCTTGTGCAACCTTTCTGCTGGGCACTGGTTGACAGTAACAAGGTCTGGGTTCAAATTTCAGGGTGCCAAATAAGCTTTCACTGTGGTTCAAGACCCCACCCAGAAATCTGGGATCACTGAATTTGGCTGGGGTGTCCCGCATATACAAAACCCCCTTTTTGCAAGCAGAATAAATGCAGAAAACAGATTTATTACAGGAAAAAAGGCAAGGAAAACAAAGGAAAACACCAAATGCAATTTAAAACATGACCAACTACAATGTACAGTCTCTAGTTTGACCCCTTTTGGGGAGACTCCACCCATGCCCAGGCAGTCTGAGACATCGAGAGGAGCTCACCCAAAGGGTTAGTTCCTGGGGGCCTGTACCTCTATACCTGCTACTCAGCAGGAGAGTCCTATAAACTTCTCCTTGGATCTCACCATGTCTCGGGGACCTGCTAGTGAGTGTGGATCCTTCTGCTGTGCAAGGGACCCCTCATTGCTCCCTGGGAGCTATAGAGCGGCAATCTCGATTTCTACGTAGTGGCTTTGGGGAGGAGGGTGACCGCACCCGCAATTAAGGGCCATTGCTTAGTTTGACCAGCTGGGATAGGGGTCTGATGCCTCCTGCTTATGTGACTGACACCCCCCATGGCCTTTTATTTATAGTAAATAACAGGGAAATCCACAGACAATAGGCCTAACAAAAGCCATAGGTATCTGCCTACAGGCAGTATCTCCTGTCCCACCCCAGCTTCCCCAAGAAAGGGAGAGAAAACAAGATACTCAAATATAGAAAACATGGGTACATGCAGCAGGAAACATATATATAACAATTATATTTAACTAAAACCATATGCAACAACACACTTTGCAATACAAAATGACTTGTACATTTTGTGTGGGTTATGCCTGGGTGCTCTGGCCCAGGGGCATGGGTATAGGGACACTGCATTTGCAGATTCCCTGTACTTTAACTACCATGGATGGAGCTCCATTCTTTTGCCACTCTGGCAGCCCTTGCAGAGCTACCTGGCTGTAAAGAAACAGAGGTTCTAGCATCCTGTTAACTGGGTGTTCTGTGAGATCAAAATAACCCTTGTAAATAGACAGAAAGCTGGTTTGTAATTCAAACTAGATGGTGAGTTCTGGCCAACGCACCTTGTGCCCCAGGGCTTCTTTTCACTTCAATATTAACTCAAGTACTGCCCCGAACTTGAGTCCAGGGTACATACAGAAAGTCTTAACTCAGTGGTTGCATATTTAGTTGAGCTGACTGGCCCTTCAGGAGGTATAGGTTAAAACTTGAATTAGCACAACCTGTCAGCCACCAGCAGTCACTGCAGTAATCTAATTGCTCAGTCAAGCTTGAGTATTAGTTCTGAGTTAGGATGCTCAGATGCACTAGACTAATTCAAAAGGAGTTGTCTCGTGTAAATTTTGTAAGGAAAACACATAGCTTCAGTGGAGATGACAGTCCTCAGGCTAGCATTATTGCTATAATGCAGTGTTGTGAAAATGGTCACATGCAAAACAGCATGCAGACAAGAACTGCACTGGAGTCAAGGTTGAGTACAGATGAACTTCAGTGACTTAGGGCAGAAAAGGTTAGAAACATTGCAATTGTTTGCAATCCAGTGCAAGCATTATAAAGAGTCATTATGGTTGAACATAAGTTAACATATTTGTATTTATCTTATGGAAATGCATTAAGTGTTAGGAACCCAGGAAATCCTAAATCTATTACAGCAAGGTGCTCTTTGTGGGGAAGATTGTCTGACAGCTTCAGGGGGTGGATCACCAGGAGCAGGTAACTCCAGTATTCCAAGGTCTGCAGCAGCTCTCAATAGCTTTCTGGGTGCAATTTAAGAGGCTGGCTTGGACCCCAAGGGTCTGCCTTCTTCCTTACACTACATCGCAATCCCTTAGGTCAGCTGAGAGCAACCTCTTGCAAGTACCATGAATTCTCTAAGTCTGCTTAGTGAAAACACAGGAGAAATTGTTTTCACTTGCTCCCCAGCTCTGGAACTCCTTCCCTCTTAAGGCCACACAGAGCCCAAGCTCGGCCCATAGTAAGTGCTGTAAAATCTTCCTATCTGGACAGGGATTTAGCAAACATAGCCAGGTTGAGAAATGTTTGTGGAAGTGACAGTGTCTCTGCTTCGTGCTGATATTCAAATTCCCATTGAAGTTGTTTTGTTGTTCTCTTGTTTCATAAGTATTCTGTTTCTCTTATTGTAAGTTGCCTTGAGCCTTATTGGGAAGGGTGGCATCTAAATCAAATAAATAAATAAATAAATACATTTTTCTTCATAGTAAGGGCACCTTGAATAAACTGATTGAGGAATTATAGTATTTGTAGTGTCAGATTAGATCAAACTGAACTTGCAGAGATTTTTAAGTGGTGTCACTGCAAGGCACGTCCTTTTATCCTCTAGTAATGCTGTTGAGTTTTTACCACAGAAAGGTCTGAAAAAAAGAAAAAACATACTTTATAGTGGTAGGATTTCTAAAAACACAGGGGACAGGTAGAAGAACTTGGCTGGCTGTTTGCAATTTGTGCCTTTGAAAATGTATCCTTAGAAAAGATAACACATTTTCTATGGATTTTGCCATACAGGCTAGACTCTGTAGTACTGAAACTGTCCCAGAACAATGTTTTATGCTCCTCCAGCTGATTCTACAGGAGCATTAACTAAATTCAGCGCCGACCTTTTGTAATCGGAGGTGCCAATGTGAACCAAAGCAGCCTGGCAAATTTCAAATTATGATTTTGTGGGATACAGGCGCAAACTTGATGAAGCCTTATTTTTTTCAATCTGTTTAGGGGCTCAACACACGTTTAGTTCCTGCCTTGATTAGAATGAGAGGAAAGGAAAAGGCTCAATGTGGGAAATGAAAATAGGTACAATTATACCTAGGATAAAGAAACTAGGTCTTCAAAGTTCTGAGTACCAGGAGCCATGTGTGTTATAGCCGTCTTGGAAAACATTGAACACAGAGTCTTTAAGGGCTCCTACAGATGTGCAGGGAGCCTACCCTGATGCACTGGAAATCCAGCATGTCGAAGCAGACTCAATTAAAAAAAAAAATGATGTGCTCCAGCAGCCTTCCCCATCATGTGTATCAGCATCCCTGCACTTAACAAATGGCAGTGGGATGTTTTGAAATAAAACACGTTCGATGTGCTTTAGTTCAGAGCACGCCGCCACCACTTTTTCAGTGTGGGGACACTGATGCATGTGATGCGTGGGTCGTTTTAACTAGCATGGCTCACTAATTAAAGTGCCTGGTGCCGCGTCCCAAAGCACGTGTAAAAATACCCATGGGGTGTAAGTCACAACTGAAAAGTACTTGGAAGGCTTTAATAACTGAGATGTGATTCCTGAACTTCTTGTTTAAGGAAAAACCAATGCAGAGGCTTAGTGCTGGCACTTTGTCTTCTACTGATGTAATAAAAACAATCTATAATCTCAGTTATCCATGCCATTCCTGAGGAGAGTTAGCTGACAATGTTTTGTTTTAAAGCAGCCTTCATCAAATCTACTATGTTTCTGACGAGAACCAGAATGTGTTTAGACAGATAGGCCTTTGTCATTAAATCAAGTTCTGCATGAACAGGGACATATCAGTCTTGATTGAATGAATAGTCTCCTTTTTAAGAATGATGACAGTTACACCATGTCATGTTCTTTCTCTGATATAGTGCCAATGCGCACAGTTTCTTTTCTGCACTTATACCAGGAATAGTGTTTCTGTAGCTGCAGAGAAAAACCTTTCTGTGTTTTGTTAGCACTTTTAATTTGACCCTCTGGGAATGACAGAGGCAATATTCACATACGTTCAAAGATTCACAAAATATGGCGCTTCTGTTCTGTTCTGTTTTGTTCCAGAGAAATGAAAAACAAAGGATAAAACCATTTCAAATAACTGTAGCTAAGACAGACTTCATCTGCAGGCATAACCTCAATGAGCAATTCATATCAAATGGACCTTTAAATCTTATAATGCCAGATATGCAGGGGGGAAAAACAGAGGCTGATGGCAAGATAAAATGTCCAACATTTTAGATGTTACAGCATCCCATGTTTCATTTTCTTTTCAGAAGTGTTCTTGTTCTAAATGTGACCAAATTTTTTCCCCCAGTAAGTTAATGGATGAATGAATATCGAGTTATACAAATAATTGAGAATTCAGAATCCATGTATATCTGTAAACAACAACAAAGGCCAATTGCACTGCATGTGTTAGTGTATTAAATGGCTTGATTTCCCTATCTTTCCATTGCAACTTCTGTATAGTGTCAAAGGGTCTGATCAGAAGTCCGTGAACATTAGTGAGAATACTCATGTTGGCATAAATGGGATTTAAATAAGGAAGTATATAAAGGACCAGCAATGCTGAAGAACCCCCAATATATATGGAATGAGTCTTAAACATTGGAGGAAAGGAGACTGGAAGAGGATAAGTGTTCTCCTTCAATATCTCCTTCATGGGGTGCCTATCCACAGCTGGGTCAGAAGTGAGTAACCTGTGCCAAAAGTGACACGGGCAGCTTGTGTGTGTGAAACATGACTGATGGAGGAGGCAGGGAGCACAGGGCAGAAAGCTGAGCAGCAGCTTGGTCAGGGAACACAGGGAATGGAGCAGAAAGCAGAGCAGCAGATTGGGCAGGGGCAGGGGATCAGAGTGGCACTTGCGGAGAGTGTGGGGTTAATTTGCCAAAAAGGTAAATTGAACTAGACACAACTAGGCAATTGGTATGTTGAGACTTGCCTTTTTTGCTGACCCAGACTGTTGGTCTGTATACTGTCTGTGTTGCCTTCTTGCCTTTTAGTTAGATTTTAAATGCTTTGGGGCAAGGGCCATCCTTTATTCTGTGTTTGCACAGCCAGCCCCAAAGCATTTGGGGGGGAAGGGAGGGCAGGGGGGACATAAGGGGGGAAGAGGGGAGCAGAGCCCTAGCCCATAACTCATACTCCTGAGTGTTGCCACAAATATAAATAATTAAGTGGAAGTGTAGAAGGTCTAACTGGCACATTCAGGAAATAGTGGAGGTGGCAATAGCAGCTAGGAACAGTATAGAGTAATAGCACTCGGTAGTCACCTTCAGCAAAATAGAAGATCCAGATTGACATTTCCAGTTGCTGTCATTTTGTAGTCATCTCACGTTCCCATTCATTGAGTTCCTGCAGTAATGCAGGAAGATTCTTTTAAAAAGAGCTACTGATGCTGCTTCTCTCTCTCTCTCTCTCTCTCTCTCTCTCTTCCCCCTGTCTCCCTTTTCAGGATATGTTCCTTGCCTGTTCTAAGTAGGTCTAGTTTAATTAACAATATCAATGGGGAAACTAGCTACAGTAGAAAGAAGAGTGCATCCATAGAGCAGTTAAGGGCTTTTTTTTGCTTGGCACCAATGCACAGGAGATAAGATACAGGGAAATATTATAGTCTTATAAGAGTCTAGCGATAAATATCTCTTTAGGATATTGTTTTTTATGGGATGTGAGGGGGAAAGATAATACTGTAATAGCTGACTAAGTCATTTCAGAGATTGGGTGGGGGGGAGGAATCTTTATCCCAGCAGCCTTGTTACATATTGATTTTAGGCAGCTCCTGGAGCTCTTAACCCTGGATTATCTACACACCAACACCTGAAACTACTTTAGGTGACTTAAAATTACACCATGCTAGGGCAGGTTTATCTCTGATCTGTGTTACCCAGCTTGTGTTCCATTAATGTGTGGCCATTCCTCACAGATGAGCCATCCAAGGTGCAGTCCTCCAGTATCCCAGGATGCAGTGTCCCCTCCCCCACCTTCTTATTTTATGTGGACAAACTTTTCACCCATTGAACTCTATTGCTGAGAGGGCAATTCTGGCAACAAGCCAAACCCCCTCCCCCCCCCCGCTCCCATCCCCAGGAGTGTGACCTTCACACCCCCAGGGGTAAAATCCCTTGCAAAAAACTTGCAGAGCTTATGCCAACTAGTCAGGTTACAGGAAGTCCCAGAAAAACCTGCAAAAGCTCACGTTTCCCCTTGCAGGCTGGCATCCCTGCTTGGGATGATTGGAGGCAGTGGGCACATGGCCAGCATACAGCGAGGCCAGGTTGTGGGAGCAGCCCCAACTGCTGGATACTGGTAAGTGAATGGGGAGTGGGGGATGGAAGTCCAGGGGACTGTCTGGAGGGGCATGTATGTGTGTGCACATGGGTGCTGGGGATGGTGGCCAGATGCAGGGCTGCAGCAGGGCAGGGGGAGTGGTGAGGAGAAGGCATCTGTCCCTTCAGTGGGGGAAGGGGGCAGGGGTGGTCCTTCACAGTGGGCAGCTTGTGTGTCTAGGTGGGTGGCACAGGGCCTATGTCCATACATGCAGGGGCCCACACCCGCTGCTCATGCTGCAGCCCAAGCAGGATGGGGGCAGGTAGCAAACTGCAGATCAGGAGTGAGGGGCATCAGCATGGTCGGGGGGGGCAGGGGGCTGTGGCTTGGGGGTGAAGGGTGCCAGCAGGGCCAAGGAGCTGTGGCTTGGGGGTGAGGGGTGCTGCCAGCGGACTGTGGGTCAGGCATCAGCAGGGCCAGGGGCTGTCTGTGGTGGCACAAGCCATTGATCTTGGCAAATGGGTCCCAGAACAAAAAAGGTGGAGAACCACTGCTCTAGTGGCAAGTCACAGCTGTGCAGGTGCAAGAACAGTTAGAGAAGGTTTTTAGCCTTAAGGTGTGACTGCTCCAAACTGCAGCTAGCACGAATACTGATCATCATTTGAGGAGCTCAAAGTGCACTGTGTAACAAGGCTTCCTCTTGGCTCTATGAATGAGGGCATAAGGCTTTTCAGTGTGTGTACTTTTACGTTAAGAGTGTGAAAATTAGTCCTGTGAATAACGTTTAACATTGCAAGCAGCAGCATATGCTCTTGTTGCAGTACACAGGAAGGTGCTTGCATGTGAGAGTGCTATTTTTTAAGAGGAATTGCCTTGAAAGTCTAAGGTTGTTCTTGTAAATTGTGCATTTACTGAGACACATGACTGATGCACCTTGCATGATGAATATTTAAAATGACATATATAGAATCCTTTGGCGGTTTCACTTAGACTGCAGATGGGCTCAGAAGTGCCTTTGAGTTAAAGTACCCTCCCCAACTGTGGCACACAGCATTACAGAGTACCAAACCACTGATAAAATACCAAACCCAGTGACAGAAAATTTTTGCCCCTAGTCACTTACTGGTTTTGTGTAATGTGAGTAAAATCCAATCTTCCTTCCTCCTCACCCATTAAAATGTTCAGAATTACAACAATGACAGAGGTGACTGGGGAAGACTAGTCACTGGAACGTGCCAAAGATCTCACTATGGCACTTGCCACATTTTATACTTCAGGCATGATTAACCACTTAATCATATCTTAAGTTGTGACCCAGCCATACATTCAACGTATGGTATCGTTACCTGAGGAATAAGCCACAACATTATTCCACAAAAAACATGTAATAACTTTTGTGGATGGTTTCTGTCATGCCATTGACTGCTGTGTCTCTGTGTCTGGGAGCCCCCTCAGATTACTACTTGCTGGTGCAGGGGGTGCCTGGGACCATGATCCTAGGCTCCCCCTGAACCAGCAATAAAGGATGATGGGATCTGATGCACAATCACACCTCCTGCCACGCAAGTGTGGCATGGAAAGAAGTGTGACTGTCTGGATTGCACATCAAATCCAATCATGCCTTTTTACCTGCATGTCTGGCAGGGGCCTATGTCCCTGAAAGCTTGTGAAAAAAATAATGCTTGGTAGTTGTGAAAGAGTTGTTCCTGGAGTTTTTAAGAATAAATTAGTCATACACTTGTCTAGGGTGATTTAGACAGGGCGGATAGTGCCCTGAGCAGGTGGTTAGGCTAGATCATCTCCTGAGGTCCCTGCCAGCCCTAGTTTTCTATGATTCTATAAGTTCATTAAACCTTAAATACATGCTAAGTGCTTTGTAGTGGTATGGGGTCAAAGTGCTCACCATGCTACAGAATCTCACCCATAGCCCTTCAGCTTTAGATGCTCACTGCAGCAACCTCAGTACCCCACACTCAGAAGAAACAATAGTGCAATGAGGCAGGGCCCAACACTGTAGCCACCGTTCAGGTGGGGTCTGAACAGGCAGCCTTTAGATCAAGGGTGGGCAAATATTTCAGCTGGAGGGCCGCTTAACGAGCTTTGGTGACCTGTTGAAGGAGCATGGGTGGTCCTGCACCTTGCTGGTTGCCCCGCCCCCTGGTCACCAACTTGGGAGCAGAAGTCCCTCCCCTGACCTTTGCCAGAGGAATTTCCTCCCCTTGCCCCCCAAAAATACTCCTTTTGGGAGGGGAGGGTTGCTATCTTGGAACCAGATAAACCCAAATCATACACTAAAAGTCAAATGCCTACTATAATATATTTTAATTTTATTACAAAAAGTATTTTTGTTGTGTTTTGTGTTTGCATAGTGTATATAAAGGTGATTGCATAATAACTCAAAAATAAAGTCTTACTCTTGTATATTGTATGTGTGATGGGGTGTACAGTAGAATGTGGCTTCTGGTTTATATGGTGGAGTGTGGTAGGGGGTGGTGTGTATGATGGAGTTTGGCTTCTGGTAGCCCAAGATCAAGGTCATGAATTATGCAGTATGCCAGTAAATCAATGGAGAAGGCCACACTAATTGGACTGAAACTGTTATCACAGGAACATGATAACATAGGTCACACCTTAGAATTAAAGATGAAGCTCTTGGTCAGCTGTATTTGGAGATTAAACAAGCCTTATCTATTCTTTATTTGGATTTTTGGTGATCTTCATAATTTGACAGTCTTTATAAGCCACAGTAATAAATGAACCTATCAGTACGCTGTGGGTGGAGTTGGGGCTGATCCCACAATGATTTAATCATAACTTTGATTTTATGCTACATTCAACTGAAGTATAGGGACTGCATGTCACTGGGACTGTTTGTAGGGTGCAAAGTTAAGTACATGTGTAAGTCATCACAAGATCAGGAGCACTGAGGATGGAAAGGTTACCATGGTGTTATAGGATCAAGACCTGAGTGAAAACCCTAGTAATCTTCTTATTGTTAAGGAGTATACTGGCCAGGCACACATATAAGGTTTCAATGCACTTTTGGAGCTGCTGGCACTGCCATCATTTGGGAAGAGTTCTCTGCATTGTGCTCTGATTAAGGAGCTTGATTATATCCCATTTGTTTCATGGAAACACTAAATGTTGTAGATACAAGAGAGAGAAACTAACTCAGATTTAAAATGCAAATGTATTCATAAGTATTAAGTCTACATAATACTGACAAGGTTCTTTGGGTAAATGTGATACCATTAGATTAGAGCAATGAAATAGTTAGAAAAATGGTTCGTTTCAAGCTTTCGGGCACAAACACCCTTCTTCAGGCATAGGGAGAGTTGGCTGTTGTTTTGTGTTCTCCTGGATGGAATAGAATCCAATATGTAAACTGTGGGTCTGCGAAAATGCAGATGCATGGCAGTGAGGATCAGAAGCCATGGGAGACAATAGGTGTGAGACAGGTAGGTGGTGGGGGAAGAGGGAATGCTGACTAAGTGATAGAATGTAGCTGGTGAAGTGTAGAGAGGTTACCTGGGGTTATCGGATGGCAGGCAGCTTATAATGTGCCATAAATCCAATGTCTATATTTAATCCATGATTTTGTTTTATATCCAGTAGATTTATGAAGTGAAGTTCATAGGCTTGTCTACAACAGGTGTTTTATAAATTCCCTTTGAGGATTAGGATGGAGATTGGAGAGAGAGTGGTTGTCTTGTGAGGAGTGTGCACCCATGGGTAATTGGATATTCTTGTCTTTGATAGATTTTCAGTGTGCATTCATTCTGGTATGCAGTGGTTGTTTGGTTTCTCCTACATATTTTCCATCAGGGCATTTAGTGCACTGAGTGAAATATAGTCCATTTCTGGAGATGCAGGTGTAAGATTCAGGAATGGTGATGGTTCTGTTGTGGGGTGTACTTATTGTGGGAGTGGCATAGATTTGATGGCAGGTTTTGTATTTCTTGTCATGGTATGGTCTGGATCCATTCAGTGGGCCATAATAAGAAGTTTGCTTCTGGTGATGAGGTTAGCAAGGTTCGGTGCTTGTTTGAAGGCTAGGATGGGTGGTTCTGGGAAGATCTCTTTAAGAATTGGATCTTCTTCTAGTATGGGTTGCAATTGTTTGAAGATTTTCTGTATAGGTTTCAGGGAGGGATGATATGTCATAACTAATGGTGTGTATTTCATGGGGATTTTCTGTTTGTACTGCACCAATTCTTCACATGATATCTGGGTGGCTCTTTCAAAAGTGTGATCTATCTCTCTGGAGGAGTGTCTTTGTTTAGTGAAAATCCTTTTGAGATTTGTGAGAAGATGATTACAGGCGTATTCCTCAGTGTAAATTTGGTTGTATCAGAGGGCTTGGCTGTATATTACAGCTTTCTTGGTGTGTTTAGGGTGTTTGCTGGTTCTGTGTAGATAGGTCTGTTGGTCCATGGGTTTCTTGTATATGGTGGTTTGTATTTTACCATTCTGGATATTGATCATGGTGTCTAAAAAGGAAATGTTGGTGCTGCAGTATTCAAGAGATAGTCCAGTTCTTTCCTATGGCTGATTTGGGAACTTAAGAAAAGTTGGTTTTGGGGGCGGAGGAGACCAAACTTTTACGGTTTTCTTTTCTGTTTTCCTTCCTCTAAAATCCCACTTGTAGGGGAGATTTCCATCCTGCTCAGAGATCTGGTTCTCTGATCTACTGTGACATAAAAAGGAGTGTACCTGTTTTCAGTAAGCCCCATGAGACAGAACACAGCACTTAGACTGCAAAGTTGTGCTGTTTTAAATTAAGGCAAAAAGCCAAGTTAAACTGACAGTTTAAGTGCTGAGAAAATAATAGACTAAATGTAGATTCTGCATCCAACTTTCTCCTGCTTTTGGTCTCCAGTGCGACACATTGTTCCAATGCCCTTGTTCCATTTGACTTTGTAGCTGGGGAACTGGAAAGCATCCAACATTTTAAATTACCTCAGCTTTAATTTATCCTGCTTTTGATGTTCATGCTACCACATATCTCATGTGCCACAAGTCTTTTTCCTGCTCTTTGAGACTATAATTTACCTGCCAAAGTGTCTTAAATGCAGCCAAAGCTTACCTTATGTATAATTTTAATATCCATTTGTTTTTAAAACATATGAAGTTTGAGGGGTTAGATGGGGAAAGGGAATGATATATGTTTCATGAGTATATCCAGTCATTTTAAAAGACAAATAAATTTTGCTCTGACAGGGGTGTATTTTTAGCAGAAAGGCTGCAAGGCATTCAGCATACTTAATGTAACCTATGCTTGGCTAAAAATGAACAATCCACTCTGCCTTAGGACACAATAACAAGCTCACAGAAATGGACATTATCCAACTAAATGTCTTCTGTCTTTATGAAACAATTTTTAAAGGAAGGAACTTTTGGGGCAGAGGAAGAGAAAGGGATATGAATTAAGATATTCAGGATTTTAAAAGGTCAGAATTTAGAAAAGGGAGTGTAAGAGTGATATTGAAGCATTATATTTTACCTGACTCCTGAGTTCTTTCCACACACAAGAGGTGAGAATGACCCTCCTCCTTTTTGAAAGGCCTTGATCTCCTAGTAATTGGCTTCTTTTGTTCTGCTAATTGTATGTCTGCTACCCCTGGGAATTTGTCTCATCCCCTCCCACAACTATTTACTATGCTGTGCCTGGCTTATTCTACTCATACCTGACAAAGGCATCTTTACATATGCTCCAGGGGTGGGGGCGTTTTAACTAGAGCAGCTCTTTGGGGAGCCACTCTAATTAAAGGGCCTGCAGTGTCTCATGTATTCAGGGTCCCATGCTTCAAAATGGTGGTGGGGGCAATTCAATGAGCTTTAGTTAAAGTGCCTCAACCACCATTTTGAAATGTAGGGACACTGAATACATGAGACACTGAGGCTGCTAAGTAGCACACTCCAGCAGACTCAAATAATCAAGTCTGCTCCTACACACTATGATTACAGCATGTCAGAGCAGGCATCCCACATGTCTACAGGTATATAGAAATGTCTTGCATTTGAAAGCTTGTCTAACTCCATCCCAGCCATACAGTTGATCCAATAAAAGGTATCACCCTAAGAACTCTTTGTCTTTTGTGGGATTTAGAAACATCAGAGCTGGTTCTTGTTTTTATAAAGACACGGTGCACTATCTTGGCATTATAAAGGGAATTTTAGCGGGAGGAAAATACAGGTGAGAGAGCCAGATCTGAACATGTCCTGTAGATTGTAGTGCTTTGAAATGGAGCCACCATCCAGGACCTGTTACTTCTTTGCTGACTTGTTGGTTTTTGTGGCTTTCCCTGACCATCTGTTGAAAGCAATCTCTTCCTACATCTATCAGTAGTGTAACAAGCGGTGGGTAACCAGGGTACCAGTGCTGGGTGCCCACTTAGAGGGTTAATGAATGGTAGCTAGCACCAGCACAGTCCCTATTGCCACCCCTGTTGGTGCTGCCACCCAGGGCATAGACCCAGCTGTTATACGTCTGGTATCTATGCATAGTATCATCTCCACATGTTCTTTCTGTTATCTAGGACAGTGGTCACTAACGACTGTGGTCAATTGCAGAACCTCAGACAGTTGATCTGAGACTGGGGGGCGCTGAGCGCATGCACGCACGTATGCACACACCTCGCCATCAGGTCAGCAGGTCAGTCTGTGGGGGAGGGAAGGGGCAGGGGCCAGATTGAGGCCTCCGTGGTGAGGGAGGGACTGGGGCACAGGCAGGGGCTGGGGGGATTGGGGCCCTGTCTGGGCCAGGTGGTGGACAGGTGGAGGCCTGGGGGGCATGTGCCCCCCCCAGTCTGTCCACAGGGTGGAGGCAGCTGCCACTGTGTGCTGGGCTTTGAGCCCCGCTGCCCCAAGAGCTGTGCAACACCACGTGTATCCCACTTCTGGGCAGACAGGGGGCGTGGGGCAGCTGCAGCAGGGAGCAAAGCCCAGTGTGCAGTGGCAGCCACCTCTGCCCAGCGCGCAAATCTGGGGGGCATGTGCCCCCCAGGCCTCTGCTTGTCCCAGCACCTGGCCTGGCCAGGGCCCCACTCACCCCAGCCCCTGATCCTGCCTGTGCCCCGCTCCTTCCCTCACCACTGAGGCCTCGATCTGTGCCCCCACCATGGCCCTTTCCCCTCCCCCTGCCCCTTTTCCCACAGACTTACCTGCTGGGGTGGGGGGTGTGGACACACATGAATAATTTCCCCCTCAAATAATCTTTTCTTCCTCTGCCTCGATCCGCCCTCCCCTTTCCTCCCCACAGACTGACCTGCTGTCTGGGGGTAGTGTACAGTAGATCCTGGGTTAGACTTTAATTAAAAAAGTGATTTGGTACTTAAAAAGGTTGGAGATCACTGATCTAGGACTCACAAAGAATAATCTCAGTAGAAAAGAGTAGCCAGCCATCTGTAAAGCATGCTGATATTGCTCTTCCCACCCATCTACCACTTTTAAAGAAACTCATCTTTCCTTACCTTCACCTACAAGAACACACATAAGCAAAGCTGAATATTTTCTTGCATACAACACAACTTTTTTCCTTGGGGTGCACGTTATAAACAAAGATATACAGTAACAGCAGTTTCTACCACTTAAGCTTCTGCCAGTTAAACCAAAAGTAACTCTGCATGTGATGCATGAAGTATGATCAATGATCAGACTTGTCTTCCCAGCTGCTGATACTCAGTTGCTACAAGGAAAGATTTGTGTTCCTTCATTCTGCCTTCCAAAAACAAAGTACATCTCTTATTCTGGGGCATGTTGTATGCAAAAAAATGGTATTTATTTATTAGATTTCTGTACTGCCCTCCCCAGAAAAGGCTTAGGGCAGCTTACCATAAACAAAAAATTATAAAACCGATAAAAGATTAAAATACAATAATATGTGATAAGAAACAAACCCACCAAACAGTGCCTCAAAGCTTCAACCCTTCTGCTGAATGCCTACCCAAATAAAAAGGTGGAGATGTCTAGGCTTAGGCTCTGACAGGCCTGAAGTGGGAGAGTTCCAAAGCTGAGAAGTGACTATCAAAAAATAATTCCTTAAAATCAAGGGAGTCATACAGATTTGCACTGAAGATCTAGCCTATAGGCAGAAATAGAGTGGAAATAAGTGAATCCAAGACTGCAGAATAACTGAAGCACAACTCTGTAAAAGAATGAAGACCATATTTTATCCAAAACTCCAGTCTGTGATTTGATGCAATCAGTTAATCCAGAGACAGAGAGGACTGACTTCTCTTTATTGTCCTTAACCAATGGCTTCTTTTAAGGGAGTGGACACGCAGAAAAAGGTATCCGTGCCTTGTCTGAAAGTATGAGTCTCATAGCCTAAGGAATCATTGCAGATATAATAACATCCAAGGTAATGCTTATGTCTCTTTACTGGGTCTGTTGTTGATTTCATCTTCCCGCTCCTTATTCTCTTTAGAAAACAGGAGATGGTTTAGATAAGCTCCTGTTCTCTTATGCTATTCTCTCCTGTTCTCCCACACTACACCTATGAGACAGATTATCTGATAGGTGTAGTGTGGTGGGGATTTCCTTGTCTACAAGGTACTGCAGACAGTTCTCCACACTGCAAGGGAGCAGCATGGTGGTGGGCAGGGGGGAGGGGAGGGGCAGGGATTGACCCCTAGATATCTGCTGCTTCTTGTCCCCAGGGAAGCAAACGTCCATTTTTGTGTGGAGGTGGCGATGGAGTTCAACCTCCATCAGTCACAAGTAGCTACAATGGTGCCTCCAGCCTTAAATCTTCAATCCCAAATTCAGGCACATCCTTTCATATCAGCAGCGGCTGATTCTTATTCTACTAAGGATCATAAAGATCTCATACTCAGGTCACTCCCTAGGCCCAGCCCAAGCTCAGGCCCTTAGATCATAGTAACAAGACGTGGCTTCTGCAGAAGTATGGCCTCTTCTGAAGTGGCATCCGCATCTACTTATTCTAAGACAGCAAGCAGCAACAAGTGAGAGGCTCTAGCAGATGTAGGCTATCAGTACTCAGAAGAATTGAGAAGGCCCTTTCTTTTTCTGTGTCTATGCCCAACTAGGCAGGGGTCAGGAGGAAGATACGGTGCCATGGTGCAGCTAAGACTTGTACTTTAGCCTATGCCTCACAGCAAGTACTATAAGGGCTGTGACATCTGCACTCTATTCACCGGAGATATGCCAATGCCTGGCTAAATTTTCCAGATGTTTCCTATGGATTTGATGTTATATTCACCAATCTTCCATATTTCTTTAGTGATGGGGTGCCTAGAAAGGGTTAATAGAGGGTCTAAGACACAATGGGGCAGCAGGTGGCAGGGCTGGAGATTGCTTTGGGGAGGCTTTAGAGCAGGAGTGGGCAAAGTGTGGCCCGTGGGCCAGATGCAGCCTGCCAACCCGTTCTATCTGGCCCACGGGGCCCCTAAAAAATTTAGAAAATGAATATTTATCTGCCCCTGGCTGCCTGTCTTGTGGCCCTCGATGGCTTGCCAAAACTCAGTGTGCAGCCCTCCGCCCAAAATAATTGCTTGCCCCTGCTTTAGAGTTACAGAGTGAGACACACCATGGAAGGAGTGATGTGAGGGGAAAGCTGGCAAGCAGGGAAGGTAGGGCAGCTAAGAAACGTACGGAGAGGAAAGAACACTCCTCAGGTGCTTAACAGGGGGTCCCTTGGGTGGACCTCTATGGGTAAGGTAGGACTGGCTTTCCCTGTCTCCTCTGTCCTGAGGAGGGAGAAATGTCAGCCCTGGAAGTTACAGGGGCATGGAGTACTGACACCCAGATTGAGGAAAGGCCCAAGGCTTAGGTATATGGCTCTCTGGATTTTGGGATGATTTCAGATTCTGTTCACTTGAGAAAGTGAGACCTTTAAGCTGCCTGCACAGAAGGGTTGTGCTATGTGACACAGTGCTGTGCCATGCAGCAGTACTGTGCTAGCCTGCCATTCTCATTTTTGTGCTTTCTCTTTATGAGCTGGCTTAGGGTTGAGTCTCAAATGTAGAGGAAGCCATAGTGTATGGACAGGATGATTACAGTGCTTTCTTATATTCTTTCACCTGGGAAATGTGGTTTGATTTCTGGAATTCTACTAGAGGCTTTTCTAGCTTTCAGATGTGCTAGTTCAAGTCAATTTGCAAATCTGGTGCTACTTTGGAAGCCATTTTAGTTTTCTTTGATAAAGTTATCAAGTTTCTCTAAATCCTTAGGAGACAAAGTTTCTTCAAATCCTTAGAAATGTTATGTCTCTGTTTCTTGCATTCAAAGTCATAGATTACGTTATGATAAAGCCTTTAATTACACAACCATATACTATCATCTTCCTCACTGGACCTCTCTCTCAGTCATTCAGCACATAGAATACACCTTTTCTGGTGCTGAATCAGGAACGTTGTGAAGGAGGCTGTGGGTGCATCTACACATGCACCCAGTTGCACAGTTGTTACTGCGCAGTCATTTAATACTTGATTTAGCAAGTACTAAATGGCTGTGCAGTAACTGCCAATACTGCACAGTCCTGGCGCTGCATGGGTTATTTCTGACTCTACTGTGCATTAGCGGCTGTGTCATGGTTCATGCCCACTACAGTGATGTAGCATCTTGTGTAGACATGCCCTGTCTGTAGAGCCCTTGTCTCTTTTTTTGCAGAGTTGGAAGTTGTAAAATGGGTGGGGAAGGGTTTATAGGAAAAGAAAAAGCAGGCCCATGGATAAGGTAGGTGTGTTGTGGCCAGAAGAATTGGATATTCTCCTTATCTCTGCCCCAGTATTCTTATGTAATAGTGGGCAGGTCACTGAGGCCATGCTATTCATACATGATTACAAATTAATTTGTTTTCCTAATTTCCTGGGTGCCTGATCTGAGATTCAAGGATCTGGTTGGCAAAACTGCTGACCTGTCACAATTGCAAGTCAAGCTGATGGAAGCCATGCTTTGACCAGAGAAACTGCTACATGACCTCTGAAAAATCAAGTTCTGTGCCCCAAATTGGGCACCCAAAAGTAGTTACTACTTTTGACCTTAATTTCTCTGTGCCTTACCTTCCATCTGTAAAATGAGGATAATAGTACCTCTTTATCTTAGAGGAGTGTGCTGAAACTAAAATAATTAATGTAATGTCCTCAGTCACTATACTGATGAAAACTGTGGAATAGGCAAGGAGGAAATGAATAATTTCTTATCTGAGCATGGTTTGAATAGTGTATGGTAAATAAGCCATGGGACCATGCTTTAAACAATGAAGAGAAATCAAAACCCTGAATAGCGGTTCACTGAATGAGGCAGGAGTCCTGTGGAAAAAAATAATTAATTATGATCACATAATTAAAAACTATTATAAAGCAAAGACACAATCAGAATGACTTAGGGACTTGTTACACATTAATTTTTGGTGACTCTTGGAGCTCTTAACCCCTGGACTGTCCACACATTAACACCTGAAACTAGTTTAAAGCTCACTTTAGGCAGCTTGAAGTTATGCTATTCCAAGGCAGGCTTATCTCTGATCCATGTTATCCAGCTCATGTTTCATTAACATGTGGCTGCTCCCCACAGATGAGCTGCCCAAGTTGCATCCAGGAAGGACTGCAGTGTCCCCTCCCCCACCCTACTGTTTTGTATGGACAAACTTTCCACCCCATGAACACTACTGCCCAGTGGGTGGTTCTGGCACCAAGCGAAATCCCCCTCCCACTCCTGAGCGTACGACCTATGTCAGCACTGGATTAGCTTGTTCTGAGCAGACCCAAACCCTCAGACCAACTACACTTCTCCATTCAATAATAAGCTAATTCTGTTGATACACAGTGATAGCAGATAAGAATAATGCAAAAAATTCTATATCTACCAGTCCTAGAGTTGCCATCAGAGGAAAGGTACATCTGGCCAGTACACGAGCTTGACCCTGAGGTTTTTTCTTGAATGTCAGATGTCAGCAACTTGGAAGTCAAGGGATGAGGCCCACCCCTCCAGCGGTGGGGTGAGTTAGATGGGCTGGTGGTGTGCCCTCTGTTCAGTGTGGCCTTGGATTCCCCTATTGGAGACCCTTTTCTACTCTGAAATCCCTCCTTTTTTGTATTCTTTCTCCCCTCTGATGACTCTATACCAGGCATTGTTGATTGGTTTCCCTGTGGTCAGCACACTGTCCACAATCTGTTCTGTCAGCATATTCCTTTGTTCCCCACAAATCTATCACATGCACACTACTGTAGTTATCTACTGTAATGTACTGTACAGTACATTACATACTGTACTGTACTCTACTGTACTTAGTTATCTACTGGTGTCTTAATTTGGTCTGATCACCAAAACCAGAAATCCCAAGAGCTCTGCAGTTGGGCATTGTGACCTAATGCCACCTTACCTCATGTCATGGAACAGTGCGGTATATGCCTTCAATTTTCCAGCCTGTATGTCTGCTGGCTTCTGACACAGTGGAACTTGAAGGAAACTTTCTCCCAAACAGGCTTTTAGAAACCACTTAACCCTTACCATTCCCCCAGGCCATTGTTCCAATACAATATCTACTTTACCTACAAGCCATTTCCTAAAAGCAAATATCTAAATATCTTTTTTTTAGCCATCAGCCAAGTTGGCACATGCCAACTAGCCAGGTTGCAGAGTGTGGATGGATGCATGAGTGAGGTCTGGGGGGTACAGAGTGGGATTAAGGTAAGGAGCTGGATTGGGTCCCCATTAGCTGGGGCTTCCTTTCTGGGCCAGGGGCAAGAGCAGTACCTCTCCCAAAAGCACCTTCCCCCACCGCTTTCACATCCTAGCCACCCTGGGAAGCATGACTAGTACCCCCCACCTCAATTTGTTAAAACATGGAACATTCTTTCATTTACTTCCTCTTATTTCTTATTAAATTATTTTCTTTATTTACTTTTTATTTTACCCTTCAGTGTCTGACTTCCTTCACTTCACCACCCTACCTCTAACCTCCATTTCCTTTCCACCTTCCAGTTCATTACCTGCCCCCATCCCATTAACTCTTCATCTCCAAGCTTCACGTTCTTGTCCCCTTCCCAACCCATCTGTCACACCAGCACCTATAGTAGGGATAGAGGCCTATCCTGGCTCACCAGCCCTGTACTGCCAGCTCAGCTGTAGCTCATCTGGCCTCTGTTTGACAGCCCTCTAGTGGCAAGCCACAGCTGTGCAGGTATGGGGACAGTCAGATAAGTTTTTATCCTGAAGGTGTGACTGCTCCAAACTCCAGCTAGCACTAACACTGATCAACATCTGAGCAGCTCAAAGTGCAACGTATAACAAGGCCATTAATACAGCACAGACTATCTTAATTCTGGCATTCCCTGGCTGTTAAGGAACTGATTTTGCAGCCCTTTAATTTTTTGTGTGTATAGGCCAATAAAGTCTCAATTATAAATAGCAACTAGCATCAATTGCCTTCCATGCACAGGGTGTGTCTAGACGAGACACAACATCACCTTAGTGATGAGCTACTGCATAGTAGGGTCAGAAATAACCCGTGAGGCACTGGGACTGTGCAGTACTGGTGGTTATTGCACAGTCATTTAGTACTTGCAAAAATAAGTATTGAATGACTACGCAGTAACAACTGCACCATCGGGCTCATCTGTAGATGCACCAACAGGCTACAGACAGACATTGCATTTGTCCTGGAAGAAGCCTGGGGCAAAGTGTGATCATTCAGATGTCCATGTCTTTTGTCCTAGGACAAAACCTGAAGAGACTTGTAGGATATGACATACTAACGATTTGTCCTGGGACATTTCAAAGTGCATCTGAACAGTTGTTACAGGATTTCTTCATTGACTCAATGGCAGAAAAGTGGAAGTGTATTCAGCTGCTCACTAAAACCTTATTGGAAGGGCACACAAGTACATGCCAAACTCATATCCTCCTCAATGAAACTGATATTTCTTGGCAAGGTATCAACGAGACTAAAAACAGAGGACAAATAATTTAACCTGGTGCCCTTCATAGCTACATTCTTATTGTTCCATTTATAGTACCTGTGAAGTATCCAAATTAACACTTTGTCCTAAGACAATCAAAGATAATGGGAGGTAATTGCCATTCAAGCTGAATGTGTAAACAATTGTCAGAGGCCTGTTTTCATCCAAGTCAAAACCTAGGACCATCAGCCCTGGATTAAACCAGTCCTCTGTTTTTAGCCTGAAATATTTGAAAAAGAGAACAGTGACTTTGTGGATTAGTTCGTAGAGGTGGTCTGCTTACGTGGGGCAACTTGGGGGGAAAAAAGTGGAAATTTAATTGTAAAAAGAGACAAACAAGGAAAAGGAATCTAATCTGGCATGACATGCAGAATTCATTAGCTTCCATGGTTTGGTTGGGTTTGTTTTCAAGTCAGAAGGGACCATTATTACCAGCTAATCCAGTGACCTGTATAAAGAAAGCTACCAAAACCATCCAGCGTTGGTGACACATAGTGGGTACATGCGGGTGTACGTGTACCTCATGAGCGTGGTGGTGCACCCCCTGCAAAAAGGCACCGCCGACACCGCTGGCAGTGCCTGCAGGCGGTCCACCCCCCATGCCACTGACACGGCTGGCGGTGTCTGCAGGTAGTCGCTGACTACCGGTTGGTGTTTGCCCCCCCGCCACTGACACTGCCATGGCCACCTGTGGGAGCTCCCCACTTGCCACCGCCAAGCTCCCACTGCTGAAAGTGCTTCCGCCATCTGCGGAAGCTCGCCATGCCCCCCCAGCCACTGGAGGCATGCAGCATTCATGCCACCTAGTAATGGCTTTCCACCAGCTGCTCCACAATGGCAGGTTGATAAGGCACAGGTGGTATTATTCCTACTGTCTAAACTATAGTAGGCATTTTGTTCTATATATGCAGATAAGGGGCCCGACAGATCCACTGACAAGACTCCCAGCTGCAGGAACACATGCTGCAGCTCCCAACACCTGGGTTCCCCCTGTGCCAGCAGTAAAGCGTGACGGGATCTGAAGTTTGATCCCACAGTCTCATCTCCTGTGATGGCAGGAAGCACGATTAAGTGGATCATGTATAAGAACCTATTGTGCCTTTACTTGCGTATCTGGCCCGGACTTATTAAAGCTAAAAGTAAAACTAAGAGGTAGTTATAAGTCTGTGGTACTCTTCCTGAGTGCATGGGCCTGGTTCTGTGTGTGTCTGGCAACATCAAATTTTAGACAAGGCATCTTCATGAAACATCATTTGCAACCAAACAACCACCATGCATTACAGCTTTGGCTGCCCAATGCTGTGTGTCATTCATTCTTATTTCTCATCTGTCCCCTGTTATTCTGCCTTCACCCTGGCCTTCCACCTTACAGTTACCAGGACACACCCTGCCCCCTAATGCATTTGTTGTAATTGGAAATTGAGGTAGCCAGTGAGCTCTTTAAAATGCAGTTATCCTATTCACTTTTCATGGGGAACTTGTATTTTATGGTTAACTTTTATGTAGAGAAAGGAGCTACAGAGGAGAGCTTTGCACATTAAGGAACCTAATGAATTATGCATGAGGCACAGCAGTCTGGTACCAGCAGTGCCTTTTTTATGAGAGAAAGAGAGAGAGATTAACAATTTGCACCATGCGTTTGCTCTAATTTTTCATAGTGAAGAAGTAACATTAACTGGTAGACTGAGAATGAGCAATGTTACTCCTCCGTTTTTGGTCCCCTAAGGGCCAAGAAAAGGTATTTGGCAGCAGGGAACAAAAGACCTGTTTGAGCATTAAGTGGAGGAAGTGGAGGAAGTGAACAGGATGCATTGGCATGTCATTGACAGAGCTATGCTAACGAGCAATAAAGTTCAAACCATAGTGACAGATTGGTGTATGCATGTATTTATCCCATCCATGCAATGGGCCATAAGACTGACAAATCAGCACATAGATATGCTAAATTTGGCCATGTCTATCAGACTTGAAAGGCAAAGCAGAGGCAATAAAAAGGAGGGAGAGAGGAAGCGACTGCTAATAGGGGTCATTATAGGGGATGTTAATTTAAAGAAAACTAAATTGAGAAAACTCTATAGAGATTTTCCTTGCTAGCCATGATCTTGTGTGTGATGACCCAATTGCTGGCAGATCCTGGCTGCTATGGAGTTTGTTCCTTGTGGAAGATGGTGAGATGCTCCCCTAAAGTGAAGCTCTAGGTGTTTAACTATCCTAGGAAAGTTACCAGAAGTTGGCTGCAAGTTCTCTAGTCCTTTGTCGTCCAAGTCTCTTGTGGCTCCAACTCTGTCAGCTTGTGACAACCTCTTGGTTAGCCCAAAGAGAACCTTAATGAAATGACCCTCTTGAACAGCGATTACCTGTCAGGCAAGTGTTACTGAGAAATAGTTCCTAAGTTAAATCAGTTTAGCTATACAGATAATTGCAGAGCATTCATATATGCAATTGTATGTGGACTTTTCCTGCGGTGCTTTTTGTAGGACATGTCTAAAGCCAATTTCTAATTTTAACAAAGTCTTCACCCTTCTAGTGGCATCACATAACATTTTCATATAGGGAGCAGCACTGGTGGCATCACAAGTCCCCTGCTTTGACATTCCAGAGCTGTGGTCTCCTCTTCTGCTTACTCTCCATCCATACCTAAACCACAAGGAACAATACATCAGTGAGAAGGTACAGTGTCTTCCAAGACAAACAGCTAATTTACAAGTCTTTCAGGAAACTGCCAGGCTGCACCTTGCCACATGATAGACATTGTTTATGATAATGCTGACAGCAAACCAGAACACTTCATACCAGGTCTTGTTTGGTTTATGGGAAATGAACCTACCTACCAAACTTAAAGCCTGTTGCCAGTACAAGTGGGCTTGAATGTAGTTTTCCATGTAACTTTTCTTGTGTCTGTTCCATGAAGGCAAGCTCCTGTTGCCATTTACCTTATGGATACTTCTAACCACTGGTAAATGTTAATATCTTTTTGGGAAGGACAGTTCTTGGTGTTCAAATAAGTTTTTGCCATTGAATTGCACCTATGTACTTCGGTGATAATTACTTGGTACTTTCATAGCAGCTCAAAACGTTTTACACTCAGTAATTAAGCTTCAATCTGCCCATCATGGCAGTGGGATATAATTACATTCAGCATATAGGTTGGGGAGACTATCATGTTAAGATGAAAGCCAACACTTTGAAAAGCATTAACTGATTCTTTTAGAAGCCACAGGTTTTTAAGGCACCTCAGGCTAGGTATGAAAAGGCCTAGTTTTCACATTCGATTGCCTTTAACTGAAATGCCTGACACTTAGAAAGCCAGAAAAAGTCTGACTTTGGGTACATGAAACATAAACCAGTCAAAAATCAGAAGCTGTTCTTGAACACATTGGCATACGTGGACTTCTGCAAGCCAAGGTAATGAATGGCAACGCTGGACACTGTTCTGATTCCTCCTCCCTGCTCTAACTGATACAATCCAAACTGTCCTTTATAAATGCTATTGTATTCAGTATGGCATATTTCCTACATAATGAACATTGTGTATATTCCATTCTCCACTATCTCTACCTGTGTTCCTTCTGCTTCCTATGGGAGGTTGGGTATTAATATGTGTCTTCATGCTTTGTAAGAATTGTTCTAACTACGGAATGATCAGGTTTTCCGTTGGTCTCATACATAACACCCTGATGCAGGGAAGAAAAACCTGTGAAGAAACAGTCACAGTCATAAAGAGCTCTTTGGTTTTATTTGGGTTCCTGCAGAATTATAATGTACAGCCTACCTCAATATTAAATTTCTGATTAGAATTATTATGAACTGATTAAGAACATTCATCCAATTAGAGCACTTTATTGGCTTTGAGTTAGGAAACTTTTGATTCAGGGATATAAAGTGCTTTATTATTGTATTTCCAAACCAGGCTCCCTGAATTGTTTCACTTTACATTTACTGGCACGTATGTGTGTGAAGAATTAAACCAGCCTCCTTAATTATAAACAGTAAACTACATATTGTTCTGTAATTGTTTTTCTTTTTGGCGAAATGGCTTTATAATATAATTAGGCATGTACCCAGGGGTATGTGGGATTGAATTATAGGGTATCTGTTTCCCAGCTCTCCCACCTCTACTCAAACATACCCTAATTCAATTATATATACAGTATGGGATTGATACAATTATATAAGTGTAAGAATGCAAAAGTTATTTCAAGATGCACACTTACCTCCCGAGCTGTTTTCTTTGTCAGTTTTTTTCATTTCTTTCCAAGACTGAAGTAATCTAAGTCCTATGAATCTAGTTACCAGTCTCCTCTGAAGTCTATTACTAATATAACCTCCTTCTTCATACCAAAACTCGAGACACAGAATTTGTGAATATTGTTCCTACTGGTAGTGAATCACCTGTTCTCTGCCAGCAAGCTGGGGAGGGAGTGGGAAGAGCATGGAAACATTAGCTAAAATGAAAACTCTAATGTCTGTGCAGAGGTTAAGGGCTCTTTTAATATTCAACAAATCACCTTCTTTGTTCGAGTGTGGTGGGTGGTTGTATGTCTTCCTTTAAATTTCTGCAGCACTGTGTAAAGGACTCAAAATGTGTTTGGCCTCTGCGTGCGCGCGCGCGTGTGTATGGCATCCTAATAGAAACAGTTTCTTCCAGAGTAGAAACTAAATCTTAGGTCACATACAAAGGTGTCTCAATTTAACCAGAAGCATGTTTTTTAAATGAAATTAAGCAGAGGAAGAACTCTGCTTGGGCTCTCTTTATTTAATTCAGAAGATGTGACTTATACAGGCATTCATAAGCAAAGCTTAGAGATAGTGGGCACTTATACACATGGGAAAAATTGACTGTTTTTGCAGTTTCATTGTCACGCTGTACACATGCAGGGGTTTTTTATGATTTAAATGAGTTTGCTATGTTGCAAACTAAACCACATCCGCATATAGTTTAGTTTGCAGTGTAGCTATTTGTAATGTTGCAGCCTTTGACAGCTTGCCCTCCTGCTGCAGGAGCAGCAGGCTGAAGGCAGAAAGCAGTGAGGGACCTGATCCTTTTTTTTTTTCCTGTGGAGCCTGCTCACGTCTCCTGCAGCCAGGGGGTGAGCTGCCGGTGGTCAGAGTAGCCCCTGAGCTGCAGAGGGCCCCAGTCCTTCCTTCTTTCCATGGCAGTGGTGACACCTGGAGTTGCCCAGGCAGATTGCTAGCAGGCAGGTGCTGCCCCAGCTCAGGCTCAGGGAACAGTTGGATCAGAAACTGGAGCAGCACCTGCCCACTAGCTGCCCACTTGGGTGGCCCTGGGGGCTGCTGCTGCCATGGAGGGAAGGTCTAAGGAGCTCCGCAGCTCAGGGCCTGCCAGCAGCTCACCCCCCCAGCCATAGGAGATGTGGGCAGACCTGGGGTGGGGAGAGGGGAAAGGATCAGGCCCCTTGCCACTTTTTTTTCCCCCTCTCAGAGGAGTCTGCCTGCACATCATGCCGGTGGGCCATACAGCCCCTGAGCTGCAGCAGGTCCCAGTCCTTCTGTTCATCGTGGTGGTGCCCCCAGGGGTTGCCCAGTTTAGGTACTAGCTGTGTAGGTGCTGTCCCAGCTCACACTCAGCACCTGCCAGATCTAATTCTTCCCTGGGTGTGCGCACTGGAAGCCCGCCAGGTGCTGTTCTCCACATGGGCTTCTAGCGCGCAGGCTTGAGGAAGAGTTGGATCCGGTAGGGGCTGCCTGAGAGTTTGGGCAGCACCCATGCAGTTAGTAGCCTGCCCAGGGGATGTCACCGCTGTGGAGGGAAGGGCCAGGCCCCCTTAGTTCAGGGGCTGCGTGGGCTGCCAGCAGCTTGTGTGGGCAAGCCCTGCTGAGTGGGGGGAAAAGAAGTGGTGAGAGGCCTGATCCTCCCCCCTCCCCCCCCCACAGAGCCTGCCTGCCTCTCTGATGGCCAGGGGGCTAGCTGCCAGCGGGCCCTGAGCTGAGGGGGGGCCTGGACCTTCCCTTCATGGTGGCGGTGCCCCCGAGTGGCATCTGCCTGGTAGCAGCCCCCACGGGGTGTGCTGCCACTGCCTAGAGAAGGACCGGGGGCCTCCACAGCTCAGGGGCTGCTCCATCTGCTGGCAGCTCACCCCCTGGCCTTAGTAGACATGGGTAGGCTCCATGAAAAAAAAATTAAAGGATTGGGCCCCTCATGGTAATAGTGACAGAAGCCCCTAAATTGAAATGGTGGGGTTTTAGTAGTTGCAATTAAAAACCCGAACATTTCAATTTAGGGGACTAAATCCCTGTCACATGTACAAGCAGCCAGTGTGTCTTTACGGGGACTTACTAGTGGTATGTGAAGCGCGCCATATTTGATTTGGATTTGGCCTGAATCGGGGGCAGTGATTGCTTGATTCGGATCGCTGTCCCTGATTTGATTTGGCTGAATCCGAATCTGAAGATTGGATGCTAATTTGGAGAATCAGCGATTCAGATATATGCAGCTTTAGAAGTTTTTTCTATATACGTTGAGGTACCAGACACGGCTTGTGAATGCTGTGCTGTGGGACGCACCATGCGCCCCAGCATGAGTGCGGGGGGCCCTCCACATGCTTGATGGCAAACCCAGAAGTGGACCGGAAGTACTTCTGGTCTTCAAGGTCTGCTGGGGAGCACACTGGGGGGCCCTCTGTGCCTTCCCAGCTTGGCGATCGGCCTCAGGGGGACCCCAGGTGTCCCCCCCAGACCCAGGAGGCACCAGTCATGGTCCCCCTGCACACTCCCTGGCAGACCTGGAAGTGGACCAGAAGTGCTTCTGGTTTACTTCTGGGTCTGCTGCCAAGCACACTGGGGAGCCCCCCACGCTCCTGTGGGACGTTGCATGCGCCCCAGCATCACAGCACTCACAAGCCCCTGCTACCTAGAGGTATGTAGAAAAAACATTTAAAGCTGTCTCTATGTCTGAATCGCAGAATCTTTCCAAATCTCGCCAAATCAATTCGGAGGGTTCCAATTCTATTCAGAGAGATTATATACAGTCCTCTGATTTGATTCAGATTTGGAGATTCAGCCACCGAATCAGAACGAATCTCTTCCGAATTGAATCAGGGACTGAAGCTTCACACAGCCCTAGTTCTTACCCTCTGAAACTGAGCCAATTCATCTTTCTCCTATAGTTATTGGCACTTATGTCAAACAGTGGTAGTACATTGCAGTTCTGCTACTGCAACAGTGAATATAACCCATACTTTCTGCTGAAGTGGAGAACGGCTAAGTAAGAGTGGACTCGGAAGCAGAGTGGTGTGAATATCAGTTGTGTGTGACCATATGAAGGGCATTTCAACATGCTTCTTTTGTCTCTGTCCAGTGGGATTCACAGCTAGCAGCAAGGTGTTG